>NW_006921677.1:973560-991556 GCF_000298275.1 Orycteropus afer afer | reverse complement strand
ATTCCTATGTCATCCCTCTAAATTTCTTCATCTTCTAAATGAGTCTTCACAGACTTAAGTAAAATGTTCTCAGATTATTTTCATGACTAGTTCACACAGCTCTCTGTCTCAGATAGAAATAATATTTTTTAATGACAGATCCCAAGAAAATAGGTTGTCAATGATAGTTGACAATGAAACTGTAATCTATGGGAAATGATTTATGAAAAGATTATCATGAATTTTCCAGGATTTTTGAAATTGGGTTCTTTAAATTCTAGAGCAATTTGGCACTATGTTACAAATAATGTAAGTTATTGAGTATTTCTAAAACTAAGATATTATTAAAAACAGGGAGGTTATTCTCATCAGAATTCCTATAGTTTTCCAAATTCAGAGAATGGCAACATTTTCCAAACCATTTTATGTGCTCTTGGTTCAGCACAGAAAGCTGACTAGAGATGTGATAGTGTCTCCATGCATTATAGAAGTGGAGAGCCTAGGCTCTGGGGACACAATGATGTAACAGAGTGCTTGCCCTCAGGAAATTTACAGATGTTCAAAAGAACTGTTGTTGTTAGGTGCCATTGAGTCAGTCTCAACTCATAACAACCCTATGCTGAAGTATTGTGATAGAAATATACCTAAGAGTCAGAGCAGGGTATAACTGGGGACAACGCTGAAGTCAGAATATATTTCATGGAAGTGTTGAATCCATCAGATATGAGTAGTATCTGTTCCTTTGATAACAAAATCAGTGGCATAGCATGAACAGAGATTGTAGGTTAGCAAAGGCATGAAAAAAAGGTGATTTTAAGAAAGCAGACAAGGTCTGTAAATCATCAGCATAGGTCTGGAATTTATCCTGTAGGCATCAGGGAAAAAAAAAAGTGCTGAAGGGAAAGTAGCGTGATCATTATGGCTGCAATGTATTGGATGGATTTGTGGGTGCTTGAGAGACTAGTGACAGGGAGACAGGTGCCATCAAGTTGATTTTTGACTGTTAGTGACCCTATGTGACAGAGTAGAACTGTCTCATCAGGTTTTCTAGACTGAAAACTTTGTAGGAACAGAGAAGTAGGTCTTTTTCCTTCAGAGCCACTGGGTGGGTTTGAACCACCAACCATTCAATTAGCAGCCAGTACTTAATGACCATTGTGCCACAAAGAGATTAGTTATAAGCTGTTGATAGCAGAATCAGATGGAGATGTAAGGATCTTACCTAAAAGATTCTCAATGTGTATTAATGACACAGGGACGGAAGAAAAATGTTAGGGTGATTCATGTGGGTAAATAGATGGAATGAGTAAAGCATGATTCCTTTTCTCTTGGGTAACAATGCCATCAATTCACCTCACACTGTTGAGATCTATCTAATTGGCCTTATTATGCTAAATATTTATAACTCTTATTGACCAATAAGAAGAGATGTGTGTTTTGTTGTAATTGCTGTTTTTTATAGCATTAGGTATGTATAGAAAAAAATGCAACTTATTTTTTGTTAGAGATTGTTAAGACTTTTTTAGATCATGATTGACTTCATAGCAGGATTTTGCCCTAAACCTCTTAAAGAAGAGAACCTTGCCGTGATATTGACTAAAGACTTAATATACCATTGAAGTCCTATATATTGTTGTTACTAGGTGCCATTGAGTCAGCTTCAATTCATAGTGATCCTATGTACAACAGAATGAAACAATGCCTGGTCCTATGCCAACCACACAATCCTTGCTATACCTTAGCCCATCATCGCAGCTACTGTGTCAATCTATCTTGTTGAGGGCCCTCCCCTTCTTCGTTGACCCTCCACTTTATCAAGCATGATATCCTTCTGCAGGGAATGATCCCTTCTTCTGACAACATGACCAAAGTAGGTGAGACAAAGTCTGGCTATTCTTGCTTCCAAGGAGCGTTCCAGCTACACTTTTTCCAGGACAGATTTGTTCTTTCTCCTAGCAATCCATGGTATTTTCAGTATTCATTGCCAATGTTGTTGTTGTTATGTGTTGTGGAGTTGGACCCAACTCATAGTGGCCACCTCTTGGGTTTCTGAGGCAGTATTACTACAGAAGTAGATTGCCCAACTTACCTTCTGAGGAGTGGCTGGTGGGTTTGAACTGCCAGCCTTCTGGTTAGCAGTCAAGTGCCCTAGGCACTATGCTACCAGAGCTCCTTCATCCCCAATACTACAACTAAAAAGCATCAGCTCATCTTTGATCTTCCTTATTGATTGTTCAGATTTCATACGCATATGAGGCAATCGAAAATACCATGGCTTACTCTTCAAAGAAGCATTTTGTTCTTCAACACTTTGAAGAGGTCTTTTGCAGCAGATTTGCCTGGCACAACACTACATCTAATTTCTTGACTGCTGCTTCCATTGGTGTTCATTGTGGAACCAAGTAACATGAAATCTTTGACAACTTCAATCTTTTCTCCATTTATCATGATGCTGCTTATTGGTCCAGTCGTCAGAATTTTTGTTTTCTTGATGTTGAGATGTAATCCATACCGCAGACTGTAATCTTTAATCTCCATCAGTAAATGCTTCAAATCATCCTCACTTTCAGCAAGCAAAGTTGTGTTGTCTGCATATTGCAGGTTGTTAATAAATCTTCCTCCAATCCTGATGTCATACTTTTCTTCATATAGACCATCTTCTTGGATTATTTGCTCCGCATACAGATTGAATAAGTATGGTGTGGTAGTTATGTTTGTGTCAACTTGGCTAGGCCTGGTTGAGTGGCTGGGCAGCTGGTGGTAGTTATTCCCCATGATGAGACTGGTAATCAACTCCATGGAGGAATCTACCACAAGCAGCTGAGTAAGCTACCTTAGGGATGTGGTCTGCTTCCTGTATATAAGGAGAAGCCTTGGGGAACGGTCTTCTAGCTTATGGCATGCTTGAACCCTACATGTAGCCATGTTGTTTTTCAGCAGCCTGCCATGCTCTGTCGATCTTGGGGCTTAAAATGGACTTAAGTTAATGGCCTGCCATGTGTTTTGGTAACATTGGGACTGTGCCTTTTTAGTTGTCAACCTCGGGGCTTCTCAGCCTCAGCAGCCAGCAACTGTCTGAGTGAAGAAATGCCTCTAGCTCCAGTGGGCCGGGAACAGGAGGCAGAAGCTGGACTCCAAGGTTGAGGGGCTTTCACCCAGCCCTTAAAATACTGGGCTTAAACCCAGCACTTTGAACTTAGACTTAAAGCCTCCAAATTGTAAGAATAAACTCCTGTTTGTTAAGGTCATCCCTTTTGTGGTATTTCCTTGTCAGCGTGGTACTAGGTAACCAAAACATATGGTGAAAGGATACAACCCTGACACACTCCCTTCCTGATTTTAAACCATGCAGTATCCCCTTGTTCTGTTTGAATGACAGCTTCCTGGAGCATGTACAGGTTCCTGATGGGCACAATAAAATGTTCTGGAATTCCCGATCTTTTCAGTGTCATCCATAATTTGTTATGATCCACAAAATTGATTGCTTTTGCATACTCAATAAAGCAGAAGTAAACATCTTTCTGGTATCCTTTGTTTTCAGCCAAGACCCATCTGACATCAGCAATGATATCCCTCTTTCTACATTATCTTTTGAATCCAGCTTACATTTCTGGATGTTCTATGTCAATATACTGCTGCAACCATTTTTAAATTATCTTCAACAAGGTTTTACTTGTGTGTGATATTAATGATATTTTTCAATTATTTCCACATTCTGTAGGATTATCTTTCTTTGGAATGGGTACAAATATGGATATCTTCCAGTCAGATGACCATGTAGCTGTCTTCCAAATTTCTTGGCATAGCTGAATGAGTGCCTCCAGTGCATCATTCATTTGTTTGAACATCTCACTGGGTATTCTGTCAGTTCCTGGAGCCTTGTTCTTTGTCAGTTCTTTCAGTTCCACTTTGACTTCTTCCTTCCTATGTATTATGTCTCACTAATAAAGAAGTTATTTAATAAAACACTACAGTTAGAAATTTCATAAATTAGAACTAAGACGAAGTTAGGCTATAATTCAAAGTTGTATTTCTCCTTGAGGAGAAGACATATTTGTTTTCAATGATATTTTCATATATGACAAGTGACAAAATCTCTTTAAGATTCAATGGATGTTTTTCAGTTATACCCTCTTATGGTAGATAACTTCTAAAATGGCCCTGAATAATCCTTGCCTCATGTTATGCATGTCCTTGTACAATTCTTCCCCTTAAATATGAGATGGGAGTAGTGAATAGAAAGAATATGGTAAAAGTGATGAATGAAATGTCACCTTGGAGATCAGGTTACAAAAACAGTGTGACTTTTGTCTTGCATGATCTCTTTTGCTTTCTTACTCATTAAGCCTATTACCACGTTTTGAGCTATCCTCTGTAGAGATACATGTGACAAGACACTGTTGTCTCCAGCCAACAGTTAGTGAAGACCTTCCAAAAGCCACATGAGGAAGCTGGAAGACAAGTCTTACTCCAGTTGAGATGAAATTATGGAAGACCTGGCTGGCAATATTGATTGCAACCTTGTGAAAGGCCCTGGGCCAGAGGCACCCAGCTAATCCATACTAGGTACTTGACCTGCAAACACTGTGATCTAATAATGTTGTTTTGCATCACCAAGTTGTAGGGTACTTTGTTATAGAGCAGAAAAACAAAAACACACCAATAAACAAGCAAAAACACTAGTTGCTACTGAGTCAATTTTAACTCATGGTGATCCCATGTTTGTAGAATAGAACTGAACTCCGTAGAGTTTTCAAAGCTATGACCTTTAAGAAGCAGATCTTAAGACATTTCTTCCAAAGAATCTCTCTCTGGGTGGTTCCAACGACCAACTTTTCAGTTGTTGTTTGTTGTTTTGTGCCGTCAAGTCAGCCCCGTCTCATAGTGACCCCTCCTTGGGTTTCCTAGGCAGTATCACTACGGAAGTAGATTGCCCCATCTTCCTTCTGAGGAGTGGCTGGTGGGTTTGAAGCACCAGCTTTCTGGTTAGCAGTCAAGTGCCTTAGGCACTATGCTACCAGAGCACTTTTCAGTTAGTAATTGCCAAAGGGGCAGGGAGGCCACATCTTTTGATCTCTAACCGCACAAGAGAAAGACAGAATTACTACCAGTAGCCCAAGGCCTATTCCTGCAGAGCCAGACATGCTGCCTCTCTCCAGCCCTTACACCAACTGTTCCTCCCAAAGCACCCACCATCTTTCTTCTGGGTTTGATAATTCACTGCAGTGGCCACACAGAACTCACAGATTATGGGGTTTATTAGGGAAGCACCAGATTACAATTCAAGTTCAGGAAAAACTCTCAGTCTCTCTCAGCCCGCCGACTCTCACTCAGCGGTCTCTCACAGTCTCTCTTCTAGCAGTGCATGCCCCTCGGTGTCTCTCTCAGCAATGTATGTCTCTTGCATCTCTTTCCCAGCAGTGTGTGTCTCTCAGGAGTGCATTTCTTCTCAGCAGTACATCCTTCTCACCCAGTAGTCAGAGAGAGATTTCTGCCTCTAGGAGGCCTCCTTTTGAGCTTTGCAGAGTAGCCAAACTAGCCAATCATAACATCAGAATTCTAAGCACCTGAGAGAGAGCGAACTTCTCAGAACATTGCTTTGTGACATGCCCAACAGAAATACCCCAGGTGGATAAGTTTACAATCAGAAGCTCCTCAGTTGCTCACAGCACAGAGTTTGCAAATATTTATGGCTAAAAAAGCCATACCAGGTAATTTACTACACTGCAGTAATCCAATGCTTAACTGTTTACACCACCCAGCAACTACTTATAGGGCAGTACATACCTAATAAACTTCTTGTCTGTGACTTGCTTTATTACTTACATCAAAAAAAAAAAAAAAAAAAAAAGAGGTATAGAAATACTGGAATTTGTAAACTTTATTCTTAAGTAACAAAAATGTCATACCTTCATAATTATATTATTTTCTGAGCAGTATTATTTTCTAAAAGGAGCTCTGGTAGCATAGTAGGTAAGGCATTTGGTGGCTAACCAGAAACTCAGTGGTTCTAACCCACCAGCTGCTCTGTAGAAGGAAGATGAAGTAATCTACATCCTTAAAGATTTACAGCCTTGCTAAATCAGTGGGGGTCCCTATGAGTTGAAATTGACTTGATGGCCATGGGGATTTTTTGGGTTCTTTTCTAAGGAAAGATTATTCTAAGATCTGTCAATTACACCCAATGTTTACCTTAATATTCCTAAACCAAACAAAAGAGCAAAAACAAAAGCAAAGGACGCCTATGTTTGGGCAAAATTTTATAATATAAACTTTTTAATTATATAAAATTAAAAAAAAATTAAATTGTGTCTTCTAATCTCTTGTATTATAGTACCTAAGGTGCTTGCCTGCTAACCAGAAGACTAGCAGTTCAAACCCACCAGCCACTCCTAGGAAGGAAGGTTAGGCAATCTACTTCCATAGTGATACTGCCTCGGAAACCCAAGGAGGGGTCGCTATGAGTTGGGTCTGACTTGACAGCATATTAACAACAACAACAATAGAAAATTCAACTATCTTTCTCATTTCTCACTTGGCTCTTTTAAAATTTGACAGTAAAATGAAAGAGGAAAATAACACTGAGTAGCACACATCTGAGTGGCTCTTTTCTCTCCATCAACAAGTATACACCCCACCTATGGGTAGCTCTTTACAGAAATTCCCTGGGGCTATAACTTTTATGTAAATAATGTGCACTTATTTGGACTTTCAAGTAGATATTTCTCTGCAAAATTTGTTGGTTTATTCACTCTTGAAGAATTCCATTCATATAATTACTTTAAATTGGCTACTCCTAAACATGCAGTGTCATGCTGATAAACAAGGGTCAATGGTGTGGATGGTGCTTCTGTGTCTGCAGGATTAGTAGCAGTTACATTGACTGGCAGCATTAGAGATCTTCAAGTGGGAGGAGAGTGTATGTTAACACACTCAGTGGAAGTCATTAATTTGGAAATGGTTGCAGAAAGTAGCAAGATCAGAGGAATAATATAAGTTTTTTTTTTTTTTTTTTTTTTTTAAATCTAGCTTCCTGGAAGAAAAAGCAGTTATTATAAAACATAGTCATTGTTGGGAAGAAATCCTTCAGTAATAGTCCTAACAACATAAATAAAGGGATGTGAATTGAGGAGTAGAGGAAAAATAAAACAAAACACATTGTTTATGTTTATATAAGAAGGTACTAATGAAGGCTCTAAGCATTAATACAAGAGAATTTCTGGGTCTTTAAAAAATATTGGTAAAACTGTGAGCACAATGTTCTAGATGCTTCAATTTAAAAAGAATTGCCGTTCTTTTAGGAAGATGTATTTCTGGTCCATTAATAGTAGCGAATCAGATATACTGTGTTTTCTTTTCTTTTTTTAATTTTATTGAGTTTTTAGTGAAAATTTAAACAGCAAGTTGGGTTCCCATTTGATAATTTTCACCTAACTTGTTCAGTTAACATTAGTTACATTTGTCACAAAGTCATCATTCTTTTTAATTGTGTTGTTTGTTCTATTTTCTGTATTCTAGTTTCCCTGTCTCCTTATTTTCACATATTTGCTTTTGAGTAACTATTGACCTTTTGGTCTCATACTGATGGGTTTTCAGTACAACACTGATCTTACAGGTAATATTGTTTATTTTTGTGCCACTCTGCTAATTCTTTAAAAGGTGATCTCAGGGGTTATGGACAGTTGTAAGTTTAAGGAGTATCTCAGGGTGATAGTTCTCAGGGAATACACTGTTCTCTACTGCTCCAGTTTGTTGGACCCTTTTTTTAAAAATAAAATAAAATAAAATAAATAAGAATTTGAGTTCTGCTTTATGTTTTTCTCCTATTCTATCTGGGACTAACTGTTGTGATCCTGGTCAGAATGGTCAGTGGTACCTGGGAACCATCTAGTTCTTCTGGTCTCAGGGTAGATGAGATTATAAATTGTATAAACTTGTTTTCTTCTTTGAGGCTTTTGTTACCTTCTTACTATTTTGTTCCCAACAAGTAGAGACCTGTATTTGTTTCTTACGTGGCTTCTTGCAAGCTTTTAAGATCCCAGATGTTACGCATTTTGCTAGGATGCAGATCATGATTTTTTGTGAACTATATTATGCCAATTGATTGAGTTATTTTTATGAGGCTATGGTTTTAAGCTTTAACACCAAGAAAGCCAATCTTAGAAGGTGTTATGTCTGTGGAGTACTTGTATTTGTGTCTTCAAGAATATATGTGCTTTCACCTACATATTTGTATTTACATGTACTTATAGACACTTCTAAAAGGCGCTCTGGTAGCGTAGTATCTAAGGCACTTTACTGCTAACCAGAAGGCTGGTGGTTCAAACCTACCAGCCACTCCTTGGAAGGAAGGTTGGGCAATCTACTTCCATAGTGATATTGCCTCGAAAATCCCAGGAGGAGTCGCTATGAGTCGGGTCTAACTCAATGGCACATAACAACAACAACTATAGACATTTCTAAGGAGCTCTGGTGATGCAGTAATTTAACTACTAGGCTGCTAACCAGTAGGTTGGTTGTTCAAACTTGCCAACTAGCCTTTGGGAGAAAGATTTGGCAGTCTATTTGCTTAGGGATTTATTGCCTTGGAAACCTATGAGCGGTTCTCGTCTGTCCTATTGGGGCTGGGTTGGAATTTTCTCAACAGCAGTGATTTTTTTTTTTTTTTTCCTTGTTTGTTTGGCATGGATACTTCCTTCAGTACTCACCTATGTACACACTTAACACCTACCTGTATACTAATATACCTATACCAATCAATATGTACTTAAACACAAGCTCTTACGTTGATTGTCCTGGACTCACCACATCCACATTTCCACACAAAAACCAAACCAAGTCAAAAAACAAGTCTTTATGATCTGAAGGTACTTTCACATTTCACTTTCTGTGATAATTACAAAGAAACATTGGTTTCCATATTTATCTATTATTGCTTTCTTATGAGAAGCTCTGGTGGTGTAGTGGCTAAGGCATTTGCCTGCTAACCAAATGGTTGGCAGTTCAAACCCACCAGCCATCCTGTGGAAGAAAGGTGAGGCAGTCTCCTTCCATAATTTACAGCCTTGGGAACCCAATGGGGATCACTATGAGCCAGAATCAACTAAATAGCAGTGAGTTTTTTTTTTTTTTTTTTCTGGATTGTCTTCTTATTAAAGAATCATCATATAATATTTGTCCTTATATGCTTGTCTTATTTCTTTTAGCATTATGCTCTCCAAGTCCATTCATATTATTACATATTTCATAGACCCATCATTGTTTCTTTATGGTTGCAGAGTATTGCATTTTATGTTTGTACCACAATTTGCTTATCCATTCATCCGTTGATGGATTTTATTGTTTCTGTTTATTTGTTATTATTAATATAGCAGCAATAAACATAGGTGTATGTCTGTTTGTATTATTATTTTTAGGTCTCTAGGGTAGATCTCAGGAGCTCTGGTGGTGTAGTGCCTAAGGCATTTGACTGCTAACCAGAAGGCTGGTGGTTCAAACCCACCAGCTACTCCTCGGAAGGAAGGTTGGGCAATCTACTTCCGTAGTGATACTGCCTAGGAAACCCAAGGAGGGGTCACTACGAGTCAGATTCAACTCCACGGCAGTGAGTTTGGGTTTTGGCTTTAGGGTAAATCTCAAAGGAGAATGTCTCAAGGAGCTCTGATTACATAGTAGATAAGACATTTGACTGCTAACTAGAAGGTCAGTGGCTCAAACCCACCAGCTCTTCTGTGGAAAGAAGATGGGGTAATCTACTATAAAGATTTACAGCCTTAGAAACCCAACAGGGGGGTTACTATGAGTCGTAATCAAGTCAATGGCAGCGTTTTTGATCCTTTGTTTCTTAAGAGTATGCCCTTTGAAATCTTTTGTTTAGATCTTTTACTTCATCATTCCTATCATTCACTTTAGCCACTCTCTATTTATAATGCCCACCACTAATCTGTCAGTTTGTCCAACTATGGTGCCTTGCATGTTACTGTGAGACTGGAGGCTATGACACCAGTATTTCAAATACCAGCAGGGTCATCCATGGTGGACAGGTTTCAGTAGAGCTTCAACAAGAAGATAGACTTAGAAGAAAGATGAGACCATCCACTTCTGGAAAAAATTGACCAGTGCAAACTATGTGAATAGCTCTGAAACATTGTCTGATATAGTGCCAGAAGATGAGCCTTTCAGCATGGAAGGCACTCCAAATGACTGGAGAGGAGCTGCCTCCTCAAAGTAGAGTCAGCCTTAATGACATGGATGGAGTAAATCTTTTGGGACTTCCATTTGCTGATGAAGCACAACTCAAAATGGGAAGGCACAGCTACAAATATAATTGGAATGTGGAATGTATGAAGTATGAATCCAGAAAACTGGAAGTTGTCAAAAAAGAAATGGAATGCATAAATATAATTATCCTAGGCATTGGTGAGCTGAAATGGACTGATATCAGCCATTTTGAATGCCAGGAATGACAAATTGAAGAGAAATGGTGTTTCATTCATTGTCAAAAAGAATGTTTCAAGATCTATCCTGAAGTACAATGCTGTCAGTAATAGGATGATATCCATACGCCTCCAAGAAAGAGCAGTAAATATCACTATTATTCAAATTTACCAACCAACCAGTGGAGCCAAAGATAAAGAAATTGAAGATATTTACCAACTTTTGTAGTCTGAAATTAGACAAACATGCAGTCAAGATGTGTTGATTATTAATAGTGATTGGAATGCAAAAGTTGGAAACAAAGCAGAAGTATCTATAGTTGGAAAATATGGCCTTGGTGATGGAAATTATGTAGGCAATCACATGATAGAATTTTGCAAAATCAAAGACTTATTCCTTGTAAATATCTTTTTTCAACAACATAAATGGTAGTTGTCCATGTGGACCTCACCAGACAGAATACATAGAAAACAAAGCAACAACTATATCCATGGGGTGGTGCTCTGGTAGCATAGTGGCTAAGACACTTGCCTGCTAACCAGACGGCTGGTGGTTCAAACCCACCAGCCACTCCTCGGAAGGAAGGTTGGGCAATCCTACTTCCGTAGTGATACTGCCTCGGAAACCCAAGGAGGGGTCGCTATGAGTCGGGGCCGACTCCACGGCACATAACAACAACAACAACATATCCATGGAAAGAGGTGATGGAGAAATTCAATATCTTTAGTCAAAACAAGGCAAGGAGATGACTGTGAAACAGACTGTCAATTGTTCATGCAAGTTCAAGTTGAAGCTGAAGAAAATTAAAACAAGTCCAATATGACATAGATTAAATCCCACCTGAATTTAGATACCATCTGAAGAATAGATTTGACACACTGAAAACCAATGACTGAAAATCAGATGAATTGTGGGATGACATCAAGAACATTATACATGAAGAAAGTAAACTATCCTTAAATGACTAGAAAGGAAGAGAAGACCAAAATGGATGTCAGAAGGTATTCTGAAACTTGCTCTTGAATGAAGAGGATCTAAAGTGAATGGAGGAAATGATGAGTTAAAGAGCTGTATAGAACATTTCAAAGGGCAGCTCAAGAATACAAAGTAAAGTATTATAATAAAATGTGCAAAGACCTGGAGTTAGAAAACCAAAATGGAAGAACCTGTGTGGCATTTCTCAAGCTGAAGGAATTGAAGAAAAATTCAAGCCTTGAATGGCAATATTGAAGGATTCTTTGAGCAAAATATTGAATATGCGGGAAACATCAAAAGAAGATGAAAGAAATACTCAGATTCACTGTAAAATAAGATTAATTGGTATTAAACTATTTCAGGAGGTACCATATGATCAAGAACTAATGGTATTGAAGGAAGAGTTCCAAGTTGCACTGAAGGAATAGGCAAAAAGACAAGGCTCCAGAAATTGATGGAATACCTACTGAGATGTTTCAACAAACGAATGTAGTGCTGGAGGTGTTTACTTGTTTATACCAAGAAATTTGGAAGACAGCTATCTGGCTAACTGACTAGAAGAGAACCATATTTATGCCCATTCCGAACAAATGTAATCCAACAGAATGTGGAAATTATCAAAAATTATATTAATATCACATGTAAGTAAAATTTTGCTGAAGATAATTAAAAAACAATTGCAGCAATATATTAATAAGGTACTTACAGATGTGC
This sequence comes from Orycteropus afer afer, assembly GCF_000298275.1. NCBI lineage: Eukaryota > Metazoa > Chordata > Mammalia > Tubulidentata > Orycteropodidae > Orycteropus > Orycteropus afer. The sequence continues at coordinate 979,451 of NW_006921677.1, read as the reverse complement.
AAGTTGGATTTAGAAGAAGATGTGGAAGGAGGGATATCATTGCTGATGTCAGATGGATCTTGGCTGAAATCAAAGAATACTAAGAGTATGTTTACCTGTGTTTTATTGACTATGGAAAAGCATTTGACTGGGTGGATCCTAACAAATTAGGGATAACATTGCAAAGAAGGAGAATTCCAGGACACTTAACTGTACTCATGAGGAAACTGTACAGAGGCCAGGAGGCTGTGATTCAAACAGAACAAGAGGATTTCACATGGTTTAAAACCAGGAATGGTGTGCATCAGGGTTGTATCCTTTAACCATACATATTCAATCTTTATGTTGTTGTTGTTAGGTGCTGTCAAGTAGTCTCCAACTCATTGTGACCCTATGTACAACAGAACGAAACACTGCCTGGTCCTGTGCCAACATCACAATCCTTGCTATACTTGAGCCGAACATTGCAGCCACTCTGTCAATCCCTCTTGTTGAGGGCCTTCCCCTTTTTCATTGATGCTTCACTTTACCAAGCATGATATCCTTCTCCAGGGAATGGTGCCTTCTGACAATATGACCAAAGTAGGTGAGACAAAATCTGCCATTTTTGCTTCCAAGGAGCATTCCAGCTGCACTTCTTCCAGGACAGATTTGTTCATTCTTCATGGTACTTTCAGTATTCTTCACCAACACTACAACTCAAAAACATCAACTTTTCTTCAGTCTTTCTTATTTATTGCCATGCTCTCACATGCATATGAGATGATTGAAAATGTCATGGCTTGAGTTACACGTAACTTAGTCTTTAAGCAGACATTTTGCTCTTCATCACTTGAAAGAGGTCTTTTGCAGACGATTTGCCCAGTGCAGTAAAAGTCATCTGATGTCTCGACTGCTACTTCCATTGGTGTTGATTGTAGAAATTAGTAAAATGAAGTCTTTTGCAATTTCAGCCATTTCTCCATTTATCTTGATCCTGTTTATTGGTCCAGTTGTGAGGATTTTTGTTTTCTTAATATTGAGGTGTGATCCGTACTGCAGAAGATATTCTTTGATCTTCATCAGTAAGTGCTTCAAGTCACTTTCAGCAAGTGAAATTGTGTCGTCTGCATATTGCAGGTTGGTAATGAGTCTTCCTCCAATCCTGATGCCATGTTCTTCTTTATATAGTCCAGTTTCTCAGATTATTTGCTCAGCATACAGATTGAATAAGTATGGTGAAAGGATACAACCCTGGCACACTCCCTTCCTGATTTTAAACTATGCAGTGTCCCCTTGTTCTGTTCAAATGACAGTCTCTTGGTCTATGTACAGGTTCCTCATGAGTACCGTTAAGTGTTCTGGAACTCCCATTCTTCTCTATTTTATCCATAATTTGTTATGATCCACACAATCAAATACTTTTTCATCATGAATAAAGCACAAGTAGACATATTTCTAATATTCTTTGCTTTCAGCCAAGATCCATCTGACATCAGCAATGACAATCTTCATTACATGTCCTCTTCTGAATCCAGCTTGCATTTCTGGAAGGTCTCTGTCAGTATACTGCTGCAACTGTTTTTGAATTATCTTCAGTAAGATTTTACTTGTGTGTGATAATGATATTGTTTTATAATTTCCACATTCTGTGGGATGACCATTCTTTGGGATGAGTACAAATATGGTTCTCTTCCAGTCAGTTGGCCAGGTAGCTCTCTTCTAAATCTTTTGGCATAGACAAGTGAGAGCCTCCAGTGCAGCATCTATTTGTTGAAACATCTCAATGGATATTCTGTCTACTCCTGGAGGCTTGTATTTTTGCCAGTTCCTTCAGTGGAGCTTTGACTTCTTGCTTCAATACAATTGGTTCTTTATCATATGCCATTTCCTAAAATGGATGAAGATTGGCTAATTTTTTTGATACAGCGACTCTGTGTATTCCTTCCAACTTCTTTTGATTTTTCCTACATCATTCAATGTATTACCCATAGAATCTTTCAATCTATAGTGAGCAAATAATGCAGGAAGCTGGTATATATGAAGAACACTGCTTCAGGATTGGAGGAAGATGCAATATCAACCTGTGATTTGCATATGACATAACCTTCATTGTTGAAAGTGAAGATGACTTGAAACACTTACTGATGAAGATCAAATACTACAGTCTTCAGTATGGGCTACAACTCAACATAGAGGCAACAAAAATTCTTAGAAAAAAGCAACATTGTAATAAATGGAGAAAAGATTTTAGTTGTCAGGGATTTCAATTTACTTGGACACACAGTCAATACCCATGGAAGCAGTAGTCAAGAAAATCTGAGGTAGCATTTTACTGTGAAAATCTGCTGCAAAAGACTTCTTAAACTTTTGAAGAACAAAGATGTCACGGCTAAGGTATGGCTAACCCAACTCATGGTATTTTCAATCACCTCATACGCATGTGAAAGCTGGACAATGAGTAAGGAAAACTGAAGAAGAGTTGATGCTTTTGAGTTATGGTACTGGTGAAGAATACTGGAAGTACCATCTCTTCTGAAAGAAGTGCAGCTGGAATGCTCCTTGGAAGCAAGGATGGCCAGACTTCGTCCCACCTACTTTGGCCCTGTTGTCAGAAGTGACCATTCCCTGGAAAAGGATATCATGCTTGGTAAAGAAGAGGGTCAGCAATAAGGGGAAGACCCTCCATGAGATGGATTGATACAGTGGCTGCAAGGATGAGCTTAAGCACAGCAAGGATTGTGAGGATGTCACAGGACTGGTCAGTGTTTGTTCTGTTGTACATAGTGTTGCTAAGAGTCATCAACTTGATGGCACTTAACAACAGTACAAGGGTAGTTCTATTTCTAGTTTTTTAAGAAAGTACAATACTCTTTTTTATAGTGGTTGTACCATTTTACGATTCTACCAGCAATGGATAAGTGTTCTAATCCTCCCACCATCACTAACATTTATTGTTATCTTGTTTTGTTTTTAATCAGTGCTATTTTAGTGGGGATTAGATGGTATCTCTTTGTAGTTTTGACTTACATCTGTCTAATGTCTCATGATCATGAACATATATTCATCTGTTCATTGGCTTCTTGGATGTCCTCTTTGGTGGAAGTTCAATTCATATCCTTCACCATTTTTTATTGGATTGTTTGTCTTTTTGTTGTTGAATTGTTGCAGTTTTCCATAGATTTTAGACAGTAGACACTTACTGGATAAATTGTTTCCAAAAATTTCTTTTCTGTTTGCCGGTTGTCTATTTATTCTATTAATAATCTTTTGATGAGCATATGTTTTTAATTTTTATGAAGTTATATTTATCTATTTTATCTTTATGCATTTGTTTTTATGTTTTTTTAAAAACATATTTTTACAAAAGATTAGGACCTGTGGTTTTCTTCTTATCTTGTTTTTCAGGAATTTTATGGTTTTAGATTTAACATTTAGGTCTTCGATCCATTTTGAGTTATTTTTGTGTAAAATGTGAGGTATGGGTCTTGTTTAATTCTTTTTGTGTAAAAATATTTTCTTGATTCTTTATAATAGTGGTCTTATATAATATTTGTCCCTCTGTGATTGACTGATTTCAGTCAGCATAATGCCCATTCTTGCTTCCAAGGAGCATTCCAGCTGCACCTCTTCCAGAATAGATGGTACTACCAGTGTTCTTCACCAATACCATAACTCAAAGGCATCAACTCTTCTTCAGTTTTCCTTACTCATTGTCCAGCTTTCACATGCGTATGAGGTGATTGAAAATACCATGGCTTGGGTAAGCCACACCTTAGTCTTCAAAGTGACATCTTTGCTATTCAATACTTTAAAGAAGTCTTTTGCAGCAGATTTGCCCAGTAAAATTCTGGGCCAATCTGTAGATTCATCCACGTTATGTTTCCTAGATTCATCTCTCTTCTTTACTGTTGAATAATATTCTATTGTGTGTATGTATCATAGTTTGCTTATCCATTCACCCATTGATGGACATTTATGGTGTTTCCATCTTTTGACTATTGTGAATAGTGCTATGATGAACATAAGAGTGTGAATATATCTGTTTATGTCACAACTCTTAATTGTGTAGTATATATACCTACTTTTTTCCAACTTTTTAAGAAAGCATCACACTGTTTTCCATAATGGTTGCACCATTTTACTATCCCACTAGCACTGTATGACACTTCCAGTCTCTCCACATCCTCACCAACATATGTTTTTCTGATCTTGGCTATTAATGCTGGGGCAAGATGATATGCCATTGTTGTTTTGATTTACATCTCTCTAGTGGCTGGAAGCTCTGGTAGCATAGTGCCTAAGGCATTTGACTGCTAACCAGAAGGCTGGAGGTTCAAACCCACCAGCCACTGCTTGGAAGGAAGATGGGGCAATCTACTTCCATGATGATACTGCCTCGGAAACCCAAGGAGGGGTCGCTATGAGTTGGTTCCGACACGACGGCACATAACAACAACAACAACAACAATGGCTAATAATCACGAGCATTTCTTCATGTGTTTGTTGGCTGCTTGAATGTCTTTGGTGAAGTGCCTATTCATGTTCTCTGTCCATTTTTTATGGATTTTTTTGTCTTTTTGTTGTAGAAATGTTGAAATTTTCTATAAATTTTAGAATTTAGTCCATTACCTGCTATGTTGTTATCAATTTTTTTTTCCTCAGTTTGTAGGTTCAATTTCACTCTTTTGATGAAATCTCTTGATACACTGAAGTGTCTAAATTATAGGAGGTCCTAGTCATCCAGTTTTTCTTCTAGAGTTTCTGCATATTTAGTTATGTTTGATAATGTATTTATGCCATTCATTGTTGTTGTTATGTGGGATTGAGTTGGCCCCGACTCATAGCGACCCCTCCTTGGGTTTCTGAGGTGGTATCATTACAGAAGTAGATTGCCCAACCTTTCTTCTGAGGAGTGACTGGTGGGTTTGAACTGACAGCCTTCTGGGTAGCTGTCAAGTGCCTTAGGCACTATGCTACCAGAGCTCCTTGCCATTTATTAGGGTTCCCACATTTGCACCCAGTTTTCTTGATCTTTATAGTTTTAGGTTTTACATTTAGGTCTTTGATACATCTTGAATTTGTTTTTGTTTATGGTGTAAAATATGGGTCTTATTTCAATTATCTGCAAACGGACAACCAGTTTTGTCAGCACCATTTGTTAAAGAGATGATCTTTTTCCCAGTTAGTGAGTTTCAGCTTTCCATAGGTGAATGGATTCACTTCTGGGTTCTCAATTCTGTTCAGTTGGTCTACATGTCTGTCATTGTACCAATACTAGGCTGTTTTGAATACTGTGCCAGTGTTGTAGATTTTGAAATTGACATGTGAGAGAAGTCATATTTGGTTCTTCTTTAGTAGAGCTTTGCTTATCTTTCCTTTCTATTCAAAGATTTTCTATCTCTTTAAAGAATTATGATGTATCAAGATTCCATTGACTCTATAGATCACTTTGGGTAGAACTGACATTTCACAATGTTTTAAGTCTGCCTATCCATGAGTATATCTTCTTCTATTTATGTCAGTTTCTTAAAGTAGTTTTTTGTCTTTGTATCTCTGGTTAGATTTATTCCTAAGTATTTCATCTCTTTGGTTGCTATTGTAAATGTTTTCCCGATCTTCTCTTCTGATTTCCCTTTGTTTGTGTAAAAGAATCCAACTAATTTTTGTATGTTGATCTTGTGCCCTCACTTTGCAGAATCTTTCAATTAGTTCCTGTAATTTTCTTGCTGAGTCCTGGAATTTTCTATGTATGGATCATATAATTTGCAAACAGAAATAGTTTTACTTCCACTTTGCTAATCTGGGTGGGTTGTATTTCCCTTTCCTGCCTTATTGCTCTGACTGTTGTTGTTGTTGTTATGTGCCGAGTCAGCCCTGACTCATAGCGACCCCTCCTTGGGTTTCTGAGGCAGTATCACTACGGAAGTAGG
>NW_006921677.1:970678-973460 GCF_000298275.1 Orycteropus afer afer | reverse complement strand
CCTTCCGAGGAGTGGCTGGTGGGTTTGAACCGCCAGCCTTCTGGTTAGCAGTCAAGTGCCTTAGCCACTATGCTACCAGAGCTCCCTTGCTCTGACTAGGACTTCCAATAAAATATCTAACAGGAGTGGTGACATGTGGCATCCTTGTCTGGTACCCATTCACAACTGGAATACTTTCAGTCTCTATTCATTGAGACTAATTTGTCCATTGGTTTTGTATATATGCCTTTAGTTATGCTGAATAATTTCCCTTCTACTCTTATTTATTTATTTATTAATCAGGAATGGGTGTTGGAATTTGTCAAATGCCTTTTCTGTACTGAATGCTATGATCATGTGGTTCTGTTCCTTTGTTTTGTTTGTGTGGTAGATTACATTGATTGCTTTTCTAATGTTGAATCATTCTTGCACACCTTATATGAATTCCAATTCCAAACTAAACCAAACGCACTGCTGTCAAGTTGATTCGACTCATAGAGACCCCTCCTTGGGTTTACAAGGCAGTATCTCTATGGAAGCAGATTGCCCAATGTTCCATCTGAGGAATGGGTGGTGTATTAGTTTTTAAATTGTTGTTAGATTCTGTTGGCTAAGATCATGTTGAGAATATCTGAGTCTATGTTGATGAAGAATATTGGTCTATAATTTTCTTTTTAGTTCTGTTTTTGCCAAGCATTGGTGTCAATGTTATGCTCACTTCATAAGAAGAATTCGGAAGTATTCCCTCATTTTCGATGTCCTGGAAGGGTTTGAGTAGAAATGGTCTCAGTTCTTCTCTGAATATTGGTAGAATTTGCCAACAAAGCTGTTTGGGCCAGAATTTTTGTTGTTGTTGTTGGGAGATTATTTTTATTTTTATTTTTTTAATGATCGATTCAATTTTTTTCTTTTGTGATGGGTTGTTCAAATTTTCTACCTAAGTCTGTATTAGTTTGGGTAAGTAGTGTGTTTGTAGAAATTTTTCCATTTCTTCTAGGTTTTCAAATTTGTTGTAGTACAATTCTTATAGTATTCTGTTATTATCCTTTTTATTTCAGTTGGTTCTGTTGTGACATTCCCCATTCTTATATTGTTTGCATCTTCTTCTTTTTCTTTTGTATGATCTGTCAGTAATTTGTCAATTTTCTTCTTTCAAAGAACCAACTTCTAGTCTTACTGGATGTTATTATTGTTTTTCTATTTTCTGTTTTATTTATTTCTACTCAAATCTTTATTGTTTCTTTTCCTCTGGTGACTGTAGGCTTATTCTGCTGCTCTTTTTCTAATTGTTGGAGATGTTGAGTTAAGGGGTTGCTTTTGGTTCATTCTTCTTTTTGATGTGTGTGTTTATTGCTATAAATTGCCCTCTGAACACTATTTTTGCTGTGTCTTAAAGGATTCTGTATATTGCATTTTCATTCTTATATAATTCAATGAATTTCTTTATTTCCTTTTTTATTTCTTCTATTACCAATAATTTTTAAGCAGGGTGTTATTCAGTTTTCCTGTATTTGCTTTTATCTTTGTTCTTTCTGTTGTTGATTTCTAATTTTTCAGCCTCGTGGTCTGATCTCAGAATAGGCTTTGTTGTATTTCAATGTATTTAAATTTATTTTGTTAGAATTTAAATTTATTGTGGCCTACTATATTAACAGTCTAGTGAATGTTCCATGTGCTCTGGAAAAGAATGTATGTTGTGTTGTGGGGTGAAGTGTTCTGTGTGTCTGTGAGGTCAAGTTGGTTGATTATGTTGTTTGTTTCTTCTGTGTTTTGTTGAGTTCCTTTCAAGTTATTCTCTTTTTCATTGAGAGTTATTTTCATGGTGAAGTTGGATTTACGTATTTTGGGACTCTTTCATTGAGTATGTATTTATTTTGATCTCTTGTTCAGTTGATGATTTAATCATTATATAATGTTCTTCCCTGCCTTTTACAAGAGACTGTGGTGATGCAGTGCTAAGACATTTGAATGCTAACTAGAAAGGTGGCAATTCAAACCCACCAGCCACACTGCAGAGGGAAGATGATACAATCTACTTCTGTAAAGGTTGGCTTCCTTGGAAACACAATGGGGGTTGCTATGAGTAAGAATTGACTTGATAGCAGTGGGTTTGGTTTGGTTTTGGTTTTATCTATCATGTAGTGTTTTTTTTTTTTTTAAATTAAAGTCTTTTTTAAAAAAAACAAAGTAAAAAAATTACCATTCTTGCTTCTTTCTGACTTTTCAGCAGGAATGGTAATTTTTTATTTTGTTCTTTTAAAAAAGACTTTAATTAAAAAAATAATAATAAAGATTTGAGCTTGACATTTTTTTTTTTCAATCTTTGATTTTTAGTTTATATTTGTCTTTGTGTCTGAGATGTATCTACTGTGGACATCATATGGATAGGTTATGTTTTCTTATCCATTCTGCTGCTCTCTGTGCCTTAACTGAGCATTTATTATTTTCACTTTCAGTATAATTACCAATAGATAGGAATTTATGGCTGTCATTTTGCTGTGTGTTTTTTGATGGTACTGCTGGTTTTTTTGTTGTTTTTGTTAAGTGCCGTCGAGTCGTTTCTGACTCATAGTGACCCCATGCACAGCAGAACGAAACACTGCCCGATCCTGCGCTAGCCCCACAATCCCTGCTATACTTGAGCCCATCATTGCAGCTACCGTGTCAATCCATCTTGTTGAAGGCCTCCCCCTCTTTCGTTGACCCTCCACCCTATCAAGCATGACATCCTTCTCCAGGGAATGGTCCCTTCTTACAACATGACCAAAATAGGTGAGACAAAGTCTGGCCATTCTTGCTTCCA
>NW_006921677.1:965795-966955 GCF_000298275.1 Orycteropus afer afer | reverse complement strand
AACATTATCCATGAAGAAAGCAAGAGATCACTAAAAAGATGAGAAAAGAAGAGAAGACCAAAATGGATGACAAGAAGAGACTCTGAAACTTGCCCTTGAGTGGAGAGCAGCTAAAGCAAATGGAAGAAATGACAAGACAAAAGAGCTGAACAGAAGATTTCAAAGAGCAGCTTGAACAGACAAAACCAATTGCTATAATAAAATGTGCAAAGATATGGAGTTTGAAAACCAAAAGGGAAGAACACACTCAGCATTTCTCAAGCTGAAAGAATTGAAGAAAAATGTTAAGCTTTGAGTTTCAATATTGAGAGATTCTATGGGCAAAATATTGAATGATGCAGGAAACATCAAGAGAAGATGGCAGGAATACACAGAGTCACTGCACCAAAAAGAACTTGTGGATCTTCATTCATTTCAGGAGGTGGCATATGATCTAGAACCAATAGTACTGAAAGAGGAAGTCGAAGCTTCAATGAAATAATTGGCAAAGAACAAGGCTCTGGAATTGATGAAATACTGATTGAGATATTTCAACAAACAGATGCCCCATTGGAGGCACTCACTTGGTTATGCCAAGAGATTTGGAAGACAACTACCTGGCCAAATGACTGGAAGAAATCCATATTTGTACCCATTCCAAAGAAAGGTGATCTCACAGAATGTGGAAATTATAGAACAATATCATTAATATCACATACAAGTAAGATTTTACTGAAGATAATTCAAAAACGGTTGCAGCAGTATATTGACAGAGAACTTCCAGAGGTGTGAGCTGGATTCAGAAGAGGATGTGGAACAAGGGATATCATAGCTATTGTCAGATGGATCTTGGCTCAAGGCAAAGATTAACAGAAAGATGTTCACTTGTGTTTTATTATTGATTATGCAAAGGCATTTGATTGTGTGAATCATGACAAATTATGGATAACATTGAGAAGACTGGGAATTCCAGAACACTTGATTGTACTCATGAGGAACTGTAGCTTGACCAGGAGGCTCTCATTCAAATGGAACAAGGGGACACTACATGGTTTAAAATCAAGAAGAGAGTATGTCAGGGTTGAATCCTTTCCCCACACTTATTCAATCTATATGCTGAGCAAATAATCCGAGAAGCTGGACTATATGAAGAAAAATGAGGCATCAGGATTGGAGAAAGA
>NW_006921677.1:957471-965695 GCF_000298275.1 Orycteropus afer afer | reverse complement strand
TCCTCAGCACTTGAAACAGTTCCTTCACAGTTGACTTTCCCAATGCTACACGTCGTCTAATGTCCTGACTGCTGCTTCCATTGGCATCGATTGCAGAACCAAGCAACGTGCATTCTTTGACAACCTCAATCTTCTCTCCATTTATTGTGATGCTGCTCATTGGTCCAGTTGTGAGGATTTTTTTCATTTATATAATTTTCTGTGCTCAGTTCATTTTTTTTTTTAAATGGATTTTCTTATCACTACTTTGATTGCTGTTGTTTTAGTGTTCACTAAATCTTTGTGATTTTCCTCTTTTTATTTTTATGATATTTTTAATTTTCCTTTTTGGTTACCCTGTAATTTGTTATTTTCTTCCCAAGTTTAAAACAGTCTGCTTTATCTTGAAATCATCTTGACTTCTCTACTTTGGGTAGTTCTATAACTACACACTTTATTCCCTCTTTTTGCTTTGTAATTGTCCTTGTGTACAAATTGGTATCTCAGAGTAATCTTTGTTAGCATAGAGGAGCTCAACTGATGTTTGTATTATTCCTAAATACATCCTGCAATGTTCCTAAATTCTTTTATTAGTTCCAACAGTTTTTGAATGGAATCTTTAGGGTCTTCTCTATAGAGTATCATGTTATCTGCAAATAGAGGTAGTTTTACTTCTTCCTTTCTGATCTTGATACCCTTCATTTTTCTTTTTTGTCTTATTACTTTGGCTAGGACATCTAGTACAGTGTTGAATAAGAGTTGTGGTAATGTGCATGGTCCAGTTCATTCTCAAAATGAAGGGTTTCAGCCTTTCTCCAGCGTGTATAATGTTGGATGCTGGTTTTGCATATATGCCCCTAATTATACTCAGAAATTCCCCTTTTATTCCTATTTTACTGAGAGTTATAAACAAGTAAGCATGTTGAGTTTTACCAAATATCTCTTCTACATTAATTGAGATAATCATGTGGTTCTTTTAATTATATGGTGAATTACATGGATTCATTTTGTTTGTTGAACCACCCTTGCATTCATGGTATGAATTCCACTTATTCATACAATCTTATTTCCTTAATATGTTTTTGATTTCTATTCACTAAGATTCTGTTAGAACTTTTTGTCTTCTCATGAGGGATATTGGTCTGTAATTTTCTTTTCTTTCTTTTTTTTGATGTCTTACTTTGTTCTGGTATCAAGGTTTTGCTTGCTTCATAGAAAGCATTAAATAGTATTCTGTACTTTTCTATGTTTTTGAGGAGATTGTGTAGTAGGATTCATGTCAATTCTTCTCTGAAATTTTGTTAGAAACCCCTAGCACAGCCATTTGGCTTTGGACTTCTTTTTGCTAGAAGTTTTTGATAACATCTTCAATCTCTTTTGTACTAAGTCTGTTTAAATTTTCTACTTCTATTTGTGCTGTCTTGGGTAGGTAGTATTTATAGGAATTTACCCATTTCACGTAGCTTTTCAAATTTAGAGTACACTGTTTCATAATAATTAATTATGATCCTTTTTTTTTCAATTCTGTTGGATTTGTTGTAACATTACCAATTTCATTTCCTAATTTGGTTATTTGCTTCTTCAATTTTTTTCTTTTGTCAGTTTAGCCAGTGGTTCGTTTATTTTATGATCTTTTCACAGAACCAACTTCTCATTTTGTTGATTTTTTTCTATTTCATTTATTTTCACTTGGACCTTTAGTATTTCTTTCTCTCTTTTTTTTTTTTTTTTTCTGGTAGTTTTTTACTTCTTTTGGTTTTGTTTTCTATATGTTCAAGTTGTCAATTTAATTTAATACCTTTGGATATTTCTCCCTTTTTGCTATTTCCCCTTTTTGCTTTTGGTAGTTGTGTTTTCATTTTCATTTTATTCTAGGAATTTTTAAATTTTACTTTTGATTTCCTCTATGACACAATAGTTTTTTGGTAGTATATTATTTTATTTCCATATGCACCTACACCTCACTTATCAACATGGTTAGTTTCCAAAGGATAGGTCATTATGCAAAATCAACATCTTGTCAGGAGGAGGAGGACACAGAGTTGGCCTCAGGGTACAGATCCTCAGAACTACTATGTGCCGGTACTGCTGTGTTCCACACACAAAGGTGCTGCCATTGGGTTTGCTGTTCCAGTGTACATGGGGCCCAAAGGCTAAACTATAGGCACAGTTGGTGGCTCTGGGGCTCAGAAAACCAACAGGACCAGGAGTAAAGCTGGTTTTGGGGGGGGTTTACTCATGCCCATGCCCCCTGTTCATGCCTCCTCTGCAGCTCCAATTGCCTGCTACCACCTGATTGGCCAGGGAGGACTCAACAGAAATGAGCAACATGCAGTTGTTCTTGAAGGGCTTGGAATCTAATGCCTAGAGCTTCGAGACTAACAGCTGCTCAGAAGAGGAGCTAAGCAGCTCTGTAGAGGAAAAGGGCCTTGTAATGCAGCCCTTGAGCCCCAAATTTCCCCTAAGTACCCTTCCCACTGCAGGTCTTGGTTCTTTTAGGGCACTTGAGTGGAGGGGAGAAGAAGCAGCAACCTCTACCACCCATGCCTCCTCCTGAGCCCCTCTGGCTGCTCATGGGTCTTTCTCAGAAGGGTTCCCTCAAAATTTGCATCAGTCTTCTCTTTTGCACAAAGAGCTGCCATGGTGGTTCCAGTAATGGGGATGGTACCAGAAAGAGTTCTTCTGGAGAGTTGGCTGCCTCAGGTGCAAGCCTGACAGATGTGGGTGACACTGTGGGCTGGGAGTTAGATGCAAGGAGAAAACAGATTAATGCTCAAAATAGTCAGATAGTAGACTTTTTATTATCATCAACAAGTGAAGAGTAAGTGTATTTATTTATTTATTTTCTTATCTTTCTGTTGTTGATCTCTCATTTCATACTATTCTGCTCAAAGAAATGCTTTATATTATTTAAATCTGTTTAAAATCTATTGAGACTTGTTCTGGGTCCTAGCATATTGTTTATTCTGGAAAATGATCCATGTTCAACGGAGAAAAAGTGTGTATTGTTCTGATACTGAGTGACATATTCTGTATATGTTCATTAAGCCCATTTAACATGTGGTTTATTTAAGTTTTTAATGTACTTAGTGATCTTCTTTTGTGGAGTTCTGTATTACTTCTGGCATATTTATCAGTATTTTTTTCATGTATTTTTGTGCATTGCTAATTGTTGTTGTTGTTGTTGTTATGTGCTGTCGAGTCAGACCCAACTCATAGCAACCCCTCCTTGGGTTTCTGAGGGAGTATCACTATGGAAGTAGATTTCCCCATCTTCCTTCCGAGGAGTGGCTGGTGGGTTTGAACTGCCAGCCTTTTGGTTAGCAGTCAAGTGCCTTAGGCACTACACCAGAGCTCCCATTGCTAATTAAGTATATAAATTGTTATATTTTCTTCCTAGATTGATCTGTTCATTATTATGTAATGTCCTTTTTTATCTTTTATCTGATATCAGTATGAGCACTTCTGTTTTTGCTTGTTTGTTTGTTTACTGATTGTATTGAGTATTTTCCTTCATCTTTTTATTTTCAGTTCAGTCTGTTTGTGTCATTATGTCTAGAATATGTTTCTTGTAGACACCAAAAAGATGGATCTTTTTATTTTGAGTGCATTCTGTCAGTCGCTGCCTTTTGTATGATGTGTTTACACCATTTATATTTAAAGTTATTACTGAAAATGAGATATCTACTTCATTCATTTCATTCTTTGTTTTTTTAATGCTTTATATCTTCTCCGATTTTTTTAATTCTGTTTTTGTTTGTATTTGGCTCTTTCTTGTGATGCTTTTTATTTTCTTCCTTATTTTCTTCTGAATGTTTTTTACTTGGTGATTTTTTAGTGATTACCTCATATATTACATTACATAATTTACAATTGTAACCATTTTTAACATATAAAGAAGAGTTAACATGCAACCTTAACATAATAAATCTATTAGTGATCTGCACCTCCCTCTAACATTTCTGTTGGTGGTCTTCCATTAACATCAATCAACAACTTATATTCAACAAGTTTACTTTGTGCTTATTTCTTACAAACTTGAAGTATTTTTTGTGGGGTTTAATTACTGAATTTGTTTCCTGAAGAATATCGTATACTTTATGCTTATGATTTTTTTTTTTTTTTGAGATCTCTATTTGTGTTTATTTATTTATTTTCTTGTGTATAAATGTAAGAATTTATTTAATGCTCTTGCCTTTCCATTTGGAGTACTCCCTTAAGTAACACTTGCAAAGCTGCTCTGACTGGGCAACTTCCCACAGCTTCTGTTTCTTTGGGAATATCTTGAGTTCTCCCTCATTTTTGAGTGACAACTTTCCTAAGTTAAGAATTCTTGGTTGGAGTTATTTTCATTCAATATTTTATATATGCTGTTACATTTCTTTCTGTTCTCTCAAGTGTCTGCCAAGAAATTCAAATTGATTGTTATAAAAGATTTTGGTATATTACATTGTATTTTTCTTTTATTACTTTCAAAATTCTTCCTTGTCTCTGGTTTTCAAAAATTTTATTAAGTAATGATGTGAAATTGATTTTTTTGTGTCTCTTCTGATTGAGGTTCATATAGTTTCCTACATTTGCAGATTTGGTCTCTATTCAGATCTGGGAAAATCTCTATGATGATCTTGGAAAATTGTTTTGTTGCATTTATTGTTATCATGGTGCCCTAGGATTTCACTAATTCTAATGACAGATTTTCAGATAAAATCTTATATTTCATTTTTGTTTTGTTCACTTGTCTTTGTCCTTTTCTGTTGCTTCACTTGAGACTTGATAAGTTCAGTTATTTTGTCTTCTGGTTCATTTATTATTTCATCTTTCTGTTTGAATGTTTTGGTGAGTATTTCTCATGTTTTTCTAATTCAGTTGCTTTATTCTTCAGTTCAAGTAGTTCTCTTTGGTTTATTTTTGTTTTCAATTTTTTTGTTGAGTTTCTCAATTTGTTCATTTATTTCCTTATCTCTGTTAGTTTGTTTTCTGTGTGCTTTTTGTTTCTTTAAACATATTTAGCACCATTTTGAAAATGATCAACTCTGTGAATTATTCTGGTCTCCATAGGATAAATTTCTTCTTCTTCATGTTTTGCTTTTGATTGATCATTTTTCTCTTGTGATTTTGTGTGTTTTACTTTTTTTTTTTTTGTTTAACTTCAGCCATTTTGTTATCATTTTTTATTAATTTAAATTTTGTATTCTGGTTTTTGTGGGAAAATTTTCTGATTGGGCTCCCTCATGGCACAGGGACCAAGTGCTGGGCTTCCAACCAAAAGACCACAGCACACATCCACCAGCCAATTTATGGGAGAAAGATGCAACAGCTCAATATTAAAAGACTCAGAGCTCTGTAAACCCCATTAGATAGCACCATTCCACCCCACAAGGTCACTATGAGTTAGAATTGACCTAACAGCAGTGGATTTTGTATCCTCTTCTGAGAAGCACTAGAAGTCACTCTTATCCTTAGGTTTTTTTCAGTATTGATTCAGAAGTCCTTGATGCTTGATCTCTGGAAATCATTATGCACATGTGAACAAGGGGGTTTAGCTGGTTTCAGATGCTGACATTAGTGGTGGAATTCAACTTTCTTGTGGCAAAGGTGAGGACTCTGTGTCTTTCCATCACAAACACCCCTGTAAAGGCTTTCCCACAGTGTTTCTCTGTTGGCCAGCCTTTCCCTCTGTGTTTCCCATCAGTCAGAAATAGTCCCCTCACCCTGCTACATTTAAGGTTCCTCCTGATCCTAGTGCTTAGATGGCTAAGTTGTCAATGAGATTCAATAGTATTCCCTTGTAATGTCATGATGTCCCTTCACCCACTCTTAATTGTATACCCAATGGACTCCCACAGCCAATCCGCACTATCTTTAAAAAATTTGGCTACAGCTGCCTCAGATTAACTCCCTTTCTCTATTCCCTGTTTGAGGTGTTGTCCATCCTGTCTCAAAATGACTCTGATGAGTGAGCATTCCCAATGTTAATGGTCATGTTCTCCCTTTTCCTCTTCTCCCCCACTTCTGGACTCACCACCCCAACTCTCCAGCACCTCAGCTACTGTGTGGAGTCATGATATCTCATCTGATTTTGTTTTTATTCATTTTTTCAATGGGTTAGTTGCTGGGGAAGTAAATAGCAGCATCTACTCACTTTGCCATATCCTTCTGCCTTCTCTGATCTACTGTGTTTTCTAATGTTTATAATGATATTTTGAACTATAAATATTATTTCTCTAGTAACTTTGTCATAAAATGAACATAAGTTTTAGGTCAATTACTTAGAGGTAGGTGCATTCCTTAAGAACGTAATCTTATTTATTTCTTGGCTATAAAACAAATTACTTTGTAAACTAATTAAAATCAATGAAGACATAGTATTTTGTTGACAGGAACCTAATAGGTCATCATTTCCAACACTCATTTTTATTAGTACAGGTGAAGAATCTAATCATCAATCTTAGCCTCCTCAGCATCATGGGGTAATTATCTGAGCTAAATGTGTTGATGTGGACTAATTAGTACCTTAGTTATTTGTGGGCTTTATGTTGGGCTCTCTGGAAACAAATTCTGAGACAGAGAGTTGCCTGCGGAGAGTTTTCTGGGATGAGGTCTTTGGAGATTAACTAAGAAGGAAATGATGAAGGCAGGACTGGACAGAGTGAGAACCTGACCTACAAACGTTTGCAACTGAGGCCTCAGTTAATCCCACAACAAATACTGATGAATCTTCAAGGTTTTTCCAAGAAGGCTGGGTGTTTGTATGCCCATATCAGATAATCGTTAGCTACTGTCTACTACTTTAGGAGGTGGACAAATCTGACTCAGGCAATTTCCTGGATAAAAGTATATTTCCCAGGAGGCAGGCAACTGTTAAACCTCAGCAGCTGATATTAATAGCATCTGAACAATCCAATCTTTGTTCTGCACAATTCCAGTTGTTGTCTTTTTTTCTGTTTGTTTGTTTTTCTTTTTTTTCACCTGAGAAGAGCTTCTCCAGGATTCTTATTGATCTTGTTGCCTGGAAAAACTTACAAGAGAGATTGTATGCTGATCTCCTGGGTGCAATAATACTCATATGACTTTCTGCCACTATCTACTCAAGGATCCTTTTGTCTTCAGCTAGCATTTTTACTGATCTTTGCAGCTCACCTGGTGGGATAACCTAGACCCTCATGTATGAGATATTTGAGTGTGACCACTATGACAATCTCAGGCTGCCCTATTTGTAATATGGGAGCACCAAAGAAGCCCCAGAGGGTCATTTGTGTACCCTGCCCAACAGGACCAGCCTTACCTCCTCCTGATAGTCAAGATAAATTATCCCTGCTAGAAATGTAGGGTGGTAGGAGAGGTTTCCAACAGGGAGACAAACTTGTCTTTTGGTTTCTCCTACCGTGGTGACATGTTCATGTGAATTTTGAGGCTGAGCCACTGGTTTTTCAAACCCAGCAGGATGCACATGGTGCACAGGTATCAGCCCAGCTTACGGACTGAAACAGGCTAGGAAGAAGGAAGAGGCCATCTACTTCTCAAAGAATTGGCCAGGGAAAACTTTATGAATAGCAAAGAAACACTGTCTTATACATTACTGCACAGCTTTATGAATAGTCCGGTTAGGTTAGAAGGCTCTCAAAATAGGACTGGGAAGAGCTACATCATCAGAGTAAACTCAGCCTTACTCATATGGATAAGATAAAGCTTTTGAGACCTCCATTTGCTGATGTGGCACCACTCAAATTGAGGAGAAGCAGCTGCAGACATTCATTAATCATCGGAACATGGAATGTATGAAGTATGAATCTAGGAAAATGGGAAGTTGTCAAAATGAAATGGAACACATAAAGATTGATATCCTCAGCATTAGTGAGCTGAAATGGACTTGTTTTGGCCATTTTGAATCAGACAATCCTATGATCTACTATGCTGGGCATGACAGTTTGAAGAGGAATGGTGTGGCATTCATCATCACAAAGAATGTTTCAAGATCTGTCCTGAAGTACAATGCTGTCAGTGATAGGATAACATTCATATGCCTACAAGAAAGATCCATTAATAAGAATATTATTCAAAGTTATGCACAAACAACCAAAGCCAAAGATGAGGAAACTGAAGATTTTTATCAACTTCTGTGGTCTGAAATTGACCGAACATGCAATCAGGATGTGTTAACTATCACTGGTGACTAGAATGCAAAAGTTGGAAACAAAGAAGAATCACTGGTAGTTGGAAAATTTGGCCTTGGTGACAGAAATAA
>NW_006921677.1:950040-955692 GCF_000298275.1 Orycteropus afer afer | reverse complement strand
GACAATGAATAAGGAAGACTGAAGAAGAGTTGATGCTTTTGAGTTGTGGTGCTGGCGGAGAAAGCTGAAAGTACCGTGGACTGTTAAAAGAACTAACAGATATGTCCTGGAGGAAGTGCACCCGAAATGTTTCTTGGAAGTGAGAATGGCCAGACTTTGTCTCACCTACTTTGGTCATGTAGTCAGAAGGAACCATTCCCTGGAGAAGGATGTCATGCTTGGTAGGGTGGAGGGTCGACGAAAGAGGAAAAGGCCTTCAACGAGATGGATTGACACGGTGGCTGCGATTATGGGCTCAAGTATAGCAGGGATCATGGAGCAGGCGTGGGATCAGGCAGTGTTTCATTCTGCTTTGTATGGGGTTGCTATGAATCAGAAATGACGTAACAGCACCTAACAACAACAACAGAATTGTACCCATTTTTTTTTTTTTTACCTGGTAGTAAGCTATGCATTAAGAGTCTGAAGTAACCTTGAATCAGCTATAGCTAAAAGTTCAATGACACTGTTATATCCTTTTGGACCAGCATTCCACCTCAGGAAATTAGGATGTCTAGACCCACATAGTCAAAGGTGTAGGGACAGAAAACACAGATTCATCTAGTAAATCTAAGAGTAATTGCAAGTAGAGCCAGTTCTACTTGTGCCACTTGGTTCCTGGAATATAGCACTATGTAATGCATATTGGTTTATGATGTATGCCATATACTAGAGGACAGTGCACCATCTTTTCAGGATATTACCTTCACACTGGTTCCTGAGTTAATTTATAAGGGGCTATCCAATCATTTTATTAGATCTGTGGCTTTTGGGTGTTGTGTGTGGTAAAACTCAGACTCTCATGATCATATGTCCATGACTGAGCCATCTTATTTACTATAAATCATGTTTCTTTTTGGTAGAACAAAACTCTGAACGTCCTCAAATATTTGTGCTGGCCAATGTTAAATGAGTAGAAAAGGCAAGCTCATACTTGGAATATATATTGATCTCTGTCAAAATG
Source organism: Orycteropus afer afer (assembly GCF_000298275.1). Taxonomy (NCBI): domain Eukaryota; kingdom Metazoa; phylum Chordata; class Mammalia; order Tubulidentata; family Orycteropodidae; genus Orycteropus; species Orycteropus afer. The sequence goes on along the minus strand of NW_006921677.1, from coordinate 954,689 downwards.
ACTCAATGTCCTTTCCTGAGTGAACGAAGTCCAATATAATCAATTTGCTATCAAGTAACTGGCTCTTCCTTTCAAAAGAAGGTATGTACTTACATATCTTTCAATAGGTTAATCAAAAGCAAACTGTAGTGCATTCATAAAATACAGTATAAAAGGTGATGAAAAAAATGAACTTTGAGGGTATTACATGAGATTGAGGAAAATTTTATATGCATATTACTAAGTGAAAGAAATGAGTCTGAAAAACTACATACTATATGATTGTAGTGGAGCTCTGGTAGCCTAAGGCACTTGACTGCTTACCAGAAGGCTGGCTGTTCAAACCCATCAGCCACTCCTTGGAAGGAAGATTGGGCAATCTATTTCCATAATGATACCGCCTCAGAAACCCAAGGAGGGGTCGCTATGAGTTGGGTCCGACTCGACAGCACATAACAACAACAGCAACAATATGATTTCAACTGTATAATATTCTTGAAAAAGGAAAAGTACAGAGATTGTAAAAGATCAGTGGTTTCCAGGGGTTCCTGTGTAGAGGGGAGGAACTCAGATCATTTTTAGGGCAGTGAAAATATTCTGCATGATACTGTTAGAGTGGAAACATGACATTATGCATTTTTCAAAACCTATAGGACTTTATAACACAGAGATTAATCTCTACTGTAAACTGTGGATTTTGGGTAATAATAATATACTGATGCTGGTCACATTTGTCAGACTTGGAAACACAATCAATGTCCATGGAAATAGCAGTCAAGAAATCAAATAACTTATGGCATTTGGCAAATATGCTGCAAAAGACCTCATTATGGTGTTAAACAGCAAAGATGTCACTTTGAAGACTAAGGTGATCCTGACCTAAGCTTCATAAGCATGTGAGAGCTAGACCATGAATAAAGAAGACTGGTGAAGAATCTGTGTTTGAATTGTGCTGTTGTTGAAGAATAATCAAATGTACCAAAGACTACAAAAGAAAGAATAAATTCTTGGAGGAAGTATATCCAGAATGCACATTAGAAATTAGAACAGCAAAACTTTGTCTCTCATACTTTGGTCATGTTGTCGAAAAAGAACAGTCCCTGGAGAAGGATATCATGCTTGGTAATGCAGAGTGTTAGTGAAAAAGCGGCAGCCCATCAATGAGATGCATTGACAATGGGCTCTAGCATGGCAAAGATTGTGAAGATGGTGCAAGGCCAGGCAGTGTTTTGTTCTATTGTACATAAGATCAGTATGAGTTGGAAACAACTGGACAGCACCTAACAACAACATGGATTTATCAATTATAATAAACATACCTCAACACTCATCTGTCCATTTGTAGTACTGTGGTGGCTTGCATGTTGTTGTGAGGGTGGGGGCTGAACCACAAATATTTCAAATACTAGCAGGGTCACCCATGTGAACAGGTTTCAGTGGGGCTTCCAGACTAAGACAGACTCAGAATAAAGAAGGAGCCATCCTCTTCTCAAAGAATTGGCTAGTGAAAACCTTATGGATAGCAGTGAAACACTGTCTGATATATTCCTGGAAAACCTTATAAGTGAGTACAGAGATGGTCGGAGCTGAGGACTGTCAGCTACTCTGACGGGACCAAAAGGCTGAATATTTCCAAGTGATGCTGGGACCTGAGAATTGACCTAAAGATCAGCTCTGGTCACCAAGTGCTGCAGGGACAACTGCACTGGTGGCCTATGACTAGGAAGGGAAACAGCAAGGAGGAAGACAACCTGAGCTATTGACTTTCCGCTGTCTAGAGGGTGTAGCCATTTTAATTGTTTACACATGGTAGCCATTTTGAATATTTAAAGTGACTGAGGGCACAGTCATTTTGAATGTTCATAAGCACTGACTATTTGGGATATTTAAAGTGACTGAGGGTGCAGGCATTTTGAATCTTTACAAGTGGCAACCATTTTGGATTTTAAAGTGAAAGCATTCTCATTAGGATTCCAGGGACATAAGAATAGGCTCTGTTTGCCAAGGTCAGCAGGGACATACAAGGGGCTTACAACAGGAAAGGAGACAGGTGGTGAGTGCATGGGTGCTGTCAACTGGTGAATAGAGGAGCACAGCACAGTACCCTGCTTGCATAGATAACATAGAAACAAAACAAAGAAAACAAAAATTATGGGAAAGTCACTACAATGTACAATCACCAATTAAATATAAACACAAAAATGTCACAATGACTCAGAGACAACAGAGCATCACAGTCCACACAAAGAAGGAAGATAAAGCAGGAGAAAAAAGGGACCAGAATAGAGACCCAAAACACATCCCTGAGGAAGACACAGCATTGGAACTCCCTGATAAGGAATTCAAAATAATTATATTTGGGTACCTTCAATGAATTGAGAGACAGATCAAGGAGAATACTGACAAAATTGAGGAAAACACTGAGAAAACCCTACAACAATTTTCAAAGACAACACAAGAACAAAATGACAAAATAAATGAAAAATTAGAAATGATACAAAATCTACACAAAGAAATCCAAAAGATTAATACTAAATTTTCAGTAATAGATAAGACATTGAATGGGCAAAGGAGCAGAATTGAATCAATGGAAGACAGAATTAGTGAGAATGAACACAAATACTTGAATACTTCTTTGGAAAGAGATAAATCAGAAAAAAGATCAAAACAAAATGAAGAAAGCCTAAGGTTCATGTGGGATACCATCAAAAGGAATCACCTACGTGTCATCGGAATTCTAAAACAGGAAGACACAAATAAAACCACAGAGAAAACTGTTGCAGGTTTGTTGGAGGAGAATTTCCTGGTATAATGAAAGATGAAAATATATCCATTCAGGAAGTCTGGCAAGCCCAAAACAGGATAGACCCCAAAAGAAAATCACCAAGGCATATCATCATCAAACTCACCAAAATCAAAGACAAAGAAAGAATCATGATAGCAGCATGAGAAAAATGAAAAGTTACCTGCAAGAGGCAACCAATAAGACTAAGTTCAGATTACTGGGCAGAAATCATGCAGGTAAGAAGACAATGGGGTGGTATATATAAAACCCTGAAAGAGAAAATTTTCCAATCAAGATTTATGTACCCAGCAAAATTGTTCCTCAAATATGATGGTGAAATTGGGACATTACCAAATGGGCAGAAATAAAGGAAATTTGTTAAAGTCAGACCAACCTTACAAGAGATGCTAAAGGGATCCCTTTGAGCAGAGAAGCAACAACAGCCAACAACTGACCATTAACACACATGATGATATAATCCACAAATCAACCCAGCTATGGAAGGTTGGGCAATCCTACTTCCGTAGTGATACTGCCTTGGAAACCCAAGGAGGGGTCGCTAGGAGTCAGGGCCGACTCAATGGCAAATGACAACAACAACAACAACATGGAAATATCCAAGTAAATAAGCCTACAAGATTGTAAACAGGGAACCAGAGACATCAATTGATAAATGAGGACAACTACAAACCAGAAAGAGGGACAAAACTGTGTCATTACAGAACTTCTAGATGTTAAGGAAGTCAAGACAACTACAAGATAGAATCAACTGTTCCAAACTTGGGAACAAAACTATAAATCACAGGGTAACCTTAAAGAAAAATGATAAACCTTCACATCAAAATAAAAAAGAGGACCACCATAAATATTCAGCAAATACTAAAACAATAGCAATGAAGGAAGTGATAGCATGATTCATAAACAAAAGAATCTCAGCATAGAAAATTATATGGAACAAAGAAATTGACACCATGAAAAAGCACATAAAAAAATGACAGCAACAAATTCCTATTTGCTGATAATTACATACCTGGCAAGAGACTTATCTCTAAGATTTATGGAAAACTCCAACACCTCAACACCAAAGGAATTAACAATCCAGTTGAAAAATGGACAGAGGACATGAATAGACACTTCACCAAGGAGGATATTCAAGTGGTCAGCTAATACATGAAGAGATGCTCACTACCATTGGCCATCAGAGAGATGCCAATCAAAACAACAATGAGATACCATCTCACCCCAACACTAATGGCAAAGTTCAATGAGACAGAAAATAACAAATGCTGGCAAGGATGTGGAGAGATTGGGACTCACATACACTGCTGGTGCTCTGTGAAGTGATACAACCACTGTGGAAAGCATTATGGCGAGTCCTTAGAAAGCCGGAATTGAAGATACCATTTGACTCAGCAATCCCATTATTAGGTATATATCCTAGAGAGGTGATAGCTAGGACAGGGAGAAACATATGCACACTCATGTTCATCACAGCACTATTTACAATAGCAAAAGATGGAAACAACTACATGCCCATCAGCAGAAGAGTGGATGACCAAACTGTGGTATATACACATACTGGAATGCTATGTAGCACTAAAGAATAATGTAGAGTCAGCAAACCACTGCATAATATTAGTGAACTTGGAAGACATTATGTTGAGTGAAGTAAGTCAATCACAGAAGGACAAATATAGTATTAGTTCGTTGTTGTGGAGGGTCAAGGAAAGTTTATATGTGGAGGGAAACTTTCTTTGTTGGTGGTCAAGGGTGGGAGGGTATGGGAGGGAACACTGCAAAAAAGGGGAAATGCATTGACCTATGTCACTTTAGTTTTGTGCATTTCACTATACGTAATTTATATGTCAATAAAATGCATTTAAAA
>NW_006921677.1:941267-949488 GCF_000298275.1 Orycteropus afer afer | reverse complement strand
ATCTCTTTCCAAAGAAGTATTCAAGTATTTGTGTTCATTCTCACTAATTCTGTCTTCCATTGATTCAATTCTGCTCCTTTGCCCATTCAATGTCTTATCTATTACTGAAAATTTAGTATTAATCTTTTGGATTTCTTTGTGTAGATTTTGTATCATTTCTAATTTTTCATTTATTTTGTCATTTTGTTCTTGTATTGTCTTTGAAAATTGTTGTAGGGTTTTTCTCAGTGTTTTCCTCAATTTTGTCAGTATTCTCCTTGATCTGTCTCTCAGTTCATTGAAGATACCTAAATACAATTATTTTGAATTCCTTATCAGGGAATTCCAATGCTGCATCTTCCTCAGGGATGTGTTTTGGGTCTCTATCCTGGTCCCTTGTTTCTCCTGCTTTATCTTCCTTTGGGGGAAGACTCATTAACAACTTGTAATATGCACATGACACAACCTTGCTTGCTGAAAGTGAAGATGACTTGAAGCACTTACTGATGAAAATTAAAGAGTACAGTGTGCAGTAGGGATTACACCTTAACATAAATAAAATGACAATTCTCACAACTGGATCAATAAGCAACATGATAAATGGAGAAAAGATTGAAGTTCTCAAAGATTTCATATTACTTGGTTCCACAATCAACACCAATAGAAGCAGCAGTCAAGAAATCAGACTGGGAAAATCTGGTGGAAGACCTCTTTAAAGTGCTGAAGAGCAAATATGTGCCTTTGAAGACTAAGGTGCCCCTATCCCAAGCCATGGTATTTTCAGTAGCCTGATAATCATGTGGAAATTGGACAATAAATAAAGAAGACCAAAGAAGAGTTGATACTTTTCAGTTGTGGTGTTGACAAAGAATAATGAAAGCATCATGGACTCTGAGAAGAACTAACAAATCTGGAAGATGTGCAGCTGGAATGCTCCTTGAAAGTGAGAATGACCAGACTTTGTCTTACCTACTTTGGTCATTTTGTCATATTTTGGCCATCTGAAGAACAGATTTGATGCATTGAACACCACTACTCCACCAAGGCTCTTTACCCATCTTGTTACATTTCTAGAAATATGTGCTGATTTTCTACTCCTGATATCCAGAATCTGTGTATGTATATGTATGTGTGTACGTGCTGCTAGATTGTCAGAATCTCTCTATCTTATTGAGGGTCTTCCCCTTCTTCGTTTATTCTCTCTCTCTGTCTCTCTCTCTCTATATATATGTATTGCTTTAAATATCATCCATTCTACAAGCAAAGACCGGTATTATTATTATTATTGTTATTGTTCTCTATCTGCAGACATCTATCATCAATAAATAACTTCAATTGGTTGACTCTTCACAGTGCAGAAATAAAGTCTACACAATTTTCATAAAACTTGGACAATAGCTCTCAAATGCTTTTCAAGTTTTGCATAGATATGTATATTTAATATGAAATTAGTTATTTTGGGGATAGTAAGAGAGGATTCTGGAAATAGTTATTTTTCATTCTCTTTCCATAACCATGATTGTGAGAAATATATTTTAAGAAATAGCTTATATAATCTGTTTTTCTAACTGTGACTTCCTTTGGCTTTAATATTTCTATTTGAAAATGCAACACATGTAGTCTTTAGGTAAAGAAAGAAAAAGACTTAATGACGTCATATGATTGAGATGTTCCTATTTAGACATGCAAATCAACATAAGGAAACTCATTGACAGGAGTGAATTTCCTAGCTGGGGAGCCAGGGATATTTTGGAAATAAGCAAGATGCTCAAGAACAGCATCCAGCACTGGCTTTTCATCAAGAGTATACCCTTTGTTTAAAATCATTCTCTGTTAATCTTTAAAATCCCTTCCTTATTTATTAAGTTTTTTTTTTTTTTTTTTTTCCATAGGAGTATGTCTCACAGACTCGAAATACTGGAATTCCGTTTATAAACAGAAAACTTTTCAGCATATAAAGAAACTAAAAAAAGGTAAAATTTCTAAGGGGATTCATGAACACTTTTTTCCCCCAGGATCTAATTTGCTTTTGTATTTAAAGCTAACTCATAGTAATGCCCCATATGGCATATGTAAATTGAATTCCTGACCTGATCCCAAAGTCCCAAAGTTTAATGTATGGGACCTGCATCTTTGCAGTATGTATTAGACTGGGTTCTCTAGAGAAGCAAAACCAGTAAAACTTATATATATATATATATATATAGAGAGAGAGAGAGAGAGAGAGAGAGAGAGACATTTATCTTAGGAAAATGGCTCACACATTTATAGAAGCTGGCAAGTCCCAAATTCCTGGATCCAACATCAAAGTGAAGGCTTTTACCCGCTCATGCAGCTGCAGGGGCTGACAATCTCAAGGTTGGCAGGCAGTATACTGGCTATTGATTCTGATGGATGACAAATCCAAGATCACCAGGCCGAATGATGGATTGTTTGCTCACCACAGTTGTAGGCAGCACAACAGGATCCAGATCCACAGAAGAGTCTGTCTTTTTCCTAGGATGTCCACATATCTATTGGAAGCAGCCCACACCCCTAGAGAATCTCCTTTTCAGTGAATTGGCTGCTCAAAACATATACATCCAATCTCATCATGGGAATAACCACATTACAACTGCTTAAACAACTCAGAATTATGATCCAGCCAAGTTGACACACAACCCTAATTATCCCACAGTATGTGTAAGATACATTCTGATGTACTGTAATATGCCCCAGGTCCCTTTTCTTACCATTTCTCTCTTTGTTACTTTCCCCACTCTTACTTTTTCTTCATTGTTCCAACTAAAAGTGCACAAAAATGATGGGGTCTGCTGGCTTGTTTCAGAATGAATACACAAATCTGCATTGTGGAAGCCTCACTAGCAGGACCAGGCTTTCACTCCCTCCCTCATCACCCTTGCTGTGTAAAGGAAAGGTCAACTCTTTGTGAAGGATATCAGTGCAGTTCATCATTACATGGAATTCGACTTGCCTAGAGGTATGTGTGGGCAGGAGCAGAGATAAGTGGACACACACTGAGTATGGGTTTTGGGCTATGTATGCAGTAAAAGTTTGCAGCCTGTCCAATGTCATCTCTTGGAGATAGCATGAGTAGAAGCTCATATTTCATACGCCCTCTTTCCTTTATTTATTTATTTATTTTAGTCCTGATTTCCTCAAGGTGTTTTGCATACTAAAGTTGTTGTAGATCACTAGACTACATGTTTTGGATTGAATTGTGTCCCTTCAAATGATACACTGAAGTCCTTACCCCTGTACCTGTAAATATATCCCTGTTTGGTAATAGCTTTTTCTTTTGTTATATTAATGAGATCATATTGGAGTAGATTGGGTCCTAAATCTAGCCTCTTCTGAGTGGCTTCTTATAAAAAGGGGAAGTAAGCACACACAGAGGATGAACCCATGTGAAGATCTATCCATAAGCCAAAGAATGTCAAGAAATTCTGGAAAAGACAAGGAAGAATTTTCCTTTGGAGTGGACAGAACATAGGTCTGCTAATGCCCTGATTTCAAACTCCTATCCTCCAAAATGGTGAGACAAGAACTTCATCTCACATAATAAAGTATAAACAATTGCTACCTTTGCTGAAAATATCGTTAACACTGATAGCAGCAAATGACTTATAATTGAGAAGTTAATCTATATGTAGAAAATAGCTATGAAAGCAATCACTAGATTAATATGGAAGTGTGAGGAAAATACGACTTCAAAATAACAACAAATGCCTTCTTGAACTGTAAACTCTAGAATTTGGCTGCCATTATTCCTGTGGGTCTTATAGTGTTCTGGGGACACCAGGTTACCAAGACTAGGCCAAAAGGAGAGTTTGTTGAAAGAGCTCATGTATAAATAACAGCTCCCTTCTACTGTGAACATTCATGAGGTTTATTATGTTTCAGTTATTGTTTAACTGCAAGTCCTTACTTGGGCAGAGGAATCCTGCTGATTTACTACTTATCAGGAATAAATTACTGTTTAGAACTTGGATATTTCATGGTTTTCTTTGTGTCAGCATAAATAAATTTAGCTAATGGGCTATTTCCCATTCCCTATTAAACTGACTGTGAGTAAAGGCTTCCAAGCTTGTGAGAGAATATCAGCAAGATGAGAGAACTGAGTCGTTTTACCTGAACGTGTTCATAGTGTTGAAGGCTTTGGGAAATAGATGTCAGATGCTACAAGTTATCAGCATTTCCTCACATTTACTTTGAATTTATATCTTTTGTTTTCCACCAGCTAAATAGTGTTATTACTGCAGAAGCCATTGTCACTGGGGGCTGAGAGATCGTGCTTGATTAATTAAATAGGCAGAGAGTGGCTTTCCATCCTAAGAGTCCTGCTCAGTGGCATCACCATCTCTACTTATTGTTCTCTTAATGGAATCTAGAGTGATGGCATCACATAGTTTGAGCAAAAGATCCCAATTTTGCAATTGCTGTAAGGAAAGTGTAATGTCATTTCTAGGTCTTCATCCAGAGTGATTTCTTGGCTCCAATGCCCATGTTTCATTTGCAGAAACAACTTTTGGTATTAGTTAACATTCAAGGAATAGTTTCAAGTTTTACAACTGCAAAAGGGTCATTATTTTTATCAGTGTGCTGGAGGTTATTTTGAGTTTGATGACAGAGGGCTCAATTCAATAAAATCTCAGCCTGAGTTTCCCAGCAGGATGCTCAAGCCATGGAAATTCAACAGAGGAGCTTGCATGGGCTTCTCTGATACTAAACCAGGGCTGAACTTCCATTTAATCATTCTCAAGCAATCAAAAGACACGTTGGGATTAAATGGCAAACCTTTTAACTAGGAATTCCTCAGCCAAAATGGCCAATTAGCATTTAAACTGCAGAACTGTGTTATGTAAGAGGGAATCAGTAACTGAATAAAAGAAAGTATTTTCCTTATTAGTTAAAAAGGTAAACCAGAAACATGGAATTATCATGAAATGAGAATTCTCTTCAAGGACAGGGAAGGTACCACTCTACTTTTGTTCCAAAGAAGGATAAAAAGGACTTGGATTATTGACTTTTTCTCATGCTTTTAGATTTAATTGGCAAAATAAATTCAAGTGAATTATACTTGAAACCTCTCTCTAATATATATTTGGTTACATCATATTTAGGAAATGACTAAACAGCTTAGTTTTCTGTCTTAAAATTTGTCTTAAAAATGAAAATATTTTCTGTGTTGGAAATCAAAAATAATAAATCTTATTTCAGAATGGCCCAGATTTAATTTTATGTACCCTTACAAACTTTGGGCTATTGAAATCTCCTCCTAAGCTTCAAATGGACCTCAGAAGCTTAAAGGCCAAGCAAGAACAAGAGAGCTGAGGGAAGTGAAGAGATGTATATCTCTAGCATGACTACACATGAAGAAAATCTTAACATCTTTCAGAAACATAGTTGACAAAGACTTTTAAACAAGCTTTCTCTTTCTTCATATATGACCATTCAATTTTTAGACTCTGCTTTGTCCCCACTCAACAGTTGTTGTTTGTTGTTCCTATATGCCATCGAGTCGGACCGGTCTCACAGCGAACCCTCCTTGGGTTTCTGAGGTGGTATCACTATAGAAGTAGATTGTTCAACCTTCCTTCCGAGGAGTGGCTGTGGGTTTGAACTACCAGCCTTCTGGTTAGCAGGCAAGTGCCTTAGGCACTACGCTACCAGTTAATACTTTATTGTTGCTATATATGCTTGCATACACATTTTTTAAAACAATGATGAGCAAATTATACTATTAAGTTGCTGTTATTGTACTTTGTCATTTACCCTCTCCTTGTCAGTCTTTCTTCATGGATTTGAGAAGATTCCTTGACATGCATTCTTACAGCATGCAACATTAGATGAGGACCATCAAGTATGGGCTGGAGGGAATCTGGCCACTTTTTTGCTGTGGAAGCTCCAACACAGGTAGAGATTTGATTTAGTGCACTCTTCCTTTGGAAGCTCAGTCTTTTGCATGGGTAGGGTAGATGATTGCTGATAAAATATGAAACTAGAAAATCCATTTCTCTTCTCACCTGCCTTACTCAGATCCTCATCCACCAAGGAGTTTCATCTGTTGAACAATTCTTAAAAATTCGCCATAAGAGTAATTGTTTTTGTTTACATATATACTAACACTCCTGAAAGGAATAAGGGTGTCTTGAAAAATTAAAACAAGTTGAAACATAGAAGTATTAAAAAATATTACTCAGAACATGAACATTCAGAGTTAATTAGTATTTTTTTCAAGATCACTCTAATATTTGTGCATGTGGGAGCTCTGGTGGTATAGTGCCTAGGGCATTTGACTGCTAACTCCTCAGAAGAAAGATTGGGCAATCTACTTCCACAGAGATACAACCTCAGAAACCCAAGGAGGGGTCACTATGAGTCACAATGTACTGTGGCAGTGAGTTTGGATTTGGCTTTATATATAAATAAATACTCTTGAACTATACTGTATGCATCATTTGGTAAATTATATTTATCTGTGCATTATTTTAAAATATTTTTTTGTAACATTGCTCTTGGTTTCATAGTGTTTAGTTATGAGACATTTCCCAACATCCCTGAGCAGCTTTCTACTGTTGAACATTCAGATTATTTAAAATTGTCTCTCATTTTAAATAACATTATGGCAATTGAACTTGTGTGCAAATATTTTTACTGTATTCAATTATTCACTTACTGGAAGAGCAATTGTGTGCCATGGTAAATGCATTTTTAAGACTAATTATTAAAATTATGCTACTAATATACATAATCTCTAAAATAATAAACATTAAAACTGAAAATGTATATTATATTTATTTACTGTATTCTAGGCTCTAGCTGCAGGGACCAAGGTGAGGAGAGGGAAGGCAGGCCACGCTCCACAAGCAGTGAGGCGGGAAGCAGGGAGAGGACATAAAAGCAAAGGGAACTGGAACAGATTGAGGAGTCAGCTGCAGGGCCCCAGGTGAGGAGAGGGAACCTAGGCTAGCCCCCGTAAGCAGTGAGTCGGGAAGCAGGGAGAGGATACAAAAGACAAAGCAGACTGGAACAGATCGAGGAGTTAGCCGCAGAGATCCAGGTAAGGGTGGTTGGAGGGGTTTCCAACAGCTAAGGGAGACAAACTTGTCAGTTGGTTTGTCCTACTGTGGTGATGTGTTACTGTGAGTCTTGAGGCTGTGCCACTGGTGTTTCAAATCCAGCGGGGTGCACCTGTTGCACAGGTATCAGCCCAGTGGGCAGACTGAGGCAGACTAGGAAGAAGGAGGAGGCCACCCATTTCTCAAAGATTGACCAGGGAAAACCTTATGGAGAGCAGAGAAACACTGTCTGATACATTACTGCACAACTTTATGAACAGTCCAGAAACATTGTCCAATACAAAGGAAGAAAATGAGTCACTTAGCTGAGAAAGCTCTCAAAGTAGGAATGGGAAAGAGCTGCATTATCAGAGTAAAATCAGTCTTACTCACATGGATAAGGTAAAGCTTTTGAGACCTCCATTTGCTGATGTGGCACCACTAAATTGAGGAGAAACAGCAGCAAACATCCATTAATAATTGGAACATGGAAGGTACGAAGTATGAATCTAGGAAACTTGGAAGTTGTCAAAAAAGAAATGGAACACACAAAGATTGATATCCTAGGCATTATCAGTGAGCTGAAATGGACTGGTTTTGGCCATTTTGAATCAGACGACCCTATGATCTACTATGGCAGGAATGATAGTTAAAAGAGGAATGGCATGGCATTCATCATCACAAAGGATGTTTCAAGATCTGTCCTGAAGTAAAATACTATCAGTGATAGGATAATATCTATATGCCTACAAGGAAGACCCGTTAATACGACTGTTATTCAAATTTATGCACCAACCACCAAAGCCAAAGATGAGGAAATTGAAGATTTTTATCAACTTCTGCAGTATGAAATTGACTGAACTTGCATTCAGAATGTGTTAATTATCACTGGTGATTGGAAAGAAAAAGTTGGAAACAAAGAAGAATCACCGGTAGTTGGAAAATTTGGCCTTGATGACAGAAATAATGCTAGAACTCGCATGTTACAATTTTGCAAAACTAACAACTTGTTCATTGCAAACACCTTTTTTCAACAACACAAACAGAGGCTGTACATGTGAACTTCACCAGATGGAACACACAGGAATCAGATTGACTACATCTGTGGCAAGAGGCAATGGAAAAGCTCAATATCTTCAGCCAAAACCAGGCCAGAAGCTGACTGTAGAACAGACCATCAA
>NW_006921677.1:929658-940533 GCF_000298275.1 Orycteropus afer afer | reverse complement strand
ATATCACATGCAAGTAAGATCTTACTGAAGATAATTCAAAAATGGTTGCAGCAGTATATTGACAGAGAACTTCCAGAAGTGCAAGCTGTATTCAGAAGAGAATGTGGAACAAGGGATATCATAACTGCTGTCAGATGGATCTTGGCTCAAGGCAAAGAATACCAGAAAGATGTTTACTCGTTCTTTGTTGACTATGCAAAGGCATTTGATTGTGTGGATCATGACAAATTATGGATAACATTGAGAAGAATGGTAATTCCTGAACACTTGATTGTACTCATAAGGAACCTGTACCTTGACCAGGAGGCTCTCATTCAAACGGAACAAGGGGCCACTGTGTGGTTTAAAATCAGGAAGGGAGTGTGTCAGGGTTGTATCCTTTCCCCATACTTATTCAATCTATATGATGAGCAAATAATCTGAGAAGCTGTACTATATGAAAAAAAAATGTGGCATCAGGATTGGAGGAAGTATCATTAACAACCTGAGATACGCTGATGATACAACTTTGCTTGCTGAAAGTGCGGATGACTTGAGGCACTTACTGATGAAGATTGAGGAACACAGCCTGAAGAATGGATTACATCTCAATATAAAGAAGACAAAAAACCTCACAACTGGACCAATAAGCAGCATCACAATAAATGGAGAAAGATTGAGGTTGTAGAAGAATTCACATTGCTTGGTTCTACGACTAATGCCAATATAAGCAGCAGTCAGGACATTAGATGACGTGTAGCACTGGGCAGGTCGGCTGCAAAGGAACTCTTTCAAGTGCTGAGGAGCAAGGATGTCTCTCCTTGATGGCTAAGGCGCGCCTGACACAGGCAATGATATTTCCTATTACCTCATATGCATGTGAGAGCTGGACAATGAATAAGGAAGACCGAAGAGGAGTTGATGATTTTGAGTTGTGGTACTGGTGAAGAATGCTGAAGGTACCATGGACTGCTAAAAGAACTAACGGATCTGTCCTGGAGGAAGTGCAGCCGAGATGCTCCTTGGAAGCGAGGATGGCCAGACTTCGTCTCACCTATTTTGGTCATGTTGTCAGAAGGGACCATTCCCTAGAGAAGGATGTCATGCTTGGTAAAGTGGAGGGTCAACAAAGGAGGGGAAGACCTTTGACGAGATGGATTGACCCGGTGGCTGCGACAATGGGCTCAAGTATGGCAAGGATCATGGAGCTGGCATGGTATCAGGCGGTGTTTCATTCTGCTGTGCATGGGGTCATTATGAATCGGAAGCTACTCGATGGCACCGAACAACAACAACAACAACAACAGGCTCTATGCAAAAAGTCCCTGTGTGGAGCAAATGGATAAGCATTGAACTATTATCAAAATGGTTAGTGGCCCAAACCCAGCCAGAGGTGTTTTGGAAGGAAGGCCTGGCAATCTTTCAAAACTTGTGGTTGCTACAAATTGGAATTGACTGAACAGCAACCATCACCATTAACAGGTAGTATGCTATCATACATCATTTTATTTAATCTTAGTAAAATGCTGCAGAGTATGTACTTTGCTTTGTTCAGAACTTTACCAACAATTATTCAACATTTTGGAAAATCAGTCCAGCTATGATATCACAACAGGGGTATGTGAACATGAAATCCAACATACTCATAGTTGGAATTTGAAATAGTTTCTTGGTGATTCTAGGTAGGGGTGAAAGAAAGAACCAAGTTATAATATCTTCTTGTGTAGGTGCCTAGGAGCCCTAGTGGTGCAGTATTCAAATAATTCAGCTGTTATTAGAAAGGTCAGTAGTTCAAACCCACCAGCCTCTCTATGGGAGAAAGATGAGGCAGTCTGCTTCTCTGAAGATTTACAGACTTGGAAACCTTGTGAGGCAGTTCCACTCTTTCCTTCAGAGTGTCAATGAACTGGATGGCAGTGGATTTTTTAGGGTATATATTTATCAATGAAATACACATTTTTATTATAAATTATTTTCTTTTTATGCTTCAGTTCACCATAGGAGATTCTAATAATTTTTTAAATTAGTAGTTACATTATATTATCAGTTGATCTATTTTTCCAAGAGAGCAAAGAGGTATCCAAACAAGTATTTAAAAATAAAACAGAAGAAATTTGAATAAAACAGAATAGGACAGGGCAGAATAGAGTATCTGTTTTGTATACTTGTGCTTACATGTTGTTGTTATGTGCCATCAGGTTGGACCCAACTCATAGTGACCCTCCTTGGGTCTGAGGCAGTATCACTATGGAAGTAGATTGCCCCATCTTCCTTTCAAGGAGTGGCTAGTGGGTTTGAACCACCAGCCTTCTGGTTAGCAGTCAAGTGCTTTAGGCACTACACTACCAGAGCTCCTGTGCTTACATAGTCATGCTGTAAAATGTATTTTCTACTTTGGGTCAAAAACTTGGAAGATATTTTTCTACACTACTACATGCTATACATAAAGATTGCTAAAGAACCAAATTTTAAGTGACTTATCATTTATCTCTACCTGAGTGTAAAAGTTGCTCTTGATCATGATAGATGTGAGAGAAAGAAACCTGATGATACCAGTGAGTATGACCTATATTGGGTCTTCTTTTTACAGCTTGAGTGGAAGTGATAATGTTAATCACAAAGTAATTTCCTCATCTTCTTTCCTTATCTCTACCACCACTGAATACCCATTCCTCTTCTACTACTACTTGGGTTGTGCTCTTTGGTTTGTATCATTAGTTGGCATTATAATTATAAAACAAAAATAAATAAATAAAAAATAATAAAAATAAAAAACAAACCAGCTACCATCCAGTCGATTCCTACTCATAGCAACCCCATTGGGTTTCCGAGGCGGTAAATCTTTATGGAAGTACATTGCCCCGTCTTCCTTCTGCAGAGTGGCTGGTTTGTTTGAGCCACCAACATTCTGGTTAGCAGTCAAATGCCTAAGCACTGTGCCACCTGAAGTTCTTATAATTATAAAGCAGATAGAAACTATTCTCCCACATTCTTAACTTTCCTCCATTTTTTTCTTCTCTGATCCAGAGAGCCAGAGTCCCCATGGTACCACTTCATCCTAGCTTCCTGGACTCCCTCCTCTTCAGGGATCCATAAAGTGCTCCTTTCTTTTCTGCTTCTTTGAAATACCTGATCTTAGTATCACTACTCTGGTCTATGGATGACCACCAAATTATTTATTACTATTATTTTTTAAAAAACCTCTTATTTAGATTAAAATGTTGATAGACTTGTATGTTATATTTACTAAGTGGTATTTTGCATTTTTTAAGGAAGCAAAATACTCACACACACAAAAAAAAGAAAGTTGTGTAGGAGTTACACTTGGCTGAAAGGAAGGAGTGTGGCATTTTAGAGTTCCTCTCTTACAATGAGAGTATGTTGGCTCTGTCCAAATATAAAGCTTGTCTTGGTTAAATCTGCAGACACCATTTCAATTTATTTTAAATGTGACAAAATTTAAGTCATTGTTATTTTTTTAAAAAAGTATTTGTAACTGAATGGAAATTTAGAATGTTGTGGTTGTTGTTAGTTGCTGTAGAATTGGCATTGAACTGTAGCAACCTTATATATTAAACAAAACAAAACATTATCCAATCCTGAGGCATCTTTGTGATTGTTGTTATGTTTCAGTCCATTGTTGCTGCTTTTGTAATAGTGCCTTTCTATCTAGGGGCTTCATCCTCCAGCACTATATCAGGTAACATTCTGTTATGATCCATAAGATTCGTATTGGTTAAATTTTGGAAGTAGATTTCAAGTCCTTTTTTCCTAGTCTGTTAGTCTGGAAGCTCTGCTGAAACCTGTCTACCATGGGTAAGCCAGCTGATATTTGACATGCCAGTGGCATAGTTTCTAGCATCACAGCAACATGAAAGCCACTACAGTACTATAAAGTTTGTAATTTAGAAATATGCTCTAAGAAATCTTATTTCTGTTGACAGTACCCTCTTGGGCAATTATAATTTGAAAATTTAAAGTCATCTTTATTTACTCCTACTCATTTTTTTTTCTCTTTAGGTCCAAAAAGTTACTCAGTTTTTCTAATTCACACCCATAAATATTTGGATTTTACTTCTGTCCCTCCTATTTCCATTGCAACTATATTTATCTAGATGGAATATTTCAATAACCTCAGAGATTTCTTGTAGTTTTTTTATTCCTTGTGCATATTGTTTTTAATATTATGATTTCAGACTGTAGTTTTGATCATTTTACTTATTTGTGTGAAAAAATTTATGTTTCCTGATTTTCTGTGGAATAAAATCCAATGTTCTACCCTGGAACTTAAGTTCCTCAACCATCGAGCTCCATCTTTCCTTTCACTCATTAGAGAAAAGGATTTAATTGCTGCTCATTGACTATTCAACATACTTCCACTGCTACATCTTGGCTCACTTATTATTCATATTCCCATTATAATATTCTTTCCCACATTCTCTGATGGACCAAATTCTTTATAATCTTGAAGGGACAGGAGAAATACTACCTTCTCTAAAATATCCACAAATCCCTTCTCCTTCAGGATGTGGCTTGCTTCTAGTATATATTCAAAAGCTGTGGGAAATGTCTCTGGCTTTTTGCTCTGGATCCTGCAGCTCATTATCATCTGGCCATGGACAGAACCATGGCCTGCCATATTGGTTGCTGATCTTGGGATTGTTTCCTTGACAGCCTGTGAACAAAGAGCTTGTCATTTTAACTGTCAATCTTGGATTCATCTGTTTCTGAAGCTTTGTTGTTGTTGTTGTTATATGCCGTGGAGTCGGCCCCGACTCATAGCGACCCCTCCTTGGGTTTCCGAGGCAGTATCACTACGGAAGTAGGATTGCCCAACCTTCCTTCCGAGGAGTGGCTGGTGGGTTTGAACCACCAGCCTTCTTGTTAGCAGTTAAGTGCCTTAGGCACTATGCTACCAGAGCTCCCGTTTCTGAAGCTAGCAGCCTCCTATTTGCCTGCTGATTTTGGGTTCATCAGCTTCTGCAGCTGTGTGTCAGAAGTTGCCTTCAGCTTGACGTTTGACCTACCCTCTACAATTGACTGAGACATTTCTTTGAGATAGATTTCTTTCTCTCTCTCTCCATATATGTGTTTGTTTGTGTGTGTGTGTATACATACACACACGTGCATATATATTTTATATCTATATCTATATCTATATATACTCTCTTTCATTGCTGTAAGTTGAATGTGACTCACAGCGACCGATCCTTGGTTTTCCGAGGCAGTGTCTCTATGGAAGTAGATTGCCCAGTCTTCCTTCCGAGGAGTGGCTGGTGGATTTCAACCACCAGCCTTCTAGTTAACAGTCAAGTGCCTTAGGCACTATGTCATCAGAGCTCCTACATATATCTTAGGCTGGGTTCTTTAAAAAAGCAAAACCAATGAAGCATATATACATATGCTCGATGGTTGAGGAACTTAAGCTCCAGGGTAGAACATTGGATTTTATTCCATAGAAAATCAGGAGACATAAATTCTTTTACATAATATATATAGAGGGGTTGCAATGAGTTGGAGATGACTCAATAGCACATAACAGCAACAACAAACATATATATGCTTTATTGGTTTTGCTTCTTTATAGAACCCAGCCTATAAAGAATAAATCTTTATTGCTTTTGCTGATCTAGCATTGAAAGTCATGCACTGTCACTTCCATTCAATTATATTTATTGAAGCAGTTTTACAGATTCAATTAGAGGGAACACAGGTCCCTAGGTCAATAGGGAATGTCAATGCTAAACTTTAAGAAAAGCATTTGGGATAAGATATATATTGTTATAGTTAGCTGCTGCTGAATCAGTACCCATCACTTGTGGTGATAACTGTGTACAATGGAACTAAATGCTGCTCTGTTGCTAATTGCACTGTTGTGATGCCTATGGTTTTTATCGGCTGCTATTCAGAAAAGATTTCCAGGTCTTTCTTCCTAGTGCACCTTAATATTGAAGCTCCACTAAAACCTCTTCATCATCATAGCAACACACAAGCCACCACTGGCATATAGGTGGTGGCTGTGCATGAGTTGCATTGGCTGGGAATTAATATCAGCTTTCCAGCATGGTAGAGGAGAATTCTACAACTGAACCACCAGGTCCATGTAAGATACACATTATTGTTGATTGTTGTTAGGTGCCATCAAGTCAATTCCAACTCATAGTGACCTTATGAAGAACAGAATGAAACAATGCCCTGTCCTGCACCATCCTCACAATTGTTGTTATGTTTGAGCCCATTGTTGTAGCCACTGTGTCAATCCATCTCAATGAGGATCTTCCTCATTTTTGCTGACTCTCTAGTTTACCAAGCATGATGTCCTACTGGGTCTAGTCCCTCCTGATAACATGTCCCAAGTATGTGGGATGAAGTCTCCCTGCCTTTGTTTCTAAGTTGCATTCTGGCTATAGTTCTTCCAAGATAAATATATTCATTCTTCTGGCAATCCATGGCATATTCAGTATTCTTCATCAACACTGCAATTCGAATGCTTCAGTTCTTCAGTCTTCCTTATTCATTGTTCAACTTTCATATGCATACTAATGAGACTATTAAAAAACCATGGTGCACCTTAGTCTTTCAAGTGACATCTTTTCTCTTGAACACAGATTTTTTTCCATGCAATAAATTATCTGATTTGTTGATTGGTGCTTCCATGTGTGTTGACTGTGCACCCAATAAAATACAATCCCTGAAAACTTCAATATTTTCTCCATTTATTATAAAATTGCTTATTAGTGCAGTTCCACAACCTTTCCTGATTTTAAACTACACAATATCCCTTTGTTCTGTTCAAACAACTGCTTCTTGATCTATGTACAGATTTTGGAATTTCTCTGCTTCTTAATGTTAGCCACAATTTATTATGATACACATATCTGAATGCCTTTATATAGGCAATAAAACACAAGTAAATATTTCTATTATCCTTTGCTTTTATCCAAGATCTATCTGACATTAGCAATGATATCCCTCAATCCACTCATATTCTCTTCTGAATCCAGCTTGAAAATCTGGAAGTTCCCTATTGATATACTGCTGCAATCACTTTTGAAATATTATCAGCACAATTTGCTTGCATGAGATATTTTGTTGCTTGATACTTTCTGCATTCTGTTGGATCACTTTTCTTTGGAATGGGCAAAAATGTTGATCTGTTCTAGTCGGTTGGCTAGGTAGCTAGCTGTCTTCCAAATTTCTTGGCATAAAAGAGTAAGCTGCATCCATTTGTTGAAACATTTCAATGGGTATTCCATCAATTCATGAAGCCTTATTTTTTACCAATTCCTTCAGTGCAGCTTTGACTTCTTTCTTTCATACCATATGTACTTGATCATATGCTACCTCCTGAAATGATTGAATGTTGACTAATTCTTTTTGGTAAAGTGACTCTATGCATTCCTTCCACCTTCTTTTGATGCTTCCTGCATTACTGAATATTTTGCCCCTGTTGTTGTTGTTATGTCCCATCGAGTCGGACCCGACTCATAGCGACCTCTCCTTAGATTTCCGAGGCAGTATCACTACGGAAGTAGATTGCCCCATCTTCCTTCTGAGGAGTGGCTGGTGGGTTTGAACCGCCAGCCTTCTGGTTAGCAGTCAAGTGTGTTAGCCACTATGCTACCAGAGCTACCATTTTACCCTTAGAATCCTTCAATATTACAACTCCAGGCTAGAATATTTTCTTCAGTTCTTTCAGCTTGGGGAATGCCAAGCGTAATCTTCTCTTTAGGTTTTCTAACTCCAGGTCTTTGCACTTTTTGTTATAGCACTTTGCTTTGTCTTCTGGAGCTACCCTATGAAATCTTCTATTCATCTCTTTCATTTCATCATTTCTTCTATTTGCTTTAGCTACTCTTCAATGAAGAGGAACTTTCAGAGTTTCTTCTTACATTCACTTTGGTGTTTTCTTCCTCTCCTGTCTTTTTAGTGACCTTTTGCTTTCTTCGTATGTGATATTCTTGATGTCGTCCTACAACTTGTGTAGTTTTTGGCCATCGGTGTTCAATGTGGCAAATCTATTCTTCAGCTAGTCTCTTAATTCAGGTGGGATATAATCAAGGTTGTATTTTGGTTTTCATAGACATATTTTAATTTTCTTCAACTTCAATATGAACTTGCGTATGAGCAATTGATGATCTCTTCCACAATCAGCTCCTGGCCTTGTTCTGGCTGATAATATTGAGCTTCTCCATTGCCTCTTTTCACTGATGTAGTCAATTTTATTTCTGTGTATTCTGTCTAGTGATTTCTACATGCATAGTCACCATGTATGTCGTTGCAAAAGGTATTTGCAATGAACAAGTCATTGGTCTTTCAAAATGCCATCATGCGGTCTCTGGTGCCATTTCTTCCACCAAGGTAATATTTTCCAATTATTGATTCTTCTTTGTTTCCAACTTTCCCATTGCAAGCACTAGTAATTATCAATACATCTTGATTGCATGTTTGGTCTATTTGAGACTGCAGAAGTTGGTAAAAATCTTTGTTTTCTCCTTTGGCTTTAGTCATTGTTCCCTAAATTTGAATAACAGTAGTGTTAATTGGTCTTCCTTGTAGGCATATTTTCTTTCACTGACAGCTTTGTATTTCAGAATAGATCTTGAAATGTTCTTTTTGATGATGAATGCAGGGCCATTCCTGTTCAATTTGTCATTCCCCACATAGCAGGCCATATGACTGTCTGATTTAAAATGACAAATACCAGTCCATTTCAGCTTACTAATGTCTAGATTATTGATTTTTATGTGTTTCATTTCATCTATGATATCTTCCAATTTTCCTAGATTCATACTTCATACATTAAACATTCTGATTATTAATGAATGTTTGCAGCTCTTCTCAAAATGAAGGTCCTGAAAGCTTTATTCCATTCACATCGTTAAGGATGACTCTACTTTGAGGAGGCATCTCTTCTTCTGTTGTATTTGAAATGAATGCCTTCTAACCTAAGTAGCTCATCTTCTGGCACTATATCAATGTTGCAGGGCTATTCATAAAGTTTTCCAGTGATATATCACACAGTGTTTAATTGCTATTCATAAGGTTTTCAGTGGCCAAATTTTCCAGAATTAGAGTACCAAGTCCTTCTTCCTGGTCTATCTTAGTATGGAACCTCTGCTGAAATCTGTCCATGATTGGTGACACTACAAGTATTTGAAATACTGGTTGCATCACTGTGACATAAGCCACCACAGTACACCAAACTAACAGATGTGCAGTGCATTTTCATGGGCATTTTAGTGTTAAGCCAACTTTGCTTTCTTGGCATGAAAACTAATTATTTATTTTTCATTTCCTTCTTATATGTAGCTGGATTTTGAGTTGCCTTTAATGGCTTTTTACAATTTGAGAAATATTTATCTATAATTTCATTTTCCTGTAATATGATTGCATGTCAGAATTTTGTGTTAGGATTAAGCAGTCCTCATAAATTACTTCAGAATTATTTATTCTTCCTCTATTTTCTGAATTTTCTCATGTAATTTTTTTTCTTAAATATTTGATAGAATTAACCATAGAAAGCATCTAAGCTTGGAGTTCACATTGTTGAAATATTTAATTAAATGTTCATTCCATTTAAGAGTTATTGAGTTGTTCATATTTTTTGTTTCATTCTTATGTCAGCTTTGGTAATTTGCATCTTAAGAGGTTAGTCTATTTCAGCTAAGTTGTCAGATGTTGGAAAAATTTGTTTGTATTTCTATGATATTATTATTTTTGTTAACCTTAGTGCATTTTATAGTTAGAACCCCTCTTTAATTCTTAATATTGGTTGTTTCTATTTTGTTTCCTTAATATGTCTATCTAAAACGTTATGATTGTTGTGTCATTTTCATATCACAGGTTGTTAATGTTAATCCAATCCTGATGCCATGCTCTTTTTCATGTAGTCCAACTTTTCAGAATATTTGCTCAGTTTACAGATTGAATAAGTATGGTAAAAGGATACAACCCTGACGATCACCCTTCCTGATTTTAAGCCATGCAGTATCCCCTTGTTCCGTTCAAATGATAGCCTCCTGGTATATGTACAGGTTCCTCATGAGCACAATTAAATGTTCTCAAATTCCTATTCTTCTCAATGTTATCCATAATTTGTTATGATCCACAAAATCAAATGATTTTGCATAGTCAATAAAACACAAGTAAACATCTTTCTGGTATTCTTTGCTTTGAACCAAGAACCATCTGACATCAGCAATGATATTCCTCATTACAAATCCTCTTATGAATCCAGCTTTCATTTCAGGGAATTTTCTGTCAATATAGAGTACTGCAACCCTTTTTGAATGATTTTCACCAAGATTTTACTTGAGTGTGATATTAGTGGTATTGTTTGATATTTTCCACATTCTGTGGGGTTACTTTTCTTTTAAATGGGTACAAATATAGATCTCTTCCATTCAGTGCCAGGTGGCTGTCTGCCAAATTCCTTGGCATACCTAAGCGAGTGCCTGCAGAGCAGCATCCATTTGTTGAAACATCTCAAAGGGTATTCTTTCAATTCCTGGAGACTTGTTCTTTGCCAATTCCTTCAGTGCAGCTTTGATTTCTTCCTTCAATACCATTGGTTCTTGATCATATGCCACCTCCTAAAATGGATGACTATTGACCAATTCTTTTTGGTATGGTGACTCTGTGTATTCCATCCATCTTCTTTTGATGTTGCCTGTAACATTCAATATTTTGCCCATAGAATCTTTTAATATTACAACTCAAGGCTTGAAGTTTTTCTGCAGTTCTTTCAGCTTGAGAAATGCCAAGTGTGTTCTTCCCTTTTGGTTTTCCAACTCCAGGTCTTTGCACATTTCATTATAATAATTGACTTTACTTTCTTGAGCTGCTCTTTGGAATCTTCTGTTCAGCTCTTTTATCTTGTCATTTCTTCCATTT
>NW_006921677.1:924079-925188 GCF_000298275.1 Orycteropus afer afer | reverse complement strand
TAGATGTCTATAAGCCCAGGTTGGTGGATTGTATTGTTTAGCTCTTCTACATCTTTGTTGAGTTTCTTTCCAGTTGTTCTGTCTTTCAAAGAAAATGGTGTATTAATGTCTCCCACTATGACTGTGGAGTCATGTATTTGGCTTTTACACTCTTTTACAGTCCTATTTATGTATTTTGGGGCTCTTTCATTGGGTCCATAGATATTTATTATGGTCATATCTTCATGTTCAATTGATCCTTTAATCATTATATAATGTCCTTCCTTGTCTCGTATGGTGGTTTTTGTCTTAAAGTCAATTTGATTAGAAATTAATATTGCCACTCCTGCTCTCTTATAGTTTCCATTTGCTTGATATATCTTTTTTCCAACCTTTGATTTTAAGTCTATTTTTGTCTTTGTCTCTAAGCTGTGTCTCTTGTAGGCAGCATATTGATTGGTTTTGTTTTCTTATCCAATATGCAACTCTCCATTTCTTGTGTGGTACCTTTAATCCATTAACATTCAGTGTAGTTATTGATAAGTATGAATGTTTGCTGTCATTTTGTTATGTGTTTTTTCATGGTGTCCCTGGTTTCTTTGTTCCATAGTATTTTATATATTGGGCTCATTATGTTTATGAATCATGTTATCATTTCCTTCCTTGCTGTTTTTAGTATATGCTGAATATTTGTTCTTGTCCTCTTTTTTATTGTGATGTGAAGGTTTATCATTTTTCTTTGAGGTTATCCTATGATTTATAATTTTCTACCCAAGTTTAGAACAGTCCATTCTATTTGTAACTTTCTTAACTTCCTCACCATTTAGAAGTTCTGTAACTACACAGTATTTTCTCTCTTTTTGTTTGTAGTTGTCCTCATATTGCCAACTGGTGTCTCTCATTCCCTGTTTACAATCTTGTAAGCTCATTTTACTTTAGATATGTCCATAGCTGTGGTTTCTGGGTTATGTCATCTTATGTGTCAATGATTGGTTGTTATTTGCTATTTTTGGTTCTCTGTTCAAAGGACTCCCTTTCGCATCTCTTGTAAGGTTTGTCTGGTTTTAACAAATTCCCTTAGTTTCTGCTTATCTGGAAATCTCCTAATTTCACCATCATATTTGAGGGAC
>NW_006921677.1:914281-923734 GCF_000298275.1 Orycteropus afer afer | reverse complement strand
TTTATTTTTCTCTTCCTGTTCTGGAATTCCAATGACATGTAAGTTATTCCTTTTGATGGTATCCCACATGAACCTTAGGCTTTCTTCATTTTGTTTTGATATTTTTTCTGATTGATCCCTTCCAAAGAAGTATTCAGGTGTTTGTCTTCAATCTCATTAATTCTGTGTTCCATTGCATCAGTTCTACCCCTTTGCCCTTCTAATGTTTTATCTATTTCTGACAATGTAGTATTAATCTTCTGGATTTCTGTCTGTAGATTTAGAATCATTTCTAATTTTTCATTTATTTTGTCAGTTTGTTCTTGTATTTTCTTCTAAAATTCTTCTAAAGTTTTTTCTGTGTTTTCTTTGGTCTGTCTCTCAGTCCTTTGAAGATATCTAAATATAATTCTTTTGAATCCTTATTAGAGAGTTCCAATGCTGCTTCTTCCTCAGGGATGTATTATGGGTCTGTATCCTGCTCTCTTGTTTTTACTGCTTTATTCTGCTTCTTTGTGTGGACTCTGATGGTCTTTTCTCTTCAAGACATCATGGTGTTGTTGTATTTAGTTCTCTATTAACTGTTTGTGAAGAGCAGCCAAGGGTGATTCAGGCTCTTCTTGGTTGTTTTTTTATTGTTTGTCCATTGGTGGAGAAGGATTTACTGGCTCTCGCTCACTAAGTGAAATTGCAGGAGGTGTGGGTGTAGTTGTGTCTTATGAGGACTGTTGCTGTTAACCACCCAGTTAGACAAAAATTACAATTAAATAAGCATCATAAAACTAAAAGTATGTGGACAAAAAACACATCATGTAATCACACAGGAACAGTAACAAAAAAAGGGAAAAAGAAGAAGAGGAAAACAAGAAAACCTGCATTATCTGGGGAGAGGGCACTAAGAAAAAAAGGTAGAGAAAGAAAATAATGAAGAAAAAATGGGAAAAATGCAAAAAGACAAACAAGTAACAGAGTTAACCATGAGAAAAAAAGGAAAAAAATTAAATTATTATTATTTTTTTTTTTCAACCAGGAACAGGGAAAAAAAATAAGCTGAAAACTAGGACCTGGGAGCAGAAGAGTAAAGAATAATAGTAAAAAGGAGAAAAGTATTAATAATAGTAGTAGTTTTTAAACAGACAAATACAAGCAAACTAAACACCAGAAAAAAGAAAGTGAAAAAGAAAATAAATAAAAATAAAAAAAATGGAAAAAAAATCCGTGGACTTACAGGGCAAGGCATCCAGGCTCCCTCAGAGCACACAGACTGGGATGGAGTTCCTGCAGGCCCCAAAGGTGGGTGGTAGTGGGGGATGGCTGCACCTCCATTCACCAAGTGGGTGCGGGGTATAAGAGTAAGAAGAGGAATCTCGCACCTTTTCAGTCTTGCAGGTCCGGAGTGTCCTTGGGGTTGCTGGAAAGCGGAACCTGTTCTTAAGCCCCTGGAATCTGAAGCACTGTCTCTTTTACTATCAAAATTGTCAAGCCACTTGTAAACATTCAAAATGGCAGCATCCTCCAGACAGGCAAAAGTCCACATCTCAGCCCACCTTTCTCTTTGCATTCTCCGTTTATTCCCTAGCCACCAGAGCAGTCCTCCATGCAGTCCCTGGCTAGAAGGGCTGGCTTTTTGGTTAATTCTTAGGTCCTACCACCACTTGGCACTCTCCAAACTGTCTGTGCCTTCAGGATTGCTCAGGATCACTACCCGACTGCAGCGCCATCTGTCTCCTTTTTTGGTATTTTCATGCAAATTCTTCTGCTAGTTGGCGTTTAGTACACTTCTATATCCTTCTCTTCAACACTCAGGGGTCCAGGATTATCTTCTGTGTCTGTGTTAATTAGTTTCCCTTTTCTTTGTTGAAGAGGGTCTTTGCAGTCTTTCTGCCTAGTCCGCCATCTTACCAGAACTCAGATGACCTCAATTGTCTAAAGTCTTACTAATAGTTTCAACATTAATATCTTGTTCTTTTTCTCTTGCAGGCAGAATTGGGATGGCTAGGAGAAAGAAAGGGGCTGCCTGCAGCAGGGCCAGGGCAGCAGAGATCCAGCAGAACTCATATGCACCCTCAGGGCCAGCGGGCTAGATTGTTGGCCTGCAGGCCACGGGGCCGACAGCCGGCAAGGGCATGATGCAGGAGGCAGGTGGACGCACTGGGTCCTGGGCGCTGTGGCCACACCGAGAGATGTGTATTCTCTTCCATTTGCTTTAGCTACTCTCTGTTCAAGGACAAGTTTCAGAGTCTCTTCTGACATCCATTTTGGTCATTTCTTCCTTTCCCATCTTTTTAATAAACTTTTGCTTTGTTCATGAATGATATTCTTGATGTCATAGCCTAATTCATCTGATTTTAAGTCATTAGAGTCTAATGCATCATGTCTGTTCTTTAGATGGTCTCTAAATCCAGGAGGGATATAATCAAGGTCATATGTTGGCTCTTGTGAACTTGTTCTTTGGCTTCAATTTGGACTTGGTTATGAGCAGTTGATCATCTGTTCCACAGTCAGATCCTGGCCTTATTTTGGCTGAAAATAGTAAGCTTCTCCATTGCCTCAGATGTAGTCAATCTGATTCCTATGTACTCCATCTGGTGAAGTCCACATGTATAGCTGCCATTTATGTTGTTGTAAAAAGGTATTTGCAGTGAATAAGTGGGTCTTGCAAAATTCTATCATGTAGTCCTGCGTTATTTCTATCACAAGGCCATATTTCCCAACTACCGGTGATTCTTTCTGTTTCCAACTTTTGCATTCCAATCACCGGTGATAATCAACATATCTTGATTGCATGTTTGGTCAATTTCAGACTGCAGAAGTTGGTAAAAATCTTCAGTTTCCTCATTTTTGGCTTTGGTGACCAGTGTGTAAATTTGAATAACAGTAGTATTAACTGGTATTCCTTGTAGGCATATGGGTATTATCCTATCACTGACAGCATTGTCCTTCAGGATAGGTCTTGAAACCCTCTTTGTGATGATGAATGCTACACCATTCCTCTTCAGTTTGTCATTCCCAGCATAGTAGATCATATGTTTGTCTGATTCAAAATGGCCAAAAACAATCCATTTCTGTTCACCAATGCCTAGTATATTGATCTTTATGTTTTCCATTTCATTTTTGACAACTTCAAATTTTCTTAGATTTATACTTCATGCATTCCATGTTCCAATTATTAATGGATGTTTGCATCTGTTTCTACTCATTTTGAGTCATGCCACATCAGTAGATGTAGGTCCCAAAAGCTTTACTCCATCCACATCATTAAGATCAGCTCTTTTCTGAGGAGGCAGCTGTTTCAGAGGTATTTCAAAAGTTTTCCAGTAATACCTCAGACAGTGTTTCACTGCTACTCATAAGGTTTTCACTGACCAATTCTTCCAAAAGTGGATGGCCCCTTCCTTCTTCCAAGTCTGTCTTAGTCTAGAAGCTCTGCTGAAAACTGTCCACTATGCGTAATCCTGCTGACATTTTGCAAGACCAGTGGCATAGCCTCCAGCCTCACAGCAACACGCAAGCCCCCATAGTATGACACACTGACAGATGAGTAGTGGACTTTGAGTGTAGTTTTGCATTATTTTTTTAGCTTCTTAAAATGGAAGCTTAGATTATTGATTTTAAACCTTTCTTCTTATCTAAAATAAGCATTTAGAGCTATGCATTTCTTTATACACATCCCACAAATTTTATGTTGGTACTTTCATTCAGTTCAAATATATTTCTAATTTCTCTGTAATCTCTTCTTTGGTCCATCAGTTAAATATGTAATTAATAATTTGAAATTCTTAGGTGGTTCTATAAATAACTAACCATTGCATTCTGAAATTCACTGCCTACCATATCAATCCTTATAAATTAATGAGACATTCCTCTTTTTTTAAAACTTTTTATTTTGTTTTGGGTGAAATTTTACAAAGCAGATTGATGTTACATTTCATACTTCATACACATTTTATTTTGTGACATTGATTACAGTCCCAACAATGTAGCAGCTTTCTTCCTGCTTCCTCCCTGTGATTACTGTTTCCTTGTGTCCTTCTTTCCTATGCATTCCTGCCTCCCTAGATTTTTGTCTGTGCAAATTGCATCCTTCTTATCTCCCATGGTCTATTCTTCTACACAGTTAATCTCTCTGGGGTAGTTGTTCCACTTGTAAGCTTGTCTTTGTTTGGCTAAGAGTTAAGCCACAGGAGTAAGTTAAATTTGAGGCCCAAATGTGTGTAGGGGACAAAATCGCAGGGGTTTCACAGTATTCACCTGACTGCTAATCCTGGTCTTTTATATGTTTTTGAATTTTATTCCACCTTTTTTTCTCCCTCTCTGTCTATGATCTCCAATTCTGATTTATTGGTCTGATTGGTTGGCATTGGTAACTGAGCACCATCTAATTTTTCTAGTCTTGGGGTTGTGTAAGCTGAGCTTCCCATGGTCCATTAATCCTTTGAACTAATTTTTTCCTTCCACACATCCATGATTTTCTTCACTATTCTTCAGTCTGGACAAGGAGAGACCAATGGTTGCATCTTAAATGGCTGCTCACAAGCTTTTAAAATAACAGCCACTACTCACCAAGGTAGGATGTAGAATAATGGTTTTGTGTGCTATGTGGTGCCAATTGAGTTTGATGTCCCCCATGACTGTGGTCATAAGCCAGTAGGCCCAATGACTCACTCCCTCAAGGTATGTAGTTGTGGCTAAGAAGTTATCCTAAAGTTGCCCGCTGTTAGTTCTTTAATGTCTCTTCACATTTTTTTAAAAAGTCCTTTTTTTTAATTTTATTTTTATTGTGATTTGGGTGAAAGTTTACAGAGCAAATTCATTTTCCATACAATTTGTCTTTGTCTCATGACATTGACTATAACTTCCTGCAATGCAAGAGCTCTCTTCCCACTTCCTCCCCACAGTTACCACTTCCCTGTGATCTTCCCTCCCAAGCACTCCTGCTCCCTGAGCTGTCTCTGTGTGCAAAAATAAACCTTCTATTCTCCCATGATTAATCTCTCCGAGAAGTGTATCTACCTAATGTAAATGTTTCAGCTCATGTATCTGTCTTTTGTTTGGGTAGAAGCCACAGGAGTGGGTTCTATTCCAGACCTGA
Organism: Orycteropus afer afer; assembly: GCF_000298275.1. Classification (NCBI taxonomy): domain Eukaryota; kingdom Metazoa; phylum Chordata; class Mammalia; order Tubulidentata; family Orycteropodidae; genus Orycteropus; species Orycteropus afer. Next base: position 918,663 of record NW_006921677.1, on the reverse strand, counting down.
AGGGCAGCTCGAGGCCATAGTCTCAGTGGTTCCATCATGCTCTATCAGACCAGAAAACCTGGTCCCTTTGTTTTTTTTTTTAAATGATTTTAAGTTTTGTTCCACATAGTTCTCCCTCCCACTCTATCCAGGATCTCCTACATAGATTCCTCTCCAAGTGATTGACAATAGTAACCAGGTACCATTTAGTTTCTTCTGATCTCATAGTCATATAGGCTGAAGATCACATGGTGTACCAGTCCCTTACACTAATTATTTCCGTGAATCTTTGGTTTCCTTAATTGTTCTTTGCTTTGGATGAGGAGAGACCCATCATTGCATCTAGATGACCACTTATAAGCTTTTAAGATCCCAGTTGCTGTTCGTCAAAGTGGGATGAGGAACAATGTTTTTGTGTAGTGTGTTATGCCAATTGAGCTTAATGTTGCCTGCAACCATGGTCCTGAGTGTACAGGTCCAACTGCTTACTCCCTCCAGGTAGCTGGCTATGGCCGATAAATGACTACAATCTTGTCCCTTGTCAGTTGTACTATAAACCTGGACATTCTTAGAGAACATACATATACCCTTATAGAAACATTGTCTGCCAACCCTATACATGGTCATAGGCACACTCCCTCCTGCATAGACATATAAAATAGTTCAGCTTGTCCACCCATCTACCCACCCGTAGATCAACATTTGCCATAACTGACAATGTAGTACTGGATGTGCAAAAGGGTTCATCTTTGTTGTCTATAACCCCCATGCACCTCTCTATGTCTTCCTCTTCCTCAATGGCACCATGTTGATCACTGACATTTGGTACATTGTCCTTCCCTTCACCCAAATCAATACTGTCTCTACCTTCATAGCAGTGTTCTCTTCCCTCCCCTCGCACGCCAGTAGCCAACAAAGAAAATTGCCTTCCATATATAAACCTTTCCTTGACTTTTTACAGTAATGGACTACTACATTATTTGTCCGGGGAGCTCTAGTAGCGTAGTGCCTAAGGCACTTGACTGCTAACCAGAAGACTGTGGTTCAAACCCACCAGCCACTCCTTGGAAGGAAGATGGGGCAATCTGCTTCCGTAGTGATACTGCCTCGGAAACCCAAGGAGGGGTCGCTATGAGTCGGGTCTGACTCTACGGCATATAACAACAACAACAACAACACTGTTTGTCCTTTTGTGATTGACTTATTTCATTCAGCATAATGTCTTCCAAGTTCATCCACATTATGCAGAGTTTTGCAGATTCTATGTTATTTTTAAGTGTGCATAATATTCCATTGTGTCTATGAACACACAATGATTTTCTATTCTTCTGTTGATGGACACCTAGGTTGTTTCCATCTTTTTGCTCTTGTAAATAGTACTGCAATGAACATGGGTGTGTCTTTATCTGTTTTTGTCTTGGCTCTCACTTCTTTGGGATATATAACTAGTAATGGAATTGCTGGGTCAAATGCCATTCCCAATTATAACTTTTAAGAAATCACCATACTGTTTTCCACAGTGGTTGTATCATTTGACAGTCCCACCAGCCATGTATGAGAGTCCCAATCTCCACATCCTCATCAGCATTTGTTATTTTCTGCCTTGTTGAACTTTGTATTAGTGCAGGGACAAGATAGTATCTCATTGTTGTTTTGATTTACCTCTCTCTAATGTGTAATAATTGTGAACATTTCTTCATGTGTTTGATGGCCACCTGAATATCTTCTTTGGTGAAGTGTCTATTCATGTCTTCTGTCCATTTTTTAATTGTGTTGTTTGTCTTTTTGTTGTTGAGATGTTGGAGTTTTCTGTAAATTTTAGAGATAAGTCCCTTGTCTGATATGTTGTTGCCAAATGTATTTCCCAAGCGGTAGGTTCTCTTTTGACTCTTTTGGACAAGTCTTTAGAAGCACATAAAAACTTAATTTTCAGGAGGTCCCATTCCTCTAGCTTATCTTCTGGTGTTTGTGCATTTTGGGTTATGTTTGATAGTCTATTTATGCATGTATTAGGGCCACTATGGTAGCATAGTGACTAAGGCATTTGACTGCTAATCAGAAAGCTGGTGTTTCAAACCCACCAGTCACTCCTCAGAAGGAAGGTTGAGCAATCTCCTTCTATCGTGACACTTCCTTGGAAATTCAAGGAGGGATCACTATGAGTCTGATCCAACTCAATGGCAGTGAGTTTAGTTTTTGAGTTTTAAATTTGCCCCTTTTTTTTCCTTGAGGAATTTTAGAGTTTTAGGTTTTACAGTTAAATCTTTGATCCATCTAGAGTTAGTTTTTGTGTATGGTGTGAGGTACAGATCTTGTTTCATTTTTCTGAAAATGGATTTGCAAATGCAAATTTGTTGTTCCAGTTTTTCCAGAACCATTTGTTAAATGGACAATTTCTTCCCCCTTTTTCAAAGATCAGCTGACCATAGGTCAATGGATCTATTTCTGGGTTCTCAGTTCCATTTCATCAGTCATTGTATCAATACCAGGCTGTTTTGACTACTGTGGCTATATAGTAGGTTTTGAGATCTGGTAGTGTGACACTTTCTACTTTGTTCTTCTTCAATAGTGCTTTGCTTATCCAAGGTCTCTTTCCTTTCCCTATAAAGGAAAAGGCTATAGTTTATCCATATCCTTAAAAAATGTTTATGGGATCTGGATTGGGATTGCATTGAATGCACAGATTGGTTTGGGTAGAATTGACATTTTCACAAGTTTAATCTTCTTATTCGTGAGCATGGTATGTTCTTCCATTTATGTAGATCTCTTATGATTTCTTAAAGTATTGTTTTGCAGTTTTCTTTGTACAGGTCTTTAATGTCCCTGGTAAGATTTGTTCTCAAGTATTTTATTTTTTTGGTAGCTATTTTAAGTGGTATTGATTTTCTTATTTCTTTTTTAGCAATCTCTTTGTTTGTGTAGAGGAATCCAACTGATTTTTGGATGTTGATCTTGTATCCTGCCACTAAGCTAAATATCTCAATTAGTTCCAGTAGTTTTCTTTTTGAGTCTCTTGGTTTTTTTTAGGTATAGGATCATGTTGTTGTTGTTGTTATGTGCTGTCGAGTCGGACCCAACTCATAGTGACCCTTCCTTGGGTTTCCAAGACAGTATCACTATGGAAGTAGATTGCCCCATCTTCCTTCTGAGGAGTGGCTGGTGGGTTTGAACTGCCAGCCTTCTGGTTAGTAGTCAAGTGCCTTAGGCACTATGCTACCAGATAGTTTGACTTCTTCTTTACCAATTTGGAAGCCTTTGATTTATCTTTCTTGCCTTATTGCCCTGGCTAGGACTTCCAATACAATATTGAATAGAAGTGGAGATAGAGGGCATCCTTATCTTGTTCCTGTTCACAAGGGGAATGGTTTCAGTCTCTCTCAATTGAAAATAATGTTGGCTGTTGGTTTTGCATATATACCCTTTATTATGTTGAGGAATGTCTCTTCAATTCCTATTTTGCTGAGAATTTTTATCAGAAATCAGTGTTGGATTTTATCAAATGCCTTTCCTGCATCAATCATTGTAATCATGTGGTTCATTTCCTTTGTTTTATTTATGTGATGGATGACCTTAATTGTTTTTTCTAATGTGTACCCATCCTTGCATACCTGATATGAATCCTACATAGTCATAATGTATTGTGTTTTTTTTTTTTTTTTTTTTTTTGATATGTTGTTGGAATCAATTGGCAAGTATTTTATTGAAGATTTCTGCATCTATATTCATGACGGATATTGGTCGGTAGTTTTTCTTTCTAATGATGTCTTTGCCTGGTTTTGGTATCGAGGTTATGCTTACTTAATTAATTTGGGAGGATTCCATCCTTTTCCATGTCCTGGAATAGTTTGAGTAGGATTAGTGTCAGTTCTTCTCTGGACAATTAATATAATTCTCTGGTGAGAGTCTGGTACAGGACTATTTTTGTTGGTGGTAATTTTTTTATTTTTTATTTTTATGAACTGTTCAATTTCTTCTTTTGTTGTGGCTTTTTTTCAACTTTTCCACCACAGTCTGTGTTAATTTAGGTAAGTAGTCTGTTTCTAGAAATCTATCCATTTCTTTAGATTTTCAAATTTATTGGACTATGGTTCTTCATAGTATCCTGATATTATCTTTTTTATTTCAGTTGGTTCCATTGTGATGTCACCCAATTCATTCTTATTTGTGTTATTTCTATTCTCTCTCTCTTTTCGTTTGTTAAATTTGCCAGTGGTTTGCCAATGTAGTGGAGTGCCTAAAGCATTTGACTGCTAACCAGAAGGCTGGTGGATCAAACACACCAGCCATTCCTCAGAAGAAAGGTTGGTCAATCTACTTCCATAGTGATACTGCCTCAGAAACCCAAGGAGGGGTCATTATAATTCAGGTCCGAATCAATGGCAGTGAGTTATTTTGCTTTGTTT
>NW_006921677.1:912233-913427 GCF_000298275.1 Orycteropus afer afer | reverse complement strand
AAAAAAAAAAAAAAAGAGTTGAGATCCAGAATACAAACAGATTTATGCTTACCCATATTTACAATAGCAAAGAGATGGAAATAACCTAAATACCCATCACCAGAAGAATGGATAACCAAACCATGGTACATACATACAATGGAATACTATGCAACATTAAAGAATAATGAAGAATCTGTGAATCACTTCATAATGTGGATGAACTTGGAGGACATTATCCTGAGTGAAATAAACCAATCACAGAAACTTAGAAAACTCACCTCTGAAGTCAATTTGACTCATAGCAATCCCTCCTTGGGTTTCCAAGGTCGTGTCTCTACAGAAGTAGATTGCAATTTTCCTTCTGAGAAGTGGCTGGTGGGTTGGAACTACCAGCCTTCTGGTTAGCAGTCAAATGCCTTAGGCACTATGCCATCAGAGCTCCTAGTCAATCACAGAAGACAAATATTGTATAATTCTGTTATTATGAAAAGTCAAGGAAAGGTTTACATAGGGAAGGACTTATTTATTATTATTATTATTATTAGGGATGGAAAGGGAGGGGAGGGAAAATTGTTAGCTAGTTGATTTGGTAGAAGCTCTGGTAGCATAGTGCCTAAGGCACTTGACTGCTAATCAGAAACCTGGTGATTCAAACCCACCAGCCACTCCTTGGAAGGAAGTTTGGGCAATCTACTTCCATAGTGATATCACCTCGGAAACCTAAGGGGGGGGGGATTACTATGAGTTGGGTCTGACTAGATGGCATGTAACAACAACAGCAACAGTTGATTTGTTTGAGAGGAAAGACCATATAACAAAAACTTGTGACCAGCATAACATCACTAAGGGAATATGAGACATCTTCTATGTCCCACAGTATGGTTCATCTTGTGCAATATTCCATGTGAGTTTAAAAGGAATGTTTATTCTGCTGATTTTCAGTGGAATGTCCTATAAAGCTCAGGTCAAGATAATTGAGAATTTTGTTCAAATCTATCCTTACTTATGCTTGGTTTGACTTTGGGTTTACTTTTTGTGTTGAAAATTGAGGCAGAAGAGTTAATACTTCCAACTATGTTGTTGTTGTTGTTGTTATGTGCCGTTGAGTCGGCCCCGACTCATAGCGACTCCTCCTTGGGTTTCCGAGGCAGTATCACTAAGGAAGTAGGATTGCCCAACCTTCCTTCCGAGGAGTGGCTGGTGGGTTTGAAC
>NW_006921677.1:907792-912133 GCF_000298275.1 Orycteropus afer afer | reverse complement strand
AAAAAAAAACTCTAGTCTTGTTGATTTTTTTTCTATTATCTTTCTATTTTCTGTTTCATTGATTTCTGCTTGAATCTTTATTATTTCCTTTCTTCTATTCACTGCTCTGGTAGCATAGTGCTTAAGGCACTTGACTGCTAACCGGAAGGCTGGAGGTTCAAACCCACCAGCCACTCCTCGAAAGGATGATGGAGCAATCTACTTCTGTAGTGATACTGCCTTGGAAACCCAAGGAGGGGTCGCTATGAGTCGGGTCCAACTCGATGGCACATTACAACAAACAACAACAGCAACATTCACTGTAGGCTGTTCTTGATGTTCTTTTTGTAATTGATGGAGATGTTTGTTTAAAGTGTTGATTTTGAATCTTTCTTCTTTTTTGGTGTGTGCATTTATTACTATAAACTGTCCTCTGATTACTGCTTTTGCAGTGTTCCAAAGATTTTCGTATGTTGTGTTTCATTCTCATTCGATTCAGGACATTTTTTAACTTCATTTTTTATTTCTTCTATTACTTATTCGTTCTTAAGGAGGGTATAATTTAGTTTCCATGTGCTTGCTCTTTTTCCATTGATTTCTCTACTGCTGATTTCTAATTTGATAGCATTGTGATCTGAGAAGATGCTTTGCAGTATTTCATTGTTTTTAAAGATATTAAGGCTTGCTTTTGGGTCTAACGTATGGTCTATCGTGGAGAATGTTCCATATGCACTGGAAAAGAATGTATTTTGTGCTGTCGTTGGGTGAAGTGTTCTGAAATGTCTGTAAGATCAAGTCAGTGGTTTGTATTGTTTAGTTCTTCTGGGTCTTTGTTGTTTCTTTCTGGTTCTATGTTTCAATGAAAGTGATGTATTAAAGTCTCCTACTATGACTGTGGAGTGATCTATTTGTGTTTTCAATTTTGTTAAAGTCTGATTTATGTATTTTGGGGCTCTTTCATTGGGTCCATACATAGTTATTATGGTTATATCTTCATTTTCAATTGATCTTTTAATCATTATATAATGTTCTTCCTTGTGTTTTATGATGATTTTTGTATTAAAGTTGATTTTAACAGAAATTGATATTGCTACTCTTGCTTTTTTTAGTTGCCATTTGCTTGATATATCTTTTTCCAAACTTTGATGTTTAGTCTATTTTCATCTTTGTTTCTAAGGTATGACTCTTGTAGACAGAATGTTTAAGGGTTATGTTTTCTTATCCAGTCTGCAACTCTCAGTCTCTTGAGTAGTGCTTTTCATCCATTGACATTTAGTATAATTATTGACAAGAAGGAATTTGTTGCTGTCATTTTGATATGTGTTTTTTCATGGTGTTCCTGGTTTCTTTGTTCCATATAATTTTCTGTGCTGAGCTCATTTTGTTGTTCCTGTTGTTTTAGTATTTGCTAAATATTTGTGCTTGTCCTCTTTTCTATTGTGATGTGAAGGCTTTTATTTTTTCTTTGAGGTTACCCTATGGTTTATAATTTTCTCCCTGAGTTTAGAACAGTCCATTCTGTCTTGCAACTCTCTTGACTTTCCTCGCCATTTACAAGTTTTATAAGTACACTATTTTTCCCCCTTTTTGTTTAGTAGTTGTCATCATTTGTCAATTAATGTCTCTATTTCCCTCTTTGCAATCTTGTAAGCTTATTTTACTTTGGATACTTCCATAACTGAGTTGGTGTCTGGGTTATGCCATCTTGTGTATTAATGGTTGGTTTTTGATTGCTATTATTGGTTCTCTGTCCAAAGAACTCCCTTTAGTATCTCTTTTAAGGTTGGTCTCGTTTTAACAAATTTCCTTAGTTTCTGCTTATCTGGAAATTTCCTACATTTCATCATCATCATATTTGAGGGACAATTGTGCTGGGAGTAGAATTCATAGTTGGACATTTTTTTCTTTTCAGGGTTTTATATATACCGTCCTGTTGCCTTCTCACCTGCATGGTTTCTGCTGAGAAATTAGAGCTTAGTCTTATTGATTGTCCTTTGTAGGTAACTTTCTGTTTTTACCATGCTTCTTTCTTTGTCTTTGGTTTTGATGAGTTTGATGATGATATGTCTTGGTGATTTTCTTTTGGGGTCCATCCTTTTTGGTTCATTGGTCCTCTTGAATGCATATATTCTCATCTTTCATCATATCAAGGAAGTTTTCTTCCAACAAATCTTGGATAGCTTTCTCAGTGGTTTTATTTTTCTCTTCCTGTTCTGGAATTCTGATGGTATCCCACATGACACTTAAGACTTTCTTCATTTTCTTTTGATCTTATTTCTGTTTGATCCCTTTGCAAAGAAGTATTCAGGTATTTGTTTTCAATCCCATTAAGTCTGTCTTCCATGGATTCAGTTTTACTCCTTTGCCCATTCAATGTGTTATCTATTTCTGAAAATTTAATGTTACTCTTCTGGATTTATCTGTAGAGCTTGAATAATTTCTAATTATTTATTTATTTTGTTGTTTTGTTCTTGCATTTTCTTCTGAAATTGTTCTAGAGTTTTGTCTGTTTTCTTTCATTTTGTCAGTGTTTTTCTTGACCTGTCCCTTAATCTGTTGAAGGTACTTAAATATACTTCTTTTGAATTCCTTAGGGAGGTTCAGCACTGCTTTTTTCTCAGTTCTGGGTCTGTATCCTGGTCTCTTGTTTCTTCTGTGTTATCTTGCATTTTTGTGTGGACTGTGATGGTCTGTTGTGTCTGAGACATTGTAACTTTGTTGTATTTATATTTAATTGGTGATTGTATGTTAGAGTGATTCATCCAAGATTTTTATTTTCTTTGGATTTATCTGAGTAATCAGGGTACTGTGCTCCTCTATTTGGTAGTTGTCAGCACTTATGCACTCACCAACTCTCTCCTGTTGGGTGTGATAGAGAATGAGAATGACTGCACAGATCTCTGTTAGCTGTTTGTGAAGAACAGTTAAGGGTGAGTCAGGCTCTTATGCCAGATGTGTATCATTGGCCAGTTAGTACAGAAGAAAGTGGTGGCTCTCACTCAATAAGTGGAGCTATAGGAGGTGTGGGTGTGGTTGGGTTATATGGGCATGGTTATTGTCTCCTACCCAGTTAGACAAAAACAACAATTGAAAAGCCATCAAAAAAGTAAAAGCAAGAGGACAAAAAACTCCCACTGCATAAACACACAGGAACAATCACCAAAAAGAGAGAGAGAGAGAAAAAAAAAAAAAAGATGAAAGGCAATAAATGAGAGAATATATTTAAGGAAATATTTTTAAAAGCCAAAAGAAACATGAATAGAAAAAAAGGGGGAAAAGTATATCCCATATGTCCTTGCTGTTCCCAGCAAGTGGAGCCTATTCTTAGGTCCCTGGAATCTGAAATGCTGTTGCTTTAAATATCCAAAATGGTCAAATCATTTGTAAACATTCAAAATGGCTGTGTCCTCCAGAAAGGCAAAAGTGCACAGCTCAGCCTGTCTGCCTCTTTACTGCTTCTTTTTTATTTACCAGCCACCAGTGCAGTCCTCTATGCAACCCCTGGCTAGGAGGCCTGATTTTTATTTCTCAGGTCCCAACACCACTTGGCAATGTCCAAGCTGTCCTTGCTGTCAGGATCGCTGACAGTCTGCAGCTCTGTATGTCTCCTTTTTTGCTTTTCTCATGCCGATTCTTCCAAAGGTTGGGGTTTAGTCCACTTCTATATCCTTCCTTTCAAAGCTCAAGGCTCCAGGATTATCTTCTGTATCTGTGTTAATTAGTTCTTCTTTTCTTTGTTAAAGAAGGTCTGTGTAGTTTGTCTGCCTATTCTGCTGTCTTACAAGAACTCCCCTATGCACATGTTTATAGCATAACAAATATGTATATAGGAATGTTGTCTGCCAAACCTATGTATGGTCGTTGACAGCTGATCTTTGGAAAAGGGCTGAAACCCATTAAATAGTGAAGAGTTAGTCTATTTATCAAATGATGGTGGCAAAACTGAATATGCACTTGAAAAAAAATGAAACAATGAAACAAGATCTGTACCTCACACCATATACAAAATTAAATACAAGATGGGTTAAGATCTAAATGTAAAACTCAAAACTATAAAGTCCATTAAAAATAAAATAGGTACAAACTTAGGGGTCCTCACATAAAGCATAATTAAGCTATCAAGCATAACCCAAAATGCACAAACTACACTACTGGTGGTACTATAAAATGGTACAACCACTGTAGAAAATGGTATGGTGCTTCCTTAATATGTTGCAAATAGAAATACCATTTGATCCAGAAATCTCATTACTAGGAATGTATCCTAAAGAGTTGAGATCCAGGAGGGGCAAGATGGCGGACTAGGCAGAAGGATTGCACAGACCCTCTTCAACAAAGAAAAGGGAAACCAATTAACACAGA
>NW_006921677.1:888945-898892 GCF_000298275.1 Orycteropus afer afer | reverse complement strand
CCCAACCTTCCTTCCGAGGAGTGGCTGGTGGGTTTGAACCACCAGCCTTCTGGTTAGCAGTCAAGTGCCTTAGGCACTATGCTACCAGAGCTTCCCTTCCAACTATAGTTGTGGATATATCTATTTCTCCTTTAATTCATTCAGATTTTACTTCATGTATTTTAATTTGCTGTTATAAGATACATATATATTTAGAATTGTTTTGTCTTCATTTAGAATTGATCTGTTTGCCATTATGAAATGTCTTACATTACCATGGCTTGAATCATTCACTGTCTATGTAATCCAGCTTTCTTATGATTACTGCTTGCATAGCGTATCTTTAACAAACTTCTTGGTGAAAGCATTGAGTGTTTTTTTTTTTTTTTCCAAGTTTGATAATCTCTATAGTAAATTGAAGTTTTTCAACCATTTGCATTTAAAATAATTATTGATGTAGTTGGGTTTATGTTTGCTACCTTGTTTTCTTATACTATTCTATTTGTTCTTTGCTTCCTTTTCCTTCATTTCCTTGCTTCTTTCAGATTTTTTACTATTATTTTTTAATTCCATTTTTATCCTTTCATTTTACACATTGCCTCTTTGGTTATACTCCCTTCTTTAGACTTGAATGTTTATCTTGAATTTAAAATATGAAATTAACTTATCACTATCTAACTTCAAGTGGAGATATTACACACACTTCACATATAAGGTGAGAAACATATATAACAACATACATCTCCTACTCCATTTATCCTTTATGCCATTGTTGTTATATAATTTACTCCTGCTATTATAAACCCACAATGCATTGCTATTATTTCTTCTTTAAGCATTCACTTATTTTAAATTAATGGAATTTTACTTTAAAGTAAATTTTAATAAATGAATTTTAAAATTAAAAGTAAATTTAATTTGAAGTAAATTTTAACGAGATAAAATGTATGTTTCCTCACATATTTGCCACTTCTGTTGTTCATTTCTGTCCATAATCTCAATTTCAATCTGTCATTGCTCCGTTTTAGCCAGAACAACCTCATTTGACATTTATTTCAGTGCAAGTCTGCTGGTTATAAATTCTTTTAGCTTTTGATTATTTTCAAATGTCTTTATTTCAATTTCATTTTGAAGAATAGATTCACTGGTTATATTATTCTAGTTTGACAGGTTGTTTTTTCTTTCAGTATTTTTAAGATGTCATTCCAATATTTTCTGGCTTGTATTGTTTCTGATGAGACATACAATCATTTGTCTTTCTCTCTCCCTCATTGTGATGTATTTATTTTCTCTTACTGCATTGAAAAAAAAAAATTAATGTTAGTTTTCTATAACATGACTTTGATAGACCATTAAACAGTTTTCTTTGTGTTTAGTCTACCTGTACTGAGCTCTTGAGTTTCTTGGGCCTGTGGGTTTATTTTGTTTTTCCTTTTTAGAAAATTTGTAAAATGATGTCAATTATTTTTTTCAAAATTTTTTTTTCTCCAATTTCTCCTTCCTTTCTTTTTGAGACTATAATTACATGTATGTTAGGTCACACGGTATTGTCTCATAGGTCATTGTCACTCTTTCCATTTATTTTGTCAGGAGTTTCATTATATGTGCTGTAGTATGAGTATTTCCTATTACCATATCTTTAAGTTCTCTATTTTTGTTATTTCCCCACAGTATACAGTTTACTACAAGGCATATCTAGTGAATATTTGATCTCAGAGATTTAAAAATGTCCATTTAATTATGTTCTGTTATTTCCATTTCTCTACTTAGTTTCTTTATCAGTTTCCTCATCATACTCATCAATTTTCTTTAAAGAATTAATCTGGTTATTACAACATCTCTGTCATTTCTGGGTCTGTATTTAAATCAGATTTTTTTTTTTTTTTAATATCCCAGTTCATGGGTCACATTTTACTTCTTCTTTGTATGTCTAATAATTAACAGTAAAATTACGTTGGACACTGTGAATGCCACCTTATCAAAATCCCAGCTTTTTTTGTCTTTTGTTAAGAAGTTTTGGGTTTAGTTTTAATAGGCAGTTAATTTACCCACAGAACTGAAAGACTTTTCAAGGTTTCTTAAACTTTAGTGATAAAGGCTATAAAATAGCCCTTTTTCTAGCTCTAGAGCAGCATTACTTTTAAATTGAAGCGTTTCTGGAGTCTCAGACAAACTCCTGGTGGGTTCAATGAGGTCTCTTTGTGCTGCTTATTATTTGGCCAAGGACTTACAGAGACCTCTGTGCTGATAGCCATAGTTTCTAGCTAGCATAGTGTCCTCTTATTCTTTCCCTTTCCTGAAAGTTCCTGAACTCTAATTTCTGCCTACTCATCTCAGTGGGATGACTCTTCTCTTCTTGGACACCACGTTTCTGCATTTGTTCTATCAGGTTCCTGCTGGCAGAAAGATGGAGCAATTATAGGGCTCACTTCACCTGTTTTCACTCTCTCAAAGATCACTGTTCTGCACTGTGACCCATTTTTGCAGTTGTTTATGGTGGGAGAGTTATTCTGGTATGAGTTACTGTATCATGGTCAGAAGCAGAAGTTCCTCTTGATAAGATTTACTTTGCATTGCAGTTATTCTCATTTATTCCTCATTTTTTTTGTGTGAGATTAGAAGTATGCAAAGAACACAATCTATGCATTACTTGTCTTTATTTACTTATTTATTTATTTTTCTAGAGCATTTCACACTAGCCTACAGACAGTTGTCATCAACCTGATTCTGGCTCATGGTAACCTCATATGTGTTAGAGTATAACCGTAGTCCATGGTATTTTGAATGGCTGATTTTTCAGATGTGGATCACCAGGTCTTTCTTTCAAGGCACCTTTTGTGGACTGAGACATCCAAACACTCAATTAGCAGTGAACACATAAACCATTTGCACCATCCAGGGACTCTGAACTCTAGCCTATGTGCTATTTATTATGTCCCTTATTTAATTTGATTAATTCTTTAATTGGGTAAATCTTTTGAATGAATAGAAAAATACTTCAGGAGTTTCAAGAGTAATTTCAACTACCTCCAAATGTTGAACTCAAATACTCACTAGTTCTTTTATATTCTGTGGGCAAGAAACATGGAAATGAGTGAACTCTTAAAACTCCCTTCTCTCCGCTGCTTTACACATTATAATCTGGAAGTGTGTGAAAAAAACTAAGAAGCAGAGAGAAAACAATCACTGATAACCATTTGGTAGATAAGCTTTTATTAGGAGCCAATTGGAACATAACTTTCTATCATTTTAGATGCTTTGTAGTTTGTAATTCTCTAAAGCTAATATAGTCTAGCTGGAATCATTTTACACAATCACAGAAGCAAAGTCAACATTATGGATGATTGTGAGAGTTCTTTGTTCAAGGAAACCCCGATGAGCGAAGGTCATTGCCTGTTGAGGGCACAAGAAAATACACACAGTACACATAAGTAATCAATCAAATGTCTGCTGTACATGAAATGGAGATTTTCCTCTGATTATCTTTGTCAGACTTTTGATATCTATAAATAAGGAGAGAGAAGAAACAGTTGCAACTTTCTATGGCATAATTTCTGGAAAATTATTGAGCTACAAGAAAGCAATTACTCCAAAAAAAAGAAAGAAAGAAAAATCCACTGGCATCTAGTCAACTCTAACTCATAGTGACCCTCATTGGGTTTCCAAAGTGAAATCTTTCCAGAAGTTGATTGCCTCATCTTCCTTCTGTGGAGCAGCTGGTGGGTTTGAACCACTAATCTTCTGGTTAGCAGTCAGCTGCCTTAGGCACTGCACCACCAGACTTCTTTAAGCAGTTATTCTAGTGATTTTTAAATGGTCCTACTCATTTCAAAGTTTCCCTAAATATATCTGTGCTTTTGCTGACTTTCTTATAAACTCCACACAGCCTTTTCCACTACCTGATAAACCAAATGAAAGCCAATAAATATATTTTCTTCTTTTTTGTCTTTCTTTCTCATTCTCTAAACCAATATGAGTAATAGTCTGATAAGATTGCAACATCAAAATAATTCTGAGCCTCTTTTCTCTCTCTCCACTCTCACATTTTATTCCATTTCTAAGTTTTCTTTGTCCAGATGCCCTGGGCATATCCTGTATGTATCCTTTTTGCATCTAAACCATTCTGGAGCTCTTCATTTCCTTAATTTTATATAGTTTCCATTTTGTTAGATTATTATTTCTCTAATTTTGTTCCAATGATATTATTTTCTATTAAAAAAAACTCAGCATCTTTTTATTGTTTATAAGTTTAACCCAAGCATCACAGTCCAGCTTTGAATGATTTCTAGGATTCTCTATTAGAATAGCTCATTTTTCTTATGCTTCATTGTTTCTCAGATATTTCCCTTGTTACAACCAAAGTAGATTAGATCTCAAAATATTTTTTCCATGGTTGAGGCTGTTATCTGCATCAGACATATCCTTCTTTTCCTGCTAGAGTCTTACCCATCCTTTAGAAGATGCCTAATTTTTCTCAAGTGTCTAGTGATATGTGCATCTGGTTAGGCTTTCATCCTTCTTTAAATTCCATATCCCATTACTTGTATGTTTACAATGGCTGTTGTTCATTTCAGTAAATATTTACTGATACTTTTTGTTGTTAGTTGCTGTCAAGTCAATTTATAACTTATGGCCATCCCAAGTGTGAAGAGCAGAACTTTGCATAGGTTTTCAAGGCTGTGACCTTTCCGAAGCAAATGGCCAGGACTTATTTCCAAGCCACCTATAGACAGGTTTGAGCAGCTTACCTTTCAGTTACTAGCCAAGCGCTTAACCATTTACATCACTCAGGGACTCCTATCACTTTCTTCTTCTTTATACCAATCCACACTTACTTCATATAACTAAACAAACAAACAAACAAAAAAAAAAATGAAAATCAATCAATCAATCAATCAAACAAACAACTCATAGAGACACCTCCTTGGGTTTCCAAGGCAATATCCCTATGGAAGTAGATTGCCCAATCTTCCTTCTGAGGTTAGCAGTCAAATGCCTTAGGCACTACACCACCAGACCTCAGATAACTAGTGCAGTGTTATTTGCTTTGTCTTAGTTAGTACTTTGTTGATGGTATGTGCTTGGTATTGTTCAGTTTTTGTGTCTGTAGACTTTATCCTAGAGGGTACTTTACTATATTTGTTGTAGCTCTTACCTCTTAAGGATGGTTTCTTACTTATTTTGTTCACCTCACATGATAGCAAGGTGTTTTACTACATATGATTATATTGACCAATTTTCACTCTTACCACTCTAGTCTCCATAAAGCATTTTGCTCAGGACCTATGCTATATCTAGAGCTCATTGCTCTGGATTAATGTGAAACTATACATTCTGTCATTAGAATTTGTTGTTCCCTTTCTTTTAAAGTCCTGTTTTCTGCTGAAGAGCTGTGATACACTAATGGGTTAATAAAGTAAGTGTTGCTTTGTTGCTCAGTCTCTCTTCCCGAAAAAACTATTGGAATTTAAGTGGAACGTTGAGTTGATAAAGAGAGTCTAGCCTCTGAGAATTTTTGCCTGAGTGGTAGGTTGACAGAGGTGATATTTTCGGTCTGGTGTAACTTTCAATACCACACTATGCGAATTTATCTATGTCTGGGAGAGAACATGGGCAATTCAATTAAACATGCATACATTCACTCACTTACAAACTTACCGTGAACCTCCAATCATTCACATACTAGTTTCCTAAGAACAATAGGAAATATGAGTCACAGGCTACACCTGCTCTTGGTTCCAAAGGAAGTTGGTCAGGGTCCAGCAATTGCATGTGTCTGGATTCACATAAGATACTGTTTGATGCCAACTCACATTCTCGACATTGTCTTGGTATTAAAGGAAATGTTGGTAGAAAATATAAAGAGGATTAGAAAATAAAACTCTAGCAACCAATAATTGTAACTTTAACTTTCATTGGGCCCCAAAAAGAAATGGGATTTTTTTTCATAATAATAGGTTTTTTTAGGCCCGATTATGGAGAAAAAGAGAACTCTCAATATTGTGCTATGCAAGTTTGAGCTCTGTTCTGCCCTAATGCCTGGTAGAATCTATGCCTCACACATTACTTAAATAAATTAATAAATATTCTATTAAAATAATTGATAGAAGAAGTGAAATGGTGGTGATGGTTGTAGGATCTTTTCTACTTCTTCAGACACGCGCACACACACACACACACACATATATATATAGGGAGCTCTGGTGGCATAATGCCTAAGGCATCTGACTGCTAACCAGAAGGCTGGTGGTTCAAACCCACCAGCCAGTACTCAGAAGAAATGTTGGGCAATCTACTCCCAGAGTAGTGATACCATCTAAGAAACCCAAGGAGGGGTCGCTATGAGTCTATGGATCAGATCCAACTCAGTGGCAGTGGGTTTTTTATATATAAAGAAAAGTGTGCTGTGTGTATTTAGTATGGCTTTGTAAATGCCAGGAAAATGTCCATCAAAGTCATCAGATATAGTTTTACTACAGGTATAGACAGTATACATACCTATTGAAAATCAAACCAAATATAAAATTAGAAAAGAATCTATATGTATATCTAAACCTAAAATACCAAACTCACTGCCATCGAGTTGACTCCGACTCATAGCAACCCCTCCTTGGGTTTCTGAGGTGGTATCTCTATGCAAGTAGATTGTCCAATGTTCCTTCTGAGGAGTGGTGGCTGGTGGGTTTGAACCTCCAGCCTTCTGGTTAGCAGTCAAATGACTTAGGCACTATGCCATCAGAGCTCCTATGTATGTGTATAAGGAATCTATCTATCTATCTATCTATCTATTCTTTACACACAAAAATGAAAGGATTTCATTAAGACACTTATAATTCCATTACTATCCAGATTTCAGTAGTTTTGTATATCTTAAGAAAACAAACCAACCTCACTTTCCCTCCAAAAAAGAAAATGCATACACTAAAACCTGGGTAACATGTTAAGAAGAAAGTAGTAAAGCAGAATGAAGTTAATTTATTCATTCACTCATTAATTTAATTTGTTTATTTGAGCATCTGCTATTCCTGACATTTTAATATAATGAATATAACACTTAGCATACATTCCAAAAGCCAAAGTTTCTTTTTTTTCTCTTTCTAAATTATGGTAAAATTTTAATTCCCACTAGCATGACACCTCTGGAAGCTCTGGTAGCATAGTGGTTAAGGCACTTGACTGCTAACCAGAAGGCTGGTGGTTCCAACCCACCAGCCACTCCTCGGAAGGAAGATGGGACAATCTACTTCCATAGTGATACTGCCTCAGAAACCCAAGGTTGCTGAGTTGGGTCTGACTCAATGGCACATAACATCAACAGCATGACACCTCTAGTGCATGTTGAACAGGAGTAGTGACAGCAGATATTATTTCCTAATAATAGGGAAAAGCATTGAGTCTTTCACCATAAAGAAGAGTTAGGTGTAGGGGTTCTATTTTAAAAATAATAATAATTTTGCTGTCACGAATTTACAAAATAGAGCATAAATCAATTCAGTAATTTCTACATGTACATTTCAGTGACAGTAATTACATTCTTCAACTTGTGTAACTGTTCTCATCTTCCTTTTCTGAATTGTTGCTCCCCCATTAACATGAACTTAATGCCCCCTAGGTTTCCTATCTAATTTTTTGAATTACCATCCACTCCTCAGAATGAAGACTAGGCAATCTACTTCCATAGAGATGTTGTTGTTGTTATTATGTGCCATCGAGTCAGACCGGACTCATAGCAACCCCTCCTTGGGTTTCCAAGGCAGTATCACTATGGAAGTAGATTGCCCCATCTTCCTTCTGAGGAGTGGCTGGTGGGTTTTAACTGCCAGTCTTCTGGTTAGCAGTCAAGTATCTTAGGTACTATGCTACCAGAGCTCAGTAGAGATACCGCCTTGGAAACCCAAGAAGGGTTCTCTATGAGTCAGAATCGACTCCACAGCAGTGAGTTTGGTTTGGTATATTGTTAAATCAATAACATATAGCTAATTCTTAAAAGAACAAAATGGTCAAGGCAGATATTCTTTACTAGTTAAGGTAAACTATTTGGTTAAGAAGACTTCAGGGGATATTTTTGGTTTAAAGTTTAAAGATTATCATCAAAAGATTTTAAAAATTAAGTGCAAAGACAAGCTACCAATTGGAAGTATCTTTGGAAACCACACATCCAATAGTACTTCATATCTAAAATATATGTTAAAATTGGACAATAACAAAAAGATAAATAATCCTGTAAAAATGAGGAAAGGATGTGAATAGACATCACATCAAAGAAGACATTCCAGTGGCCACCAAGCATATGAAATGATGTCCAACATCATTAGCCATCAGAGAAATGGAAATTAAACCACAATGACCTACTATTTCAATTCCACTAGGATAGCTAATATAAAAAACAAACCAAACAAATGTTGATGAAGATGTGGGGAAATTGGAACACTTGTCCTTGGCTAGTAGGAATGCAAAATAATACCGCCACTATGGAAAACAGTGTGGTGGTTCCTCAAAAACTGAAAATGGAACTAGTATGTGACCCACCAATGCCAATGTTAGGAATATACACAAAATACTTGAAAGCAGTGATGTGAACAGGCATACATATACCAATATTCATTGAAACATGATTTACAATAGCCGAAATGTGAAAACAATCTAACTTCCCACCAAAGGATGAATAGATAAAGGCTTTTTAATGGTTATTTTTTAAAATTGTAAAAATAGTTTTCTTAGTACAATTGATAAGTTTATACAATAAAGAAATTTTTCTATTCTATGAGAAAAGGAAGTATATTTTATAAAGCTCACAATTCTTCTGTTGTAGGGAGTATCTCAATATCAGGGATGAGTTTCTTTTCAAGAAGTGTAATATCAATTTGGCTAGATAAGATGAGCACAAATGAAAAAGAAAAGAAGATAGAAAGGGAAGGAGTGAGTGAGAGAGAGAAAGCTTAAGAGAGAGATGGAGCAAAAAATAAAATCCCAAGAAATGTAATTTAAGTATTAAGGAGTTCAAAATGGAGTGAGCCATAGGAGGATGGATGGACGGGCACCCGAGAAAGGCATTGGAAACGCACTGTGTGCCAGGCTAGGGCACCTGCCTGAGATCCCCGAGCCAACAGGGAGGACGCCTTATAACAGCTTATTAGCGACCACTCTAATATTCCAGTGGACAGTGGCAGAGACCTGCCTCCAGCAGCTCATCTTGATTTTTTGGAGGTAATTTGGGTCTCCTGGGGGCTGGCTGCAGGCATGGACTCCTCCACTGAGATTTGGAGGAAAATTTACTATTGCGACAGGAAGGGTAGCTCCTTCCCCTCCCAGTGGGTCACAGAGTAGACTGGGGTCAGACTGGGAGACTTCGTGTTTTTCTTTGTCACAGAGATTGGGACCACAGGTCACTAGCAAGTACCCCCCTGACCCACAGCTCAAACTGCATGCATCTTTGGCACTGCAGCTGGGCTGTATCACAGACAAACTCCAGAGCTGGCCATTAGCGATCTGGTGGGATTATGTCAGCACCTCGGACAGAACCAACAGGGAGAGGGAAGAAACTGCACTCCCGGGATTTCTGCCTTGGCGCAATTCTTTAGCGCTGTGGGGCCGCGGAGGCAGGATCTTTGAGCGTGCCTGAAATTTATGGAAATTTGTGATGCTCTAACAATAAGAATCTTTCCTGAATTGAGCTGCAGTCTTGCAAATAAATACGTCATCAATAATAGCCTGCTCAAAGCCCTAGAAACTTCCCTAGCAACACCAAGCTTTCCTTCTTCTGCTCCCACCTTCTTCCGCTCCCACCTTCTCTGCCAATATCTTCTCTCACTCCATAGAAGAAAACATATTCATCCAACTATCATAAAACCTCCCACTTCGAACTCTAAACCCTCTTTATGACAAACAGAAACACATATCCACACTACACACAGGGATTCTACCACCACAAAGAAAACAGCAGAGCGACCCAACACACTTGCATCAAT
>NW_006921677.1:887512-888845 GCF_000298275.1 Orycteropus afer afer | reverse complement strand
AAAAACCAGCTTCACCTTTTCAAACTATTAAACCATAAAACCAAGACAAATCAACACGTAACCAGCAGCTAGTGACAACCTAAAGAAACAGTGCTCTACCAGATTCCAGGGACTTAAGAAGAGGTTCTGCTTTCCAGTAACCCCAACAACTCTCCAGGAGTGCACTGAACGACTGAAGAGGTCCTATTCTACACCTTCCTTTTTTTTTTTCTTTCTCTCTTTTCTTTCTCTCTATTCTTTCTCTCATGGTTAACCCCGTCCCTTGTTAGTTTGTTTCATCTGTTTGATTGTTTGTTTTGTTCTGTTTTTGCTTTTATTTTCTTTTATATTGTTGGTTTGTTTCTTTATTCATTATTCTCCTTCTCTACTTTTTACTCTCAGTGACCTATCCCCAGATACTGCAGATTTATCTGTTTTCTTCTTCTTTCCCCCCCTTTTTTTTCCTTTTTTTGGGTCACTGGTCCTGTGTGATTTCAGGGTGTATTTCTTGTCCATGTGCTTATAGTTTTTTTGATGATTATTCAATTGTAATTTCTGCCTAACTGACTGGGAGACAGCAACAGTCCTCATAAGATACAAGTAAACCCACAGCTCCTACAACTTCACTTACTGAGCAAGAGCCAGCACCTCTTTCTCCACCAACGGGCCAATGATAAAAAACCACCAAGAAGAGCCTGAATCACCCTTGGCTGCTCTTCACAAACAATTAACAGAGATCTTAATACAATACCATGATGCCTGGGAAACAACAGACCATCACAGTCCACACAAAGAAGCAAGATAATGTGGTAGAAACAAGAGAACAGGATACTGACCCAGAACACATTCCTGAGGAAGAAGCAGCATTGGAACTCTCTGATAAGGAATTAAAAAGAATTATATTTAGGTATCTTCAAAAGATTGAGAGACAGAAAAAAGAAAACACAGAAAAAACCTTAGAAGAATTCTGGAAGAAAACACAAGAACAAAAGAACAAAATAAATGAAAAAA
Source organism: Orycteropus afer afer (assembly GCF_000298275.1). Classification (NCBI taxonomy): domain Eukaryota; kingdom Metazoa; phylum Chordata; class Mammalia; order Tubulidentata; family Orycteropodidae; genus Orycteropus; species Orycteropus afer. Next base: position 887,855 of record NW_006921677.1, on the reverse strand, counting down.
ATAGAAATGATTCTAAATGTACACATAGAAATCCAGAAGATTAATACTAAATTATTAGAAATAGATAACACATTGGAAGGGCAAAGGGGTAGAATTAATGCAATGGAAGACAGAATTAATGAGATTGAAGAAAAATGCCAAAATATGTCTTTAGAAAGGGATCAGTCAGGAAAAAAATCAAAACAAAATGAAGAAAGCCTAAGGTTCATGTGGGATATCAAAAGAAATAATCTACGTGTCATTGGAATTCCAGAACAGGAAGAGAAACATAAAACCACTGAGAAAATTGCCCAAGATTTGCTGGAGAAGAACTTCTCTGAAATGATGAAAGATGAGAATATAT
>NW_006921677.1:869115-881735 GCF_000298275.1 Orycteropus afer afer | reverse complement strand
GAGGAAGTGGGAGAGGAGATGTTGCATTGTGCTAAACAGTGGTCAATGTCATGAGACAAAGTGTATGTGATCTGCTGTATGGAAAGTGTATTTGCTCCGTAAATTTTCTCCCAAATCACAATAAAAATTAAAATTATAAATAAATAAATAAATAAAATTTAAGTATTAAGCTGTATAGTAAAGTAGATTCCACATGGTGCCAATGCAGACTGAAGTAATTGGGGGCCAGGGAATCATCAAAAAATAAGTTAGGCTGAGGTTTGAAAATATACTATTTGACTTCATGACATCCAAAATGGAAGGAAAATGTAACTAGTAGATATAGCAAGGAAAAAAGCATGATATATTTGAGATACATGGGAAAATGATTTTTTTTAGGGAATGTTGTTGTTGTTGTTATGTGCCGTCCAGTGGGCCCTGACTCATAGTGACCCCTCCTTGGGTTGCCGAGGCAGTATCATTATGGAAGTAGATTGCCCCATCTTCCTTCCAAGGAGTGGCTGGTGGGTTTGAACTGCCTGCCTTCTGGTTAGCAGTCAAATGCCTTAGGCATCATGCTGCCAGAGCTCCTGTTGTTGTTGTTGTTATGTGCCGTTGAGTCATATCTGACTCATAGCGACCCCTCCTTGGGTTTCCGAGGCGGTATCACTACAGAAATAGATTGCCCAACCTTCCTTCCGAGGAGTGGCTGGTGGGTTTGAATCACCAACCTTCTGGTTAGAAGTCAAATGCCTTAAGCACTATGCTACCAGAGCTCCTCTTTAGGAAATAGAGGGATATTTTAGGAAATAAAACATTGTTGTGGTCCTTAGATGACAATCAGAAGATTTACTCTTGTTCAAAAGCAGTGACAAATTGAATTTATATAAAGGAAATTAGTCTCACAAAAACACAAGAGTTAGATGTAAGAAGGAGAATCTAATTCAACATTTCACTGTTGAATATATCAGAACATGAATGTTTAATAACATTATAACAACATGTTGTTTTTGTTGTTGTTGTTATTTGCCGTGGAGTCAGACCCAACACATAGCGACCCCTCCTTGGGTTTCCGAGGCAGTATCACTATGGAAGTAGATTGTCCTATCTTCTTTCCAAGGAGTGGTTGGTGGGTTTGAACTGCCAGACTTCTGGTTAGCAGTCAAGTGCCTTAGCCACTATGCTACCAGAGCTCCCTTACATAACAACATACTTTGTGAAAAATAAAATATTTGGGAAATGCTAGGTTGGACAAAATTGGGCATTATTCTTTGCTGCAGAACTTCCCAGAGCCTTTAATTTTCAAATGTGCATTTAAAAAATCTTTAAATGGGGGGAAATATTTGCACCATTCTCATAACTATTTATATATTTAATTGTGGAACACAGGAGCAAAATTTGGAAAATGCTATTTTATGTATTGGGGAGCTCTAGTGGCCTAGTGCCTAAGGCATTTGAATGCTAAGCAGAAGGCTGGAGGTTCAAACTCACCAACCACTCCTTGGAAGGAAGATGGGGCAATCTACTTTCGTAGTGATACTGCCTCGGAAACCCAAAGAGGGGTTGCTATGAGTTAGTTCCAACTAGACGGCACATAACAACAACAACAACAGTGCCTCCACAGAAGGACCTTGTGATCTGCTCCCATAAAGATTATAGCCTAGAAAATCCTATAAAGCAATTTGATTTGGTCCCATGTGGTTGCGGTGAATAAAAAAAAAAAAAAAAAAAATGACACAACTGCACCTAACAAACATATTAATAGAAGGCTTTAGTGGTTCAGTCCTTCAGTGATAGAATTCTTCCTTTTTAGGTAGAAGACACAGGTTCAGTTCTGGCCAGTGCATGTCATTTGCAGATACTGCCCATCTTTTAATGGTGGTTGTGTGTTGTTATGAGGCTAAAGAGGTTTCAGTGGAACTTCCTGTCTATGATGAGTAGGAAGAAAGTCCTGATGATTTACTTCCAAAATCAGCCATTGAAAACCATTTACATCAGGACAGTCTGTGTGATCATGGAGATGATGCAAGATTTGGCAGCATTTCATTCTGTGTGCTTCATGGGCTTTCTCCATGGCTGCTCACAGAAGCAACAATATTTGGAAGTTCTTCTGTACGTTGTTTTTCTCTAATAATCAATCATAGTTCTAAATCTATCAATATCTTCTTTTTATAAAAATTCTTTGGTGTCATATTATTTGAATTCACATAACTGAATTTAGACTTTGGCTGAGTACATCCTAGTAAAATGATCTTCAGCAATAAGTTTTATACAAATTAATGAACTGTAGTCTACTGAATCCAACACTGTAATGTGAACAATAGGTTTATATGGGTCTTTCCTATACATATGAAGTTGGAGCATCCTCTTTGCAATGCTATCACTGTGTCTTTAGACATGGCCAGAAAGTTTATTTCTAATGCCTGCTGAAAAATTGAGCAATTCTAATTCCCAGAATCAAGGGGTCAGGAAAAGTACTCTGATTTAGCAATAATTTCATCCCCAAAATAGACTCTGTTACATGGCATTCAGCCTTAGTGTGGACAAAATAGGGCATGACATAACTCCTCCAGTTGTTTTTGAGGTGGAGCTGTGGGATGCCAAGCGCTGCTCTCTGGAGGGCTCTATCTTTGTATTTCGCTTTTCTGCTCCCTCAGGAGTTCCATAGATAACCTCATTTAACTTCTTTTTGCTCATAAAAAAATAGAGTTCTTACCTACTTTGTATACTTGAAGTTTCATTTCTGCTTAAGGATATTTTTTTGACACTTAGAAAATAGAAGAGTGAAAAATTGTGGTGGGACTAAGAATTATCAGTAGAAGAAAACTAGTTAGCCGCAGAAAAATAGACACATGTTAATTTCTTAATCTAGGGTCCTATTGGGTAACAGTATTTGAAAGCATCTTTGCACAATTTTCTGTAAAAGGCCATGGTTACCATCTAATACCTGGGCAAGCATTTTGTCATATAGTGATCATAATTGGTAAGGATTTACTTTGTAACCAAAGGATTGGGTCTATAGTTCATCTCAAGAATAACAGTGTGAAGATAAAACAAAAGATAGCTAGCATTCACTTATCTTGAAATGAGATTATAAATAGCTATCCATATAAAGTATTTAATGAGCAATTTTTTTCACAAAATTTATGTAATCCATGTTACATGATTATATACATATTCCAGAGATCATCCAATATATTCACAGAGAGCAAAAGATGAGTTCATGTCTATAGGCTTGATAGAAACCCAGATATAAAAATACATCCAAGCTATTTGTGTACATGTATTAAACTCTAGAACAAATTAAATAGAAAAAAAATAGTATAACCTTGGTTCTTTAAAAAAAAAAAAAAAAAAAAAAAAAAACCTGGTAACAGAGTGCCATACAAGAATGCACTATTGATTGATATGTTTCTTTGAATTTGAGCTGTGTTTAGTTGTTATCAAACATTCCTTCTTTTGTTTTTTTAAAAAAGAGCAACTTTTTACAGTCATGAAACAGAAATAAGCCAAACCATTATTGTAATGATGAAAATAGTTGGAAATGCGATGTACAATTTTGTATTAAATCAAAATCAGAGTGTTTTTTGGCCTGGGTTGCTAATGCTTTCTGCAACCGTAAAATTTGGCTGCAACACGGCAATACAATACTGGTGAGAAAACACTGGGATTTTTACCACTTTTTTGAAAGAAGAAAAAAAAAACACAGCCAAAGGAATATAACCGACGTATATAAAGCATTGAATGTTTACTCTGATAACAATTGGAGAACCATAGCTATTTTGGATTCAAACTGCAGCCCACAGACAAGAAGTATGCCATTTGTGTTAATATCCTCAGGCGCTGAAAGTTTTCACCTGGCAAGGGTCCGGTGGGCACAGGCAGAGGCAATGGCTGCCTGTGTTCCTTGGCAGCATTTGTACTGAATCTCAGTTAAAATATGGAGCTTATTCTTGCAGCAACTTGGAGGGAACCAGGAGGAAACATAGCACATGTCAAAACAAAACACAACCCGTGCCCCATGTGTCTTTTTGACATGGCTCCTCAGTTCACCATGAAAGCCCAGAATTCATGACCAGAATGATGGGGACAGGGGCCTCAAGTTGTTGCAAGTACCTCTCTCCTTAGCAATTCTTCTTTTCTTCCTCCTCTGGCCTCTCTCTTGGCTGATGTAGTAACAGTTTATTTCCATGAGAGACTCTGAAAAGAACTTGACTTTAAAATATTAGATTTGTTTTTCCTTCTGCTCTCTTTGGATTTCTTTTCTAAAAAGAGTGAGAACAGAAAATACATTCTTGGTGCAAAGTCATTGTTTCCTTGAATATGAAAGCCTTAGAAATACACATGCTAACCAACAAACATGGTTACAGTCTGGAAGTTTTGGGATGAGCAGCCAAATCCATTAAAAAAAAAAAAAATCTTGTATTGAGGTATATTTTTCTCTTCACTTCTGTTCATCTTGCCAAAATTACATCCTTGATTTACTTGTGAAAATATATGCTTTCAATGCCTCTATTTCAGGAACAATTTTCTTAAAGTGTCTTACCAATTAGTAATATTTTCACTTTATAATGCTACTATTTTATAATAAGTTATATTTAAGGTAGATTAACAGTATAAGAATCAAGATTTATTTGTATTTACTTTTTTGGGGGTGAATCACTTTGAATTTTATACTTTTAATTCTGTTTTCAGAAATAACTTGAACTTTTTTGTTTTTATTATTTTCCCTTCACTGAATAATAGAAAAAAACTCTTTAAAGCAAGAGTCATTTTTGCTTTTACAGAGATTTTTTTCCCCCAAATTTTAGATGAAAGGTTATCTCTTTTAAAGTTTCAAACTTGTCATTTGGCTCTGGAGCTCTGGTAGCATAGTGCCTAAGGCACTTGACTGCTAATTAGAAGGCTGGCAGTTCAAACCCACCAGCCACTCCTTGGAAGGAAGATGGGCCAATCTACTTCTGTAGTGATACTGCCTCAGAAACCCGAAGAAGTGTCACTATGGGTTGGGTCTGACTCACCGGCACATAACAATAACAACAATAAATAAGTTTCTCCTAATGTTTTAATTTTTCTCTTGGTTCATAACAAATTATGGATACCATTGAGAATAATGAGAATTCTAGAACACTTAATTGTGCTCACATGGTGTCTGTACATACAAACCAAGAGACAGTCATTTGAACAGAACAAGGAGATACTGCATGATTTAAAATCAGGAAAAGTGTACACCAAGGCTGTATCCATTCACCATATTTATTCAATCTGTATGCTGAGCAAATAATATGAGAAGCTGACTATATGGAGAAGAATGTGTCATCAGGATTGGGGGAAGACTCATTAAAAACTTGTGATATATAGATGACACACCCTGCTTGCAGAAAGCAAAGAGGATTTGATGCATTTACTGACACAAATCAAAGACTACAGCCTCCAGTATGGATTATACCTCAAACATAAAGAAAGCAAAAATCCTCACAAGTGGACCGATAAACATGATGATAAATGGAGAAAAGATTGAAGTTGTCAAGGATTTCATTTTACTTGGATTCACAATCACTGGCCATGGAAACAGGCATCAAGAAATCAAATAACATATTACATTGGGCAAATCTGCTGCAAAAAACTCCATTAAAGATTTAAAAAGCAAAGTTGTTACATTGAAGACTAAAATACACTTGATGAAGTCATGGTATTTTCAATTGCTTCATATACATAAGAAAGCTGGACAATGAAGAAGGAAGACCAAAGAAGAATTTATGACTTGATTTAAGGTGTTGGTGAAGAATATTGAATATACAATGGACTTCCAGAAGAATGAACAGATCTGTTTTGGAGGAAGTACAGCCAGAATGCTCCACAGGAGCAAGGATGGTGAGACTCCATCTCGTGCATTTTGGACATGTTATAAGGAGGAACAAGTCCATGGGTAATGACCTGATGCTTGTAAAGATGAGGGCCAGAGAAAAAGGGGAAAACCCTCAAGGAGACAGAGTGCTTCAGTGGCTGCTACAATGGGTTCAAACATGGTGTTCTGGTTACCTAGTGCCACTCTGACAGGAATATACCACAAATGGATGACCTTAGCAAACCGGACTTTATTCTCTCATAGTTTGGAGGCTTTAAGCCCAAGTTCAAAGTGCCAGGCTCTAGGGGCTGGGTGAAAGCCCCTCAATCTTGGGGTTCAGCTCTGCCTCATGCTCTCAGCCCACTGAAGCTAGAGGTAGTTCTTCACTCAGACAGCTGCTGGCTGCTGAGGCTGACAAGCCCAAGGTTGACAGGTAAAAAGGCACAGTCTCGATGTTACCAAACCACATGGCAGGCCATTAATTTAAGTCCATTATAAGTCCCAAGGTTGGCAGGCTGCTAAACAATGACACAGCTACATGCAGGGTCCAAGTGTGCCATAAGCTAGAGCCCATTCCCCAAGGATTCTGCTTATATATAGGAAGTAGACCACATTCACTAAGGCAGCTACACAGCTCACAGTAGATTCCACCATGGAGTTGATTACCAGTCTCATCATGGGGAATACTACATCCAGCTGCCCAGCCACTCAACCAGGCCCAGCCAAGTTGACACACAAACTGAACTACCACACACAATGATTGTGAGAATGGCACAGGACTGAGCAGTGTTTAGTTCCATTGTACATGGAGTCTCTATGAGTCAGAACTGACTTGAGGCCCCTAACAACAACAACAAATCTAGCAGCAAACATGACTATGATATTTTCATTTGCAAGAGTTGTACCTCAGAGGAAGTTAAACATGATAGCATATTGCTAAAATCTAAGGAAATTTTGAGTTTTTATTTCCCTATATACTCAATATGGTAGGAGCTCTGGTAGCATAATGGCTAAAGCACTTGACTGCTAACCAGAAGGCTGGCGGTTCAAACCCACCAGCCACTCCTCGGAAGGAAGGTTGGGCAATCCTACTTCCGTAGTGATACTGCCTTGGAAACCCAAGGAGGGGTCACTATGAGTCGGGGCCGACTCGACGGCACATAACAACAACAACAACAACTCAATATGATGTAGTACCTAAGACATGTGACTGCTAACCAGAAGGCTGGTGGTTCAAACCCACCAGCCACTCCTCAGAAGAAAGGTTGGGCAATCTACTTCTGTAGTGATACTACCTCAGAAACCCAAGGAGGGGTCGCTATGAGTCGGATCTGACTCCACAGCAGTGGGTTTGGTTTGGTTTGGTTATGTACTCAATGTGCTGGTTGGGGCATTTCATTTGAAAACACAACAGCAGTATTCTAAATAGAGGTATGTATTATCTAATTGTGTGTATTACCAATAGACTAAGATTGCAATATCTGGTACTTTTGTGCAATTCTTAAATACTTGACTTAAGTTTTCTAACCCAAGATACATTTTGGATACTGGTTCAGTGATGCTCTAAGGTATAAAATGAAAGTTGCCTGAGAAGTAAGTGTCTCTCCCTGTTTTCTGTAGTCTTCAGAAATGTGGAAACTGCTTTTCTGGTTCATATTCATTTTCTTCTTAAACTTTTTAGTGAGTTTTATTATTATTTTTTAAAATTTCCATCTTTCCAAATTGAGTTGGTAGTGAGGGGATGGTGTGTGGTGACCCTTATCTACTATGTTCATTCTTCCTTTTTCTGAACTTAGTTATGCTCCTTGTCAAAATTTCCTCCTACCTCTTTTTATCCCTTTTCAGAATTATTACTTTTTCAGTCTATAAAGGAATTTGAGGGACAGAATTCTTGTCTTCCATTTAGGAGACTTGAGTTGATTCCCACCAGATACCTCCCCGTATCTGTCAGTGGAGGCCTGCTGGTGTGTTGCTATGATGCTGAACAGATTTCAGTGGAGCTTCCAGACAGATTGACTAGGAAGAAAAGCTTGGTGATCTAATACTGAAAATCAGCCAATGAAAATCCATGGGACCACAGAAGTCCAAGCTGATGTTTGGCACAGGACCAGGCAACATTTTGTTCCATTGTGCATGAGGCTGTCATGAGTTAGGGGCCTCCTGGAAAAGGGCTAACAATAGCAAAAACAACCTTTGGAAAAAGGAACTAAAATTTTAGGAGCAACTACCTACAGCTTCTGGGATTGTTACACATATTTTCTTGGTGAACGACTTGCACCAGAACTTTCAGATAAGGGAAATCTGGAGCTAAGAAGAAAAGTAACAACAGTTTAATCAAATTCTTTCATTTCATTCAAGAAGACCAAAGAGGTAAAATGATTTGCCCATGTTTACACATCATCTTTGCTGGGATAAAGTGGGAGGAGAGGAATGAAACTAAAAAGTAAATTCATCATTATAATAACAATTAAAACAAACTGTGATAGAACAAAGTTTTTTTGTAATTACAAATTTCTTTAGCCACAATATAAACCACATTCCGTTTTTACTGACTCAGGAGAAAACTAACAGGTATTTCCACATTAAAGCTCCTTCATAGTATCTTCTTTACCTTTCTGTATCCTAGCTCATCATAATGAATTTCTTTAAGCAGCACAAACTATCCACATAGAATCCTAGTACAGTGTTATTTGCCGCCCACCCCCCAACTCAGGCAAGTTTGCTTAGTATTAACATTCTCTGTCCTGTGGGCTAGGGACACTTTTTGGAATGATCTGGATTCCAATCTTTTTTCTACCCAGTGGATAAGGCTACTCTGAGACAGTGTGGGAGGGGGCTAAAATGTCAGACAGTGTGAAAGCAGTCCATGTCTGGGCTCTGTGGCCTCTAGACAGTGAGCCAGATGGAGCTGTGTGAATCAGTGGGAAGAAGTATTGAATTGCTTGCAAGAAAAGTATGTGAGAAACCTTTGGACAAGATTCAGTGATAATCATCACAGGGACCCTGGCAGTATTTTGAAACAGATGCTGCTAGACTCCTGGTGCAGGGAAGAGGGGCAGGCTGTCCTCTCAAGTTTCTTTAGAGCCCATCTATTTTCAAAACAATGAGAGCAATAATATGGGGGAAAATTGCTTCTACCCAGATGATGCCATAGAAATACAGCAACATACTCTTATTCCCTAGTCTTACATTTGGTTTAATAAATCTTCTTTTATCATATATTATTCACAGTTTTGCAGTAACATAGAAGAAATAATACCACGAACTACCACTCAGCTATTTTACTTTGGGTATCCTGCTCTTCCTGGCTCCATCATGTATTTATTTGTTTTTCTTGGGCAATACTAGACTTGGCTGTTTTTGATTTCAATTTGGAAATAGGTTTTAAACAGTCATGAGTGCATATGTGCACATACACACAATCAAGGACCTATGTAATTAATTAACACAAGTCTAGAAGAAGAGATACATAATTTTATTGGAAGTAAACTCAAGAAGGAGGAAAATATAACCTTGGTGGTAGAAACAGTGTTGGAGATCTTATGATAGAATTATGGAAGATCAATGACTTATTCACTACAAATACATTTTTTTTTTTTTTTTTAGCCACATAAAAAAAGACTATACATGTGGACCTCACTGGATGGAATACACAGGAATCAAACAGACTACATCTATGGAAAGAGGTGATGGTGAAGCTCAATATCATCAGTCAGAACAAGGCGGGCAAAGGCTGAATGTGGAACAAACCATCAATTGCTCATATGCAAGTTCAAGTTGAAGGTGAAGAAAATGAAAATATGTCCATGAGAGCCAAATACAATCTTGATTATATCCCACCTTAACCGTCTTAGGAATAGATTAGACATGTTAAAAACTAACGACCAAAGACCAGATGAGTTGTGGGATGACACCATACATGAAGAAAGCAAAAGGTCGTTAGAAAAATAGGAAAGAAAGCAAAGACCAAAATGGATATCAGAAGAGACTCTGAAACTTGTTCTTGAATGTAGAGTACCTACAGTGAAAGGAAGAAATGATGAAGTAAATAGCTAAACAGAAGATTTCAAAAGTGGCTAAAGAAGACAAAGTAAAGTATTATAATGAAATATGCAAAGATCCAGAGTTAGAAAACCAATAGGGAAGCACACAGTAGGCATTTTTCAAGCTGAAAGAGGAAAAGAAAAAAATTGAAGTCTCTAATTGTAATATTGAAGAATTATATGTGCAAAATATTGAATGATTCAAGAAGCATAAAAAGAAGATGGAAGGAACACACCTAGTCACTGTACTGAAAAGAATTGGTCAATTTTCAATCATTTTAGGAGATACCATATGATCACGAAATAATGGTATTGAAGAAAGAAATAAAAGCTGCACTGAAGGAATTGTCGAAAAACTAGTTTCCAGAAATTGATAGAATGCTAATTGAAATCTTTCAACAAACTGATGGACTTCTGGAGGTGCTCATTTTTCTATGCCAATAAATTTGGAAGAGAGTTACCTAGCCAACTGACTAGAAAAGTTCGATGTTTGTGCTCATTCCAAAGAAAGGTGATTCAACAGAGTACAGAAATTATTACACATCATCATTAATGTCACAAAAATAACATTTTAAAAAATAGTTGCAAAAGGACATCAATAAGGAACTGCCAGAAATCCAAGCCAGGTTCAGAAAAGGTTATGGAATGAAGGGTTTCATTGCTGAAGTCAGAAGGATCTTCGATGAAAGCAGAGAATAACAGAAAGATGTTTACCTGTACTTTATTGACTACACAAAGGCATTATTACACTGTGTGGATCATAAACACTTATGGATAACATTGTGAAGAATGGGATTCCACAACACTTAATTGTGCTCATGCAGAACTTGTACATAGACCAAGAGGCAGACATTTGAACACAACAAAGAGTTACCTGCATGGTTTAAAAGCAGGATGAGTGTGTGTGGGATTGTACTTTTTCCTCATATTTACTCAATATGTATGCTGAGCAAATAATGCAAGAAAATGGACTTTATGAAGAAGAATGTGGCATCAGGGTTGGAAGAAGACTCATTAACAACATGTGATATGCAAAAGATAAGTCTTGCTTGCTGAAAAAGAAGAGAGCTTGAAGTACTTACTGATGAAGATGAAAGACTACAGCCTTCAGTGTGAATTATATCTCAAAACCAAACAAAAATTCTCACAACTGGACTAACAAGTATCATCATGATAAATGAAGAAAATATGGAAATTGTAAAAGATTTCATTGTTCTTGCATTTCTAAATAATGCTCATGGAAGCAGCAGTCAAGAAATCAAGGGACATATTGCATGTAGCAAATCTGCTGCAAAAGATTTCTTTAAAGTGTTAAGAAGCAATAATGTCACTTTGGTATGCCTGACCCAAGCCATGTTATTTTCAATCACCTCATATCCATATCAAGGCTGGACAATGAGGAAGGAAGACTGAAGAACTGATCCTTTAAAATGTGCTTTTGGAGAAGAACATTGACTATACTGTGGACTGCCAGAAAAACAGATATGTCTTGGAAGAAATACAATCAGAATGTTCCTATGAATCAAGGAAAGTGAATCTTCATCTCACATGCTTTGGACATTTTATCAGGAGGGACTAGTTCCTGGAGAAAGACATCATACTTGATAAAGAAGAGGGTCAGCAAGAAATGAAATGGATTGACACAGTGGCTACAACAGTGGGTTCAAACCTAGCAATGATTGTGAGAATGGTGCAGATTGGACAGTGTTTCATTCTGCTGTGTGTAGGTTCTCTATGAGTCAGAACCACCTAGACAGCACCTAATAACAGCAACATGAGTCAGAACTGACTTGATGGCATCTAACAACAAAATGAGAAAAATTCATTGTGACATTATGCATTCTTGGAATAGTGAAAGTACTCACCAAATGTTATATAATCCCTAAACTAAGTATTAGTCAATGATAATAGTGTAGTGATGGAATTTCAAACATGAATTAATTTAATTAAAAATTTATAAAGAAAAATATGCTAATGGAAACAATTTCAAGCAAATTGATATACAAACCATATAAAGGCAACTGAGCTAGTTCATAAGTATTTATCTATAAAATGGGTTTAAAATATTTCACAAGGGCAATAATATTTTAAGTATTGGTTGTTCCTTGTCAGTCTCTTGCTTGTTCTTCATCTTCCTGACTTTCAAATGTTAGTTTTCTGGGCTTAGTTTTCAGAATCTTTTTTCATTCATATACATTAATTCTCTGAGAGATCTTATTAGGCTCCATAATATAAAATAACTCTATATAGTCTTCATAAAGTCCATTTTCTTGGATTATTTGCTCAGCATACATATTGAGTAAATATGAGGAAAAAGTACAATCCGACACACACTCATCCTGCTTTTAAACCATGCAGGTAACTCTTTGTTGTGTTCAAATGCCTGCCTCTTGGTCTGTGTACAAGTTCTGCATGAGCACAATTAAGTGTTGTGGAATCCCATTCTTCACAATGCTATTCATAAGTGTTTATGATCCACACAGTGTAATGCCTTTGCTTAGTCAATAAATGCCTTTATTTTCATCTCTATCTCCCAAAATCTCTAAGCATTTTAATTTTATTTCTCTCATTGGACTTTCATTTTTTTTATACTAGTGATTTATAATCATATTCTTATTTATCTCTGCAGCTAATTTGTAATATTCTTTTATTATTATTATTATTAGGATTTGGGTGAAGATTTACAGAGTAAATTCACTTTTCATACAGCAGTTCACATATACTTTGTCTCATGTCATTGACCAAAATTT
>NW_006921677.1:852541-867498 GCF_000298275.1 Orycteropus afer afer | reverse complement strand
CCCACTGAGATGTTTCAACAAATGGATGCAGCTTTGGAGATACTTTATGTCAAGTAACTTGGAAGACAGCTACCTGGCCAACTGACTAGAAGACATACATATTTGTGCCATTCCAAAGAACCATGACCAAACAGAATAGAGAATTTATTGAACAATATCATTAACATCACAAGCAAGTAAAATTTTGCTGAAAAAAATTCAAAAACAGTTGTGGCAGTATTTTGACAAGGAACTTACAGAAATGTAAGCTGGATTCAGAAGAGATCAAGGAACAAAAGGGATATCATTGCTGATGTCAGATGGATCTTGGCTGAAACAAAATACTAGACATTTGTTTAAAACTCTAAATTCACTGCTGTCGAGTTGATTTCGACTCACAGCCACCCCTCCCTGTATTTCTGAGGCAGTTTCACTATGGAAGTAGATTGCCCCATTTTCCTTCTGAGGAGTGGCTGGTGGTTAGCAGTCAAATGCCTTAGGTACTATGCCATCAGAACTCCCAGAAATTTGTTTAGCTGTGTTTTATTAACTATGCTAAGGCATCTGACTGTGTGGATCAAAAAGTTATGGGTCACATTACAAAAAATAGGAATTCCAGAACAATTAATTGTGCTCATGAGGAACCTGTACATAGACCTGTCATTCAAATAGAAAAAAAGAGGATACTGCATGGTTTAAAATCAAGATGGGTATGAGTCAGGGTTGTATCCTTTCATCATAGTTATGCAGTCTGTATGCTGGGCAAATGATCTGAGAAGCTGGACTATATGAAAAAGAGTGTGGCACTAAAATTGGAGGAAGATTCTTTAACAACATGTGATATACATATGACACAACCTTGCTTGCTGAATGTGAAGATGACTTGAAACACTTACTGATGAAGATCAAAAACTACAGTCTTCATTGTGGATTATACCACAACATAAAGACAATGAAAATCTTCACAACTGGACCAAAAGCAACATCATGATAAATGAAGAAAAGATTGAAGTTGTCAGGAATTTCATTTTTCTTTTATCCACAATCAAAACCCATGGAAGCAACAATCAAGAAATAAGACATAATATTGCATTGGGCAACTCTGCTTCAAAAGACCTCTTTAAAGTGTTGAAGAGCAAAAATGTTTCTTTGAAGACTAAGGTGCGCCTAACTCAAGCCATAGTGTTTTCAATCACCTCATATATATATGAAAGCTGGACAATGAATAAGTAAGACTGAAAAGTCGATGCTTTTGAATTATGGTGTGGGCAAAGAAGACTGAAAATACCATGCACCACCAGAAAAACCAAGAAATCTGTCCTGGAAGAAATGCAGCCAGAATGTTCCTTGGAAGTGAGAATGGCCAGTCTTCGTATAACCTACTTTGGTCATGTTGACTATTCCCTGGAGAAGGATGTCATTCTTGGTAAAGTAGAAAGTTAGCAAAAAAGGAAAAGACCCTCAGCGAGATGAATTGACTCAGTGGCTGCAAGGATGGCCTCAAATAAATATAGGAAGAATGACAAAGATGGTATATGACCAGGCAGGGTTTCGTTCTGTTATTCATAGGGTTGCTATGGGTCAAAGCCAACTGGATGGCACCTAACAACAACAACACTCTAATGTATGACTGATATAACTTGTGAATCATTTAATTTTTTTTATTAGGTTTAAACTTACACATAATATAATTCACCCACTTTAGCATATGGTCTGTGAATTTTGACAAATGGATAAAATCATATCACAACCATCAAAATGATGAAGTAAAATGATTCCATCACCAAAAAATCTCCTATGTCTCTTTGAAATCAACTCTTCCTCCTACTTCCGGCCCCTGGCAAACACTGAGCTATTTTATATCTTAATAGTTTTTTGTTTTACAAAATGGAACCATATAATATGTGCCATTGTGAATCTGGCTTCTTTCACTTACAATAACACTTTGTGATTCATCCATTTTGTGTCTTGTGTCAGTGATTTTTCTCTTTTCATTAGTCAATACTATTCCATTGCATGGATGTTAAAGGGCAAATGGATTGTTTCCAATTGTTTTATAATTATGAATAAAGCTACTACGAATATTTGCATATAGGTTTGTGAATATAAGTTTTTGTCCCATTTAGAACAATACCTAAGAATGGGATTGCTAGGTTATATGGCAAGAATTTGTTTAGGTTTATGAGAAACTACCAAACTATCTTTTCCACGGTGACCTCTGTTCCTTCTGGAGTGTTGAACTAGTGTTTTATTTCCTGAATAAATTCCTCTTGGGATAATGAATTATCATGTTATATATTGATAGATTTGATTTGCTAGTATTATATTGCAGATTTTTTACTGATTTCTGAGTTTCATTTTTTTTTTTTTTCTCTTCTTAGACAAGGAGGCATTTTTCAAGGCCTCTTTACAGTTATTTTGGGACCATGTTATTAGTGTGGCCAATTGGCCAGAAGTGATGAATGCCATTTTGAAACTGAAGCATAGAAAATCATGTATGAGTTCTCTTTCTCTCTCTCATCCCCTGCCAAGGTGGATGAATAAGACATTGTGTTTATTAAGTCACTGATATTTCAGGATTAATTTGTTAACATAGTATTAGCTTATTCCAACAAGCAAAAATGCACAATTTCAATGGGTTACTATGAAAGAAGAAATAAAATTACATAAAGATGATTATTATTTTAAATAAAGTAACCCAATTCAAAGCTTCACATCCATAATCCAGAATTGTGTCCAAACTCAATTTCACATTTGGTTTAACTATTTGGTGGGAAAAAAAAAAACAATTGTAATGAATCACTGCCTTCCAAGATTTAGTAAAAAATATGAAGAGACTATTCAGCCAACATTTTAAACTGAATTCTTTTTTCTGTAACAACTCTTTCTAGAGCATTTGGTACATTTCCAAAAATCATAGGGAGGCACAATTAATACTTCCAATATGAGAATATATTAGAGAGATTCAGCTAGTTAGTTTTAACCTCTGTCAGGTCTAACAATGACCAATGAGCTCATCTGATTACTCAAGCAGATCTGATAAGCCAAATGAAAACTCTCAAAACAACTTACATGAGTCAGCTACTGGCCATACTAACACCTGGATAAGGGGTTACTGCACTCTGATGGCAATCTCTCCCCTAAAGAAAATCTTCACTCAAGTTAATCACAATTTAAATACTGAATGCCATATAAAATGAGCAGATGGGACAGTAAGCCTGCCAAAGTGCCAACTGTTTATTTTGTACTAAGAAAATGAAAGCTAATGACAGTTGTTGTTGTTATGTTGTTATGTGCCGTCGAGTCGGCCCCAACTCATAGCGACCTGTCCTTGGGTTTCCGAGGCAGTATCACTACGGAAGTAGGATTGCCCAACCTTCTTTCCGAGGAGTGGCTGGTGGGTTTGAACCGCCAGCCTTCTGGTTAGCAGTCAAGTGCTTTAGCCACTATGCTACCAGAGCTCCCACAGTTAGTCATCTTTTATGTAGTAATAAACATTAACCAAAGAAATAAAAGTGAAAAACAGGAAAATTACTGTCCAGTTAACAATTGAGTAGTGAGGTATAGTTTTTCAAAAATATTGTTAAAAATGGAATGTATGTAGTATTTAAAAAAAAAAAAAAAAAAGCCTCACTGCTGTGGAGTAGATTCAACTCATAGCGACCCCTCCTGGGTTTTGCAGGTGGTATCTCTATGGAAGTAGATCACCCAATCTTCCTTCCAAGGAGTGGCTAGTGTGTTTGAACAGCCAGGCTTCTGGTTAATAGTCAAATGTCTTAGGCCCTGTGCCACCAGAGCTCCCATATGTAGTATAGAAAACATTAAAAAGTCTCAAAAACTAAGATTTCATATAACATAAGAATTTTATGTAAGAATTTATCTACTTTGGTCATGTTGTCAGAGGGGACCATTCCCTGGAGAAGGATGTCATGCTTGGTAAGGTGGAGGGTCGAAGAAAGAGGGGAAGGCCTTCAATGAGATGGATTGACACAGTGGCTGCGACAATGGGCTCAAGTATAGCAAGGATCATGGAGCCAGCGAGGGATGGGGCCGTGTTTTGTTCTGCTGTGCATGGGATCGCTATGAGTCGGAAGCGACTTGACGGCACCTAACAACAGCGACGACAAGAATTTTACACTGCCATATGATCTCATCATATTCAAAGTTTTTAGAAAAGCTCCTAAAGGATAAATCCAGGTGTGATTATTCTAAATTTTTTTAAATTTAAATAACCAGACAGTGATATGATGGAAAATTTTTGACAGATTTATTTTAATTCATCTTTCAGTAAGTGAAGCTTCTCCACGTAATCAGGTTGGCTTTTAGAATCTGAATGGGCACCCAAATGAACTTGGAGATTGACCACCTAACGCTTAGAACAACAACAGCTTCATGTGAGCATGCTAAATACATACATTTTTGCAGGAATTGCTTATGCAATTCCTAAGGTAATCGGTGTCAAAGACACTGTTCTTAGCTGCATCTACCATTTGGGAATACATAGACAGATGTTGAATTATATTAATTCATGGTTGTAAATTTTAGTAGCAAGAGTCAAGCCCAGTCCCTAGAAAGAGCAGGACTCTGATTATTCACCTTAAATTTTGCAGATGTTGCCCCTTGCCTGTTATTATCACTTTCACCCTGTCAGGTTATATTTCTCTTCATCCATCTTTTTTTTTTTTCTCTCCCATTTCTTATAATTGGGAAAACAATCCCCCTAAAATATGACTTTCATAAATTCCTTTCAAATTATTATATTCATTACAAATATAAAAAGTGAAATTATATAGTCTTCTTGGCTGATGATATTTTGATTCAAGAGGAATATGATTAATCTCTCCTTCCCTCCCACCTAAAGGTAAATTTCACAAATTCCTCTTCTGTATATGATTGAGATTGTGATTAATATCAAAAGAAAGCATGGATTTGAGCCCATTATAAAAATTTTTCTGAGGGGTCCTATGGTGGAAGGAAAGCTTGTGGTGGTGGGATGAGAAAGATCAAGAGTCAGGCGTCTGTTGGCATTACCTCCTCCACTTCTCTGTTTCTCCTCTTCCTTGCTATTCCTCTTCTTCCTTTGCCATCTAATACAAATTTGATTCATTGAAGCTGTCAATCTCATATAATATTAAGTGTGATTGAAGGCAAGTTAATACTCCTATGGGATTCTGTAATCTCCTGAGAAGAGTTTGCTAATCCAAATGAATGTTGTCCATTCTAGGGGAAAAAAAAAGTCTTTTTAAGAAATAGACTTCCTGATGCTTGTACTCCCTACTTCATCCTACCCTCCACTGTTAGTAAGGAAGTAAAATACATGTCATCAGTATCACACAGGAGCAGGTATTGCTTAGCCAAGTTCCTGTTTAATGGCAACTATAACCCACACAATTTATTGTGTTGCACACACACATCACCTTAAAGGATGTCTCCAGATCCCAAGTACTCACTAGAGTACTGGGATGAAAATTCCCCCCAGTGGTACCAACTAGTTCATGGGTGTTACATCCATTTATCCTTATCAAGTTCTCACATGAGACATGAACATTGTGTTGGCAATAGTAAAAACTAATATAATTACTCACCGACAACAGTGTACAACAGGAAAAGTTTCATTATGAGCAGTCTTCCTTGGCTCATAATGGAAAAGCCATTTTCCATTAAGTGACCCCCTCTATTTATAGTGTGGATGAAAAAACTGCAGTACCCCCCAAAAAAACTGATTTTGTATTCCAGGGATTGTACATTTTACTGCACATAGGGCAATGAAAGTTTTCCAACCTGATAACCAAAGAAAGGGCAGTCAGACATGGGGGCACTAGCCTGGAATTGTATCTTTCTAACCTGCTGCTTATTTAGACAAACCATTAAGCTTCAGAGGCAGGGAGCTTGTTCTGAAGCTCTGGTAGCATAGTGGCTAAAGCACTTGACTGCTAACCAGAAGGCTGGCGGTTCAAACCCACCAGCCACTCCTCAGAAGGAAGGTTGGGCAATCCTACTTCCGTAGTGATACTGCCTCAGAAACCCAAGGAGGGGTCACTATGAGTCGGGGCTGACTTGACGGCAAACAACAACAACAGTTTACTCTCTAGTTGCTTCACATAAAACTTCTTGTATTTTTCAACCTTTATTGTAAGCTTCTTGAAGCCACAGTATATCTTTTTATTGCTCATAACATAGGCGTACTCACCCTTTTTTGGTCTTCTAACTTTCCTTATTGAATATCTTTAATTTAAAATTGACAATAAATGTAAAAATAAATGTTTCACATCCACAAGATGTCTTGATTACAATGATCTGTAAAGAAGTTTTAAAAATAAAACCATCACAAATAATTGTTTCTTTTAATTTACCAATTTACTGTAGATTCTGACTCATCTCACTCAATTAGCTAGTTCAGGCTTTGCTCTTGGGTGTATAATGTTCTCCTGTAAGCCAGGTCAATGGGTTCAAGCAGGGTTATTTCTCCTCTGATAAAGACAGTCAACAGAATTGTTACACATTAAGGAAGCTTAGATATGACTGACAGTAAGATTCATTTATGAAAATAATCATTCACATTCACATTGTATTATGAAAACAGAAAGCACACATCTGCTAAAATTGGCATTCCCATCTCAACCGACTCATATAGAAGGAGTAATAAACTATACTCTGCCAACAGGTTCATGCACCAATTTGTGGCTTGGGTTGTTGTCACATGGTCTTTCTACAGTTGCAATCTCTGGCTCATGCATCTCACAGGGAATGCCAGTTGTAGGTCAATGCATGTTTCTGAGGAAAAGAACACAATGTCAGGGAATACTTGGCACTTCTCAAAATGAGTTAGCCTAAAACACATTAAAATTTGATGAATAAGTTATGGTGGGTCAAACTAATCTTTGACTTATGAGTTTCTTTCTTTCTTCCTTCTTCTTCTTCCTTTTTTTTTTCCCCCAACTGAGGCAGTCAAAATGGGAGTTTCACTTTTATTTTTAAGCAGATGTATGTCATTGAAACACAAAAACAATTGTTGTATCATACTGACATGCACCATCACAAATAACATTGCTTATGAACTAATTCATAAACATGCTTTTATAATCTAAACATATAATGTCTCATTATATTTTGCCTTTGAAATCTATGTTATATTCTATAGTGTAAAAATAAATTGTGAAAATATTCAGTTTAGATACTAAAGGCCTTAAAATTGAACCTACTCAGAAGGAAGATCGGGCAATCTACTTCTATAGTGATACTGCCTCAGAAACCCAAGGTGGGGTCACGATGAGTTGGATCTGACTCAAGGGCAGTGAGTGAGTGTGGGTGGGTGTGAATTGAACCTAAAAGGTTAAGGGTTGAGACATTTGTTTCATCTTCCAAATTGAGGCAATTTACAAATAGATATCAAAGAAGATGGTTTTCTTATTATTATGTAGTAATCATGTACTCTGAACTTTATCTGGGAGACAACAGTGAAGTGATTACATTCATAATTCATTAGAAGTTCAGCATGGTAGAGCAGAAACAAAACATGCAAAATTGAAAAGAAATATTGGAAAAATTGTGGCAACTAGGTGTCTTGTATAACTGACTATTGCAATCAATATTAGAACCTTGTTGTTGTTATTGTTATATGCTGTCAAGTCGGCCCCAACCCATAGCGACCCCTCCTTGGGTTTCCAAGGTGATATCACTACAGAAGTAGATTGCCCAACCTTCCTTCTGGGGAGTGGCTGGTGGGTTTGAACCACCAACTTTCTGGTTAGCAGTCAGATGCCTTAGGCACTATGCCACCAGAGCTCCCATTAGAACCTTAGCCCTTATCAATTGATAAATCTGTAAAGTCTTTGAGGGCAATGCTATAGTACAATGGGCTTTGGGACTAGGAGGCCTGGTACATATTTCAGCTCTTCTAATTTAGACCTCTGTGGCTGTGGGGAATCTACTTAATCTCTTTGTGCAACAGTTTTCTTATCTGTAAAAAGCTGATAATAACCATATAATGTACATGGGCTTGTTATTAGAATTAAATAAGTGAACTCATGAAAAACTCTTTTTTAAAAAGTGCTGGGAATAAAGTAAATATTCAAAATTTTTGCTGTTATACATATAATTCTTTTTAGATCACTGAATAAAATATTGCAGAAACTCATTTGCTTGCAATCTGATCATTCGATTTTGCTCTTTATAAATTGTTTCATTTTAAGACTATTATCAGTAGATTTGAGTACAGGTAGTACAGTGCATAAGGCATTTGAGTGCTAACCAGAAGGTTGGTGGTTCAAACCCACCAGCCACTGCTCATAAGGAAGGTGGGGCAATCTATTTCCATAAAGACTTTCTGCCTTGGAAACCCAATGGGGTTCACTATGAGTCAGAATTGACTTGATGGCAGTGGGATTAACCAAATCCCTTAAAAGTGATCCTGTCATGGGGAAAAAAAATGCGGTCAAGCAATTCACATGGATTAAGATAGGTCATGTCATGACCCTCAGTTTTGCTCTAGCCCATCCAGAAGAGTTTCTAAAGGCAGTGAAGCTTCTATCCAACAGAGTCAGAAATGTTAATAATAAAAATCATATATCATCTCACAAATTATGACAATATATCATAATCATCCACTACCAGTCTCTCAGTTTGTTGTATTGTGGTGGTTTGTATGTTGTTATGATGCAGGAAGCTATGCCATGGATATTTCAAATACAAATTGAGTCACACCTAATAGACAGGTTTCAGCTGACCTTCTAGACTAAGACATACTAGGAAGAAAGACCTGGTGACCTACTTCCAAAACTTAGCCAGTGATAAATCTATGGATCAAAACAGAGTATTATTCAATATAGTGCTGGAAGATAAGTCCCCAGGTGAAAAGGCACTCAAAATATACATTAGTCACAAAGTTGGACTCAAGCATACCGATGATTGTGAAGATGGTACAGGACCGGGCAACATTCTTTCTGTTGTACACAGGGTCACCATGAGTTGGTGCACACTCAATGGGAATTAACAGCAATCATAACCATATATCGTCATAATAATTGAAATGATACATCATGTTATTGATGTGAGGTACCGTCAAGTTGGCTCTGACTGGTAGCAATCCTACATACAGCAGAATGAAACACTGCCTGGTCGTGTGCCATCCTCACAATCTTTGCTATACTTGAGCCCATTGTTGCAGCTACTGTCAATCCATCTTGTTGAAGTTCTTCTCCTTTTTCTCTGACCCTCCACTTTACCAAGCATGACATGTTTCTCAAGGGAATGGTCCCTTCTGACAATATGACCAAAGTAGATAAGATAAAATGTGGCTATTCCTGCTTCCAAGGAGCATTCTGGCTGAGCTTCTTCATCAAATTATGGATTTATTTGAGACATTAGGAAGGACCTCTGGATACGTATTTTATTTGCCTAAAATTAAATAAATATTTAATAATTGTCTCATTACCCTATTTAAAATAAGATCCTTGGGAGCCAATGTATTTTTTTTTTTTTCTATCAATCAGTTTATCAGATCCTTCTTACTGATAAAACAGTGTTATTGCTTAGTTATTGCCCTTCCTGTTTACAAGGAGTGCTGATCTCCGCCCAGTCTCTAAGTCAGTCTTAATAGCAAGAATATCTCTAGGAAATGTGTTTATAGGAAAAGTTCACAATAGACATTTTGCCACCACATATTTCAGTTGTATGCATACATATTTTGTATGTTAACATGTTCTTCCCTCTCAAAACTCTCTGTATCAAGGTTTCATTTGGCTCTGCTTATGTTTTATTTTTAAAATAGTGTATAATTCTAGGAGCTTTATAATTGTAGTTGTTTATTACTTGAATCCCTCTGTGCTACAAAACTCTTGTGGATAGCTTATGATTTGTGAAACATGAAGCCAAAATACCTGTCAGGAGTTAGATGACAATCTTAAAATTATCAGCACCTATGTTACTGAAATGTGTCTTTGGAAAGAAGACAGCATGGAGTTGTTCAAGCCATAGTATATATACAAAGGGTTGGCAGGAAGATGAAAGTGCAAATCAGAAATCCCTGAAAGCTTTGATAAGTTATAGCTGGAAGACTTGGCAACATTTTACATTTTTAGGAATTAGATTTTGGTTTCTTTGTTAGAAAAGTCGGCTCTGAATGATTCTTGTGTCTTCTTAAGAAGACAGCTCTCTGTTATCTAAGTGGAATTTTTAGCAACCAGAGTTTTGAAAAGAATTAATGTCTGAAAATCCCTTCTGAGATCCATGAAGTTGTTCTCTTATTTTTCCTTTTAGATGTAATTTTTAAGAAACCAAAACCTGATTCCAACTCATATAGTGACACTTTAAGGCAAAATAGAACTGCCCCCATAGTCTTTCCAAGGCTGTAAATCTTTATGGAAGCAGACTGTCACATCTTTCTCCTTCAGAGTGGCTGATGAGTTCAAACTGACAACATTTTGGTTAGCAGCTGAGTGCTTTTACAACTACACAACCAGAGCTCCTTATCTTTAAGTGACTACCTTAAAAAGAATGTGAAATGCACCAAATTCAATAAGCTGAAATCTAGTCATACTTTCGCATGGTGTGTGATATTTAAGGAGGTAATCATCAGTTTATCATGTTGGCTCCTATTGAGGTGCCACTCCTCGGAAGGAAGATGGGGCAATCAACTTCCATAGTGATACTGCCTCGGAAACCCATTTTTGAATTGGGTTGTTTGTCTTTTTGGTGTTGACTTGCTGAAGTTTTCTATAGATTTTGGAGATAAGTCCTGTGTCAGATATGTCATAGGCAAACATTTTCTCCCAATCTCTAGTTTCTCTTTTTACCCTTTTGATGAAGTCTTTCAATGCACATAATAATTTAATTTTTAAAAGGTCCCAGTCATCTTGCTTCTCTTCTACCTCCTGTGCATTCTAAGTTATGTTTGATAGTCTATTTATGCCATAAATTAGGGTCCCTAGATTTGCGCCTCTTTTATCTTTGATGAATTTTATAGTTTTGGGTTTTACATTTAAGTCTTTGATCCAGCTTGAGTTTGTTTTTGTGTATGGGGTGAGGTATGGGTTGTTTCATTTTTTTGCAAGTGGATATCCAGTTTTGCCATCACCATTTGTTAAAGAGGCTGTCTCTTCCCCATTTAATGGGTTTTTGACCTTTGTCAAAGATCAGCTGTTCATAGATGGATGAGTCTATTTCGGGACTTTTGACTCTGTTCCACTGGTCTAGCTATCTATCATTGTACCAATACCATACTGTTTTGACTATTGTGGTTCTATAGTAAGTTTTAAGATCTGGGAATGTGAGACCTCATACTTCGTTCTTCTTCTTCAGAAGTGCTCTGCTTATCTGAAGTCTCTTTCCTTTCCATATGAAGTTAGTAACTGGTTTTTCCATGTCCTTAAAAAATTTTGTTGTATCTGGATCGAGATTGCATTAAATGTGTAGATTGCTTTAGGTAGTATTGACATTTTCACAATATTCAGTCTACCTATCCATGAACAAAGCAAATTCTTCAATTTATGTAGAGCCTTGTTGTCTCTTGTAGTAGTATTTTATAGTTTTCTCTGTATAGGTCTTTTGTGTCTCTGGTAAGGTTATTCCTAGATATTTTATCTTTTTAGTAAGCTATTGGAAATGGTATTGTTTCCCTTATTTCTTTATCAGAGGTCTCTGTTGGTGTGGAGAAATTCAACTGATTTTTGTATGTTGATCTTATATCCTGCCACTTTGCTGAACCTCTCTATTAGTTCCAGTAGTTTTTTTGTTGAGTCTCTTGGGCTTTCTATGTACAGGATCATATCGTCCACTAGTAGAGATAATTTTAGTTCATCTTTGCCAATTTATATGCCTTTTTTTCTCTTTCTTGCCTCATTGCCCTGGTCAGGACTTCCAATATGATGTTAAATAGAAGTGGTGGTAGAGGGCATCCCAGTCTGGTTCCCAATCATAAGGGGAATGCCTTGAGCCTTTCTCCATTAATAATGATGTTGGCCATTGGCTTTACATATATGCCTTTTATTATGTCAAGGAATTTCCCTTCTATCCCTATTTTGCTGAGAGTTCTGAACAGGAATGGGTGTTGGATTTTATCCAATGCCTTTTCTGCATTGATTGATATAATCATATGGTTCCTTTGTTTTGTTTATGTGGTGGATTACATTGATATTTTTTTTCTGATGCTGAACCACCCTTGCATACCTAGTATGAATCCCATTGGTCAGGAGGTATTATTATTATTATTATTTGATATGTTATTGGAGTCTGTTGGCTAGGATTTTGTTGAAGATTTTTGCATCTATGTTATGTTCGTGAGGGATATTGGTCTGTAGTTTTCCTTTTCAGTGGTGTCTTTCCCTGGTTTTGGTATTAGTGTTATACTTACTTCATAAAATGAGTTTGGGACTATTCCATCTTTTTCTATGTTCTGGAATAGCTTTAGTAGTATAGGTGTCAACTCTTCCCTGAATGTTTGGTAAAATTCTCCAGTGAAGCCATCAAGGCCAGGACTTTTCTTTGTAGGGAGTCTTTTCTTATGACCTCTTCAATTTATTCCTTTGCTATGACTCTGTTCAAGTATTCTGTCTTTGAGTGGGATAGTTTAAGGTAGGTCTTGTGATTCTAGAAACTTGTCCATCTCTTCTAGGTTCTCAAATCTGCTGGAGTGCAGTTTTTCATAATGTTCTGTCAGTGTCTTTTGATTTCCATTGGTTATGTTGTGATGACACTCTCTTCACTTATTATTCTTGTAATTTGTGCCACGGTCCAGCTGAGGGAAGGGGAGAGCCGAAGATGAAGGATAAAGAGAGGCTAAGACTGATGATCATTAGCCCTTTATTTTTACTTTCAGCATGGTTATATACATTCTTACTTCTGACTTCCAGAACCTCATAAAACTGAACATCCTGTTTCACATTTGTGTACTCTTCCTGTTATGTTCTTGTCTAGCCTTCAGAGACTCCTGATATAAATCTCAAGACTCAGCTAATATTCAACTTTGCAAACAAAGCAGTTTTATAATTAACCAAGGAACAAGGAACAAACTCAAAGTCCCAGGACAAAGGACAGTAATGTCATGTACAACCATGAAGTTTTCTGCTTGCCTTAGATTAACAATAATAACTGCATACCTAAGATTCCCACAAATTTTCATCTTCTCTTTCTTTTCTTTTGTTAGATTTGCCTATGGTTTGTCGATTTTGTTAATGTTTTTGAAGAACCAGCTTCTTGTTTTGTTGATTTTATTTATTGCTTTTTTGTTCTCTGTTTCATTTATTTCTGCTCTGATCTTTATTATTTCCTTACTTCTAGATACTGTAGGATTCTTGTTCTTTTTTTAATTGTTGGAGTTGTTGAGTTAGAGTGTTGACTTTGTTTCTTTCCTTTTTTTTGATGTATGCTTTTATTGCTATAAACTGACCTCTGAGTACTGCTTTTGCTGTATGATATATCTTCACTTTCATTTATTTCTAGGAATTTTTTTATTTCACTTTTTATTTCTTCTATTACCCAGTAGTTTTTGAGCAGTGAATTGTTTAAGTTCCACGTGTTTGATGTTTTATCCTTGATCTTCCTATTATTAATTTCTAATTTTACAGCATTGTGGTCCAGGAAGATGCTTTGTAGTATTTCAATGTTTTTGAATTTATTGAGGCTTGTTTTATGTCCCAACATATGATCTATTCTGGAGAAAGATCTATGTGCACTGGAGAAGAATGTGAATTCTGCTTTTTTTGGGTAGAATGCTCTGTATATGTTTATGAGGTCAAGTTGTTTGATTGTGTTGTTGAATTCTTCTGTATCTTTGTTGAGTTTTTTTCTAGTTGATGTGTCCCTCCCTGAAAATGGTGCGTTAAAGTCTCCTACTACTATTGTAGAGTTGTCTATTGTCCTTTTTAATTCAATTAATATTTGCTTCACGTATTTTGGAGCACTTTCATTGGGTGCATAAATATTTATTATCATAACATCTTCTTTGTCAATTGACACTTTCAGCATCATAAAGTGTCCTTCTTTGTACCTTATGTTGTTTTTCACCTTAAAGTCTATTTTATCAGAAATTAACATTGGCACTCCTGCTCCTTTTTGGTTACCATTGTTTGGAATATTTTTTTCCACTCTAACTCTTAATTTGTTTTTATTTTTGTGTCTAAGCTGGGTCTCTTGTAGGCAGCATATTGATGGGTCTTCTTTTCTTATCCAATCTGCAACTCTCTTTCTCTTGATTGGTGTATTTAGTCCATTCACATTGAGTATAATTAGTGATAGGTATGAATTGATTGTTGTCATTCTATTGTGTTTTTTTTGTCATGTTGTTGGAGTTTCCTTGGTCCATGTACTTTTCTGTGCTGAGTTTCTTTTGTTGTGAAGTGTTTCCTCTCTTTTCTTCTTTACTTAAACCCATATGTTTTCCTTCTTTCTGGATTTGATTAGGGAGATTGTTAATTTTCTCTGTGGTTACCTTGGAGTGAATTCTTGCCTCTATAATTTTAGAACAGTTGGTTCTATGAGGACATTTTCTGTTTTCCTCTCCATTTGGAAGTTTGTACCTAGAACTTTTATTCCCTCTATTTGGTTAGTTGCTGTTGTCATGTGAAGATTGGCTTCCTTGATTTTTAGTGTACAATATTTAATGGTCTTATTTTGAGTGTCTATTTCTGATTTGGTTTTAGTGCTGATGTCATGTGTCTTGATTTTGTTGTTCTCTGTTGTGAGTTCTCTAATGGAGGGATTCCTTAGCCATTTCTCATAGGGTTGGTCTGTTTTTCACAAAATCCCTTAATGTCTGAGAATGTTGATGGACAATTTGCTGGATATAGGATTCTTGTTTGGAAGTTCTTTTCCTTCAGTGTTTTACATATGTCATCCCATTGCTTTCTTGCCTGCATGGTTTTGGCTGAGTAATCAGAGCTCATCCTGTTTGGTCATTATAAGTAATATTTCTTTTGTCCTGGGCAGCTTGCAAAATTCTTTCTTTGCCTTTGGTTTTGGAGAGTTTGATTATGAAATGCCTC
>NW_006921677.1:841558-852441 GCF_000298275.1 Orycteropus afer afer | reverse complement strand
TTTTTTTTTTTTTTTTTTGGCCTCTTCTTGTTCTGGAATTCCAATGAGGATTATGTTGTTTCTTTTCATATCATCCTGTGTAACTCTTAGGTTCTCTTTATTTTTCTTAAATCTTTGTTCTGATGTTTCTGTATACAAGCTGGTGTCCAGGCATTTGTCTTCTAGTTGGGAAATGTGTTCTTCAGTCAGGTCTATCCTATTCTTTTGTGCTTCCACTGTATTGTGCAATTCTGTAATTTTGGTATTCATCTTCTAGATTTCTAACTGCTGTGTTTGTATGAGTTCTGATTGTGCATTAATCTTGTTATTTTGTTTTTTAATGGTTTTCCTGAGTTCTTCCAGGAAACTGTGTATGTTCTCCTTCCTTCTGTTTGGGATTTCCTTAAGCTCGTGTAGAGTTCCATAAACATACCTTCTAAATTCCTTCTCAGATGATTATATTGCCTCTTTTCCTCCATGATTAATAAGACTTTTGTTTGGGATTTTACTTCTAATGTTTTATCCTGTTTTTTATTTGATTTGAGGTTGCCTGTTGTTTCCTAGACATTTTAAGTTGTTTTTAACTGTTAGTTTTGTCTTGGTTTTATGATTTAATATTTTGAAAAGGTGGAGCTGATATATTTTATTATTATTATTATTATTATTTTGGCTTTTAATTCAGGTGTACTTTGTTGCTCAACAGTTTCCTTTGTGATGATGGAATCACTGTGTGGAATGTTGATGCGGGTCTCTGTTGTAAAGGAACTTAAGGATTCGAGCTGGCAGGTGTTATGGTGGCTGAATGTGTTTTTTTTATTGGATGAGACAAAGTAGAGACAGAGAAAAGTAGAAGGAAAAAGAGGAAAAACAACTCCAAGGTGCCAGGAATGGTTTCTAGTGTTTTGAGTGGGCTGCTAATGATGAGGTTATACTGTTGCTCACAGTATAACCTGCAGTATAGGCCTGCAGCTCAAGTTCAGCAAAAAAATCCAGTTGTTAAGGAGCCTCTACTTTCTGGCAGGTACAGACACACACAAAGTCTCTCTCCAGGTCCCTCTGTGCCAAAAAGCTAACCTAGGATAACTGCCCTGATTTGAGATTTGTGACAGGAGTTCATCTCAGGGCCTGCCCACTTGTGGCTGTAAGGTCACAGTAAGGAGAAGAGGATGCACAAAACTGAGGTGAAAGAGAAGTTTTTATTCTGCACTTCCAGTGAGGTTCACGGGTCCCTGAGAGGGACCCGAGAAGTCACGCTGCCTGGCTGGGGAGGGTAGGGTTTATAGTCTTGTAGAGGACTTAAGTGGGGACACTAAGGAAATGGTGGGGTCCAATTAGCTGTTGACATAGGTCTGCCTAATTAGCATGAGGGGGTTTCACAGGAGGAAGTTTATCATCACATGGGACTTTCCAACCTGGGCGGGTTCTGCCACCTCGGTTGTCTTATCAGGCTGTCTCATCAGGGCCTGACACCTGGAGGAAGCTTCCAACTGAAATGTTGGTGGCTTGAGTTTACTCCGGCCTAACATTACAACCTCTTTTAATGGATAAAGGGCGACGTGATCCTCTTAGCTTCTTCCTGCTGAACGGGGTTGGGGAGGGAGAGAGGGGTTTCATAGATTGGAGTCTAGAAAGCTGGGGTCGTCAGTTGGCAACTTGATGTAAGGATTTAGGAGAAGTTGATTCACCATGACCCAAGATATTTTTTCAAGTCGGCTTCAGAGAAACTTGAGGAGGTAAGGGGTAGAGAGGAAGAAGATGGTAAGTAGTATAAATGGGTTTATGAGGGGAAGTAGCCAGGTGGTTAATGGAGACTGAAACTTCATGAATGGGGAGTTGTTGATTTGTTTTTTTCTGCGTAGGTCTTCACTCTGGTGTTAATATTTTTTCTATGAGGCTAGATTTGTTGATATAGTAGTAATACTTTTCTCTGAGGAGAGGTATGTTTTTTCATTTTTGGTTGTTAGTAGGTCAAGGGTTTGTCGGTTCTGTAAAGTAACTTGAGCTAGAGAGGTTAGTTGGTGTTGTAGGGTGGTTAGAAGGTCTGCTGTGGTTTCTACTAGGAGTTGTAACTGATTTTCTAGTTCTTGTGTTGACGTGACTGTATTTTAACAGACAGGGTGGTGGAGGTTAGAGAAAGATTAATTATGATAGGAAGGAAGGCAGCTGTTTTGGGGGTTAGTGTTGTAGAAAAGATGAAGAATTTAGTTTCTGTGTAGAGTGTAAGTTGAGGAATGATAGTAACTGGGAGGTATGGATTTTATGTGGAAGAATTTATGTAAGGAGTTACTGTACTATGACACTAAAAGAAGGTATAGTTATTGTTAGGGTGTACGGTACTATTTATAGGTAAATAGTGTGTACAGTTAAGGTAGAATTGGGGAGGAAGTATACAGGTGGTAAAGAGGAATTAATGAGGGTAATAAGGAAGTGTAGGTTGTGCTGTTTTTGGTAGGAGGTGGAGGATGAAAAAGAAGTAATGTTTATGGGAACAGTGGTTAATAAATGTTGAATTAGGGAAGTATATAAAAAATAATTGGAGATATTGGTTATACTTTTTTATTTTTATGCAGTGGAGTCAGGAAAAGGAAGGGGTTGGTGTGTGTTTTTGAGGGTCTGTGGATAGAACTTCTAATATTTGTTCTGCTTGCACTGGTAGGATAGGGTGTTATAAGGGGATTGAGTGGAGATTAAGAGCTTTTTAGATAACAAAAAATGCTGTATAAGAGGTTTTAGGCTGTGTCGGCATGTGCAGGAGATAGGAAATTGGGGTTTAGATGGGAATTGTGTAGGGTTTTTTAAATGTACTATAATAGGAGGGTGATGAGAGATAATGGATGGGGAAGAGGTATTTCATATGCGTGGATTAACAAGGTCAGGAGACATGAGGAAAGTTGGTGTTTGTGAGGAGGTAGTAGTCAGTGATAGTAGAAGAGAGGCAGAGTGATCTTGAGTCCAGGTTAATGTGGTCTTAATTTTTGTGAGGAAATTTCATCCTAAAAGGGGGGTAGGGCAATTTGGTATAATAAGAAATGAGTGTGAGAGAATTCTGTTGTCTATTAAGCAGGTGATGGCGCTTGTTGTGTGGGGAGGTTTGAGGGTTGCCCATTAATTCTCATAATGGAGACTGAGGAAGGAAAACATGGTCCTGAGAAGGAGGGGAGTACAGAATAGGTAGCTCCTGTATCAATCAAACAGGAGATTGACTTACTCACTACTTTGATAGTGACCTTGGGCTCAGAAAGAGTGATCGGGGTTGTTGAGTTCGGGCTCCTTCAGTCGTCAGTGGTCAGGCCCAAGATTGTTGACAGCGGGTTAGTGGATGGGGAGGATGGCTCTCCGTGCTTTGACACAGAGGGACAGTCACTCTTCCAATGTCCATTTACAACCCATGCTGGACATTGGCCGGGTGGCAGTCAGGATCTAGTTGATCAGGGCTGAGGGCAGGATTTGGCCCAGTGCCTTTCCTTACTGCACTTGAAGTAGAATTGGGGAGCTGCCGCGGAAGGAGGTCTTCTGTCACTATGTGTTGGCTTCAGGGCCACTAGTAAGGCATTGGCCTGCAAGGCGGCCTTCTGGAGGGTCTTGGTTTCCCTATTTGCCTCCGTTTTCTCCTCTCGGGTGTTAAAGACTTTAAAGGCCATATTTACTCAGTCTCCAATGGGAGTTTGGGGTCCCTCTTCAGCTTTTTTTAGTTTTTTTTCTAATGTTAGGAGTTGACTGGGTTATGAAATGAGTGGCTAGGACCATGGTTCTAGCCAGAGAGGAGGGGTCTAGATGGGTAAATTGGGTGAAGGTTTCGGTTGATGGGTTCAGGAAGGTGGCTGGGTTCTTATTAGGAAGTTGGGTAATGTTTTGGAGTTTGTCAAAATTAATTTTTTTATGAAAGACAGTTTGCAGATCTGCCAGGAGGCATTGGAGCATTTTATTTCTGTGGGATCTCTGGTGTGTCTAGACTGGGTGTCTGGAGAGGAAAGGGTGGGAGAGGCAAAGGAGGATGTCTGGGGAGATAGGTGAGATAGGAGGATAGGGAGTGGTAGGGGTAAGGGGAAGGGAAGAAGGTGCTGTTTGAGGGGGAGGGGGTTGTGTTGCAGAGTAAGGGAGAGGTCTGGGGGGTGGGGAAAGGTTTTCAGGTGGGTCAGAGAAGGAGGAAGAGGAAATTGAGTGGTTTCAGAGGTGGAGAGAAGTTTGGGTTTGTGAAGTTTGGGTTTTTCGCAAGCAAGGAGAATTTGGGTGGTATTACATTTGGAGCACAATGAGGGCCAGGAGCGCAAACAAAAGAAGGCTTGGATGTAGTGGGCTTCCGGCCATTTGCCTGTGTGTCAGCAAAAATTGTCTAAGTCTGTAAGGATATTAAAGTCAAAAGTCTTGTGCTCTGGCCAGCAAAAGCCATTGTCTAGTTGGTACTGGGGCCATGCTGTGGTGGAGTAAAAGATGAGGCATTTGGGATGGAGGTCCTGGTCTAGTAATAGGGTCTTAAGGTTTGTTAGTAAACACCCCAGAGGGGTTGTTGGATCAATTTTGGAGTTTTGATTACCCATTGGTTCTGAGTTCTTTGTATAGGGTTCCCAGAACCCTATGCCAGTGGGACTGTTTTACGTAGGTAGACATCTCTGCCTGACATTAGACAGTCGAACGAGGAATGATCCTCCAAGGAATGACCTTCAAGGGAGATAGGATGTCAGGTATCCCTGAGCAACCAAACTCCCAGACTTTGAGGAGTTTCTGACATGGTATCATGATTTTTCCCTGTGCCAGTGATGCAGAAAACTCCAGTGCAGAACTCAGACCTTTTGGCAAGTCAATTCCCGAAAAGTAATCACACTGGAGACATGTCCCAAGGACCAGTCTGATGCCCGGTTGTTCACTCCCCTCTCGGGGATTTGAGTGAGTTTTTGGCTAAGGTGTCTCCGTATAAACCCCAGAGCGGAGGGTACAGCCACACCGTTATGCCGATCCGACTTCACACGGAAATCAACTGAGGGCCTGCTCAGGCTCCACAACCTAGATCTTGGAGTGTCACAGAAGCATTCACACAACCTCTCAGTCAGACACAGACAGATTACAACAAAACCAATTCAAACCGTCTGGTAGTAGGCACTGGTTCATTGCCCAGAGCTAAAAAATTAAAATGGCCCACAGGATGGAGGACAACAGAATACAAAATATATGTCCTCTGGTGGGCATTGAGTAAAGGGTAAGATGTGACTTACCAGTGGTGGATACAGGGGGCCAGAATTCCCTGGTCCGGAGGGAAGAGGGAGAAGGGGAGTTAGAATTCCTTCGAGTTCTACTCCTCTTCCCGGGTTTTGGCACCAAATGTAAGGTCACCATAAGGAGAAGAGGATGCACAAAAGTGAGGTTAAAGAGAAGTTTTTATTCTGCGCTTCTGGGCAAGGTTCACAGGTCCCTGAGAGGGGCCTAAGAAGTCACGCTGCCTGGCTGGGGAGGGTAGGGTTTATAGTCTTGTAGAGGACTTAAGTGGGGACACTAAGGAAATTGTGGGGTCCAATTAGCTGTTGACATGGGTCTGCACCTAATTAGCATGAGGGGGCTTCACAGGAGGAAGATTATCATCACATGGGACTTTCCAACCTGGGCGGGTTCTGCCACCTCGGTTGTCTTATCAGGCTGTCTCATCAGGGCCTGACACCTGGAGGAAGCTGCCAACTGAAATGTTGGTGGCTTGAGTTTATTCCGGCCTAACAGTGGCATTAATGTTCTCTCTGCTCCTGCTTCAGTGCTATCAGAGCCAGAGAAATGTCTGCTCCCTCCCACTGGTCCCAAGTTTTCCAATAAAAGCAGGTGCTGAAGGGAGATCACTGGAGTGGCCACAGGTTCTCTGGTGTGGTGCATTCTCTCTACTGCCCCACAGAGGTCTCTGATACCTTTTCTCCCCACCAGTTGGTCCTCTGCAAGGCAGATTCCCCTGTTTTGTTATTTTTTCCCCTCCAGGTAATTCCACTGCCCCTTTCTCCTTTCTAATCCTACTACCAGGACCTCTGGTAGCATAATGCCTAAGGCAGTTGACTGCTAGTCAGAAGGCTGATAGTTCACACCCACCAGCCACTCCTTGGAAAGAAGGTTGGACAATCTATTTCTATAGTGATACTGCTTAGGAAACCCAAGGAGGGGCTGCTATTAGTCAGGTCTGACTCGATGGCACATAACAACAACAACATAATTCTACTCCCCTGAGTTTGGCATACTCTGACTTAATGAGCTGCTCAGAGCACCAAAATCCCCTTTTCAAACTGCTGCACCTAGTTTTTCAGGCACTAAGATGTGAGGGAACTAGCATGTACACTACAGGGAAGAAATCATTTTGCCAAGTCTAAATAATTATTTTAAAATTGCATTTTTATCTACTATCTCTCTTGAGAAAAACATGAGAAGGAAAAAGAATATATTCATTTAGAATTCAACTCCATTATTCAGTTTCTCACAAGATGCTCTTTGAGTCATGTTCCTGATTATTCATTCCCTATATGTGAAAGTGGTCCAATGCCTAAGACATTTGACTGCTAACCAGAAGTTTGCTGGTTCAAATCCACCAGCTGCTCCATGGAAAGAAGATGGGGCAATTTACTTCTGTAAAGATTTACCACTTTTGAAACCCAATAGGCATTGCTATGAGTTGGAATCAACTTGATGGCAGTTCATATGTAAAAGTTGGAATATCATTTGCTTATTAATATTTTAGGAGGATTATAATATCAGTAACAAGTGTAAATCTGAATATATAAGTATAAACAGGAATTAGTGTAATAGCAAAACCAATTCTTGTCAATTTTTTTTTTAACTTTTAATTAAACATATAAAGTCTAAGAAAGAGAGAGTATTATATTTGGGGTCTTGTCATTGCAGAGACATATAATGACATTTTCTGAAGCAATAATATTCTTTGGAGAAACATAGTTGAGAATTTGTCTTGTCATTTTTTTTTCCCTCAGGGCCTACCAAGGTACTTGATACATATGGGCATTCTATCAATAATTTCTGATTCAATGAATGGATGTCTAAATCAGTCAAAATATGCTGAATCTTTATCAAACAAAAACAACCTCATATTATAAAATGCATGCACAAAATGTAATACTGTATTATAAAATAGTGACAAAATTAATTACAAATGTAATTCATTGTATATTTTCCTTCAACTCTGAATTTATAAAGCCTATGGGAAAAAATTATACTAAAGTTTTTTTCAAAGAAAATTAACCTAATGTACATTTCTTCTTGATCAATTTTAAAATCATTCCCTTCACTATTAAGTAAAGATAGTATAAGGGCAGGACTCAGAATCTGCCTTCCTGTAAGTCCAGTAAAATAACTCTCTATTACTACTACAAAATACAACCAATATGAAACAAACAAATCTAAAAACTGAGTAGGTATCTTGGGGAAAATCAAGGATAAACAATTCAGAATAAGAACTCCTACATGTCACATGGGAATGTCAGCATTATCAGGAAGGGCTGCTAGAACTTGCCACATTCTAGGCATATCAGACAGATTCAGTCAGTAATGTGCTTAGGTATTTTAAGCAAAGGGATTTAATGTAGGGAATATAACATTTTTTTTTGCAAACACTAAGATAGTGGTGTCAGAGATATCAATAGATCTAGTTTGTTTTGAAGTCACTGCTGTAGCTGCATCCCAAGGATCTGGAAGCCACAACTCCTAATAGCTCCTCTGCTATTATTGCCACAACCATCTCAAAGACCCCCACAAAGTTTGTAACATTATGGTGACAGCTAATTGTTTGTGAAGCATGAAAAAACATGCCAGAAAGTGGATTACTGAGGTTAGTTCCACAATTCTCCTCAATGTTCATGCCATTGCCCACAGAAATATCAGCAGGAATATGGTCTACTTATAGGCTGGGTAGAGTGGCTCTTGGTATAGAAGATTCAATGGGATCTCAAAATAGAAAACAGTTTCGGATTTCCTAGCAAAGCTTGCATTCAGCCCCAGTCAAGCTCTTCAATTTTCACACTCCCACATCCTTAGTCTACAGAAAATAGTCCATTCCCACATGCTAAGGGCAAAAAATTAATTTACAGAAAGCTATTTTGCTGTACATATTATAATGAAATATTCAAAGACTGGGAGTTAGAATATAAAAAGAGGAAGAACATGCTTGACATTTCTCAAACTGAAAGATCTGAAGAAAATTTCAAGCCTTGATTGCAATACTGAAGAATTCTAAGGGAGCTCTGGTGGTGAAGTGCCTAAGGCATTTGACCACTAACCAGAAGGCTGATGGTTCAAACCCACAGCCACTCCTCAGAAGGAAGATTGCCTAATCTACTTCTGTAGTGATATCACCTCGGAAACCCAAGGAGGGGTCGCTATGACTCAGATCTGACTTGATGGCAGTGAGTTTATTTATTTATTTATTTATTTTTGTATGGGAAAAATACTGAGTGTTGCAGGAAGCATCAAAAGAAGATGCAAGAAATACATAGAGTCACTCTACCAAAAAAAATTTGTTGATGTTCACATATTTCAGGAGATAGCATATGATCAAGAACCAATGATTTTGAAGGAAGAAGTCCCAGCTGCACCAAAGGAATTGGAGGAAAACAGGCTCCAGGAATTGATGGAATACCCATTAAGATGTTTCAAGAAATGGACATAGCCCTGGAGGCACTTACTCATCTCTGCCAGGAAATTTGGAAGACAGCTACCTGACTAAGCGACAGGAGAAGATCCATATTTGTGTCCATTGCAAAGAAGGTGATCCAACAGAATGTGGAAATTATTGAACAATTTCACTAGTATCACATAGAAGTAAAATTTGGCTGAAGATAATTCAAAAATGGTTGCAGCAGTATATTGACTGGGAACTTCCATGTATGCAAGCTGGATTCAAAAGAGGTCCTGGGATGTGGACTATCATTGCTGATGTCAGAGGGATCTTAGCTGAAAGCAAAGAATACAAGAAAGATGTATACTTGTGTTTTATCGTCTATGCAAAGGAATTCTACTGTGTGGACATTAACAAATTAGATAACATTGTGAAGAGTGAGAACTGCAGAACATTTAATTATGGTCATGAAGAACCTGTTCATAGACCAAGAGACTGTCGTTCAAACAGGAAAACGTAATACTGAATGGTTTAAAATCAAGAAGGGCATGTGTCAGCATTGTATTTTTTCACCATATTTATTCAATCTGTATGCTGAACCATTAATCTGAGAAGCTAGACCACATGAAGAAGAACATGGCATCAGGATTGGAGGACTACTCATTAACAACCTGTGATATGCAGATGACACAACTTTACTTGCTAAAAGAGAAGAAGACTTGAAGCACTTACTAATGAAGATCAAAGACTACAGTCTTCAGTATGGATTGCACCTTAACATAAAGAAGACAAAAATATTCATAATTGGACCAGTAAGCAATGATAAATTGAGAAAATGATAAATGGAGAAAAAAATTGAAGTTGTCAAAGATTTCATTGTACTTGGATCGACAATCAACATCCATGGAAGCAGCAGACAGGAAATCAGATGGCATATTACAGTAGGCAAATGAGCTGCAAAAGACCTCTTTAACATATTGAAGAGCAAAGATGTCTCTTTGAAGATTAAGGTGTGCCTAACCCAAGTCTAAGGAGCTCTGGTGATGGAGTTCCTGACATTTGACAGCTAACCAGAAGGTTGGTGATTCAAACCCACCAGCCGCTCAGTGGAAGGAAGATGGCTCAATCTACCTCTGTAAAGATTTACTAGGGTTGCTATGAGTTGGCAACTACTTGATAGCATTTTTTTTTTTTTTACTCACACCATAGTATTTTCAATTGTCTCACATGCATATGAAAGTTGGACAATGAATAAGGAAGACTGAAGAAGAATTGATGTCTTTGAATTGTGGTGTTGGACAAGACTATTGAAAATACTATGGACTGCCAGTGGCATAGTGCCTAAGGCATTTGACTGTTAACCAAAAGGCAAATGGTTTAAACTTAGCAGCCACACCTGGGAAGGAAGATTGGGCAATCTACTTCCATAGAGACACTGCCTCAGAAACCCAAGTAGTGGTCACTATGTGTCAGGGATAATTTGATGGCAGTGAGTTCATAGACTGCCAGAATAAAGAACAAATCTATTCTGGAAGAAGTGCAGTAGGAATTCTCCTTAGAAGCAAGAATGGCCAGACTTCTTCTCACCTATTTTGGTCATGTGATCACAAGGGACCAGTGCCTGGAGAAGGATTTCATGCCTGGTAAAGTCGAGGGTCAGAGAAAGAGGAGAAGATCCTCAACAAGATGGTTTGACTCAGTGCTACAATGATAGGCTCAAGCATAGCAAGGATTGTAAAGATGATGCAGGACAAGGCAGTGTTTCCTTGTGTTGTATTTAGGGTCACGATAAGTTGGAATCAACACAATGGCTCCTAACAACAACAGCATTACTACATCCTCAATGTGAATTGTCAATGTCGTAGGCACACTCATCTCAAAAGGTTGTCTAGGGGTATTCTTCCACACTGTATCAGAATGAATAAAAAATATGAATAGATAAACCATCTTAAGCAAAGTTAAAGGAATGGCATGATAATCTTGCAAACAGTAAGTACCTGGCTCCCAAATTTCCAAAAAAAAAAAGGAACATAGCATCTGAAAAACAAATTAAAAGCTCATCCTGGAAGATAAAATCATTTCCCAGATACAGATTTTCTGTGAATGTTTTACACTTTACAGTAACTGATAAGCACCATTTCAACTAGATAGTGAGCCATCAAAGAGAGATTACAGAGTAAATGAAATAAATTGATGGTCAAAATGATGCCATTGAACTGTAAAATGGTACAACCATTGTGGAAAGCAGTATGGCGATTCCTTCAAAAGTTGGAAATACAAATACCATTTGACCCAGCCATCCCATTACTAGGTA
>NW_006921677.1:837813-840796 GCF_000298275.1 Orycteropus afer afer | reverse complement strand
CCTAATAAAAAAAAAAAAAATGATGCCATTGAAATAAATTGATTAAAACATAAAGAAACAGAATATGCTTTGTGCAAAGTCAATATTCTGGCCTGGAGGAAAGGTTTGAATGAGCAATGATGAATGCAGAGGAGGAAAATGGTGAAAGGAATTAGGGAGAAGATGGAAAACATGGAGGTAATATGATGAAAGTTGAATATAAGGAAAATTATTGCCCTTGAAATTTGTTGCTATTGTTACATTGAGTGGGTCCCTGATTCATGGAGACCCTGTAAATTACAGAGTAGAACTGATCTCTAAGTTTTCTTGGCTGTAATCTTTACAGAGGGAGCTCTGTGGTGTAGTGCCTAAGACATTTGACTACTAACCAGAACGCTGGTGGTTCAAACCCACCAGCCACTCCTCAGAAGAAAGGTTGGATAATGTATTTCCATAGTGATACTGCCTCGAAAACCCAAGAAAGAGTCACTATGAGTTGGATCCGACTCGATGGCAGTGAGTTTGGTTTTGGTTTGGAATCTTTACAGAGGAAGCTCTGGTGGTGCAGTGGCTAAGGCATTCAGCTGCTGACCAAAAGTTTGGTAGTTTGAACCCACCAGTGGCTGCATGGTAGAAAGATGAGGCAGTCTGCTTCTAGAAAGATATACTGGTTTGGAAAACTTATGGACCTTGTTCTACTGTGTCCCATAGTGTTGACATGAGCAGGAATCAACTTGATGGCTCTGGGTTCTATTTGTTTATTTATTTATTAATCTTTACTGAAGCAGCTCACCAGGCCTTTCTCCATAAGCCTGGGATGGGTAGAGGGTCAAAATCTCTAAATTTTAGGTTAGCAGCTGATTACAAACCCCGTGTGCCACCTAAATTCCTGTTTTTGAAATAGATAATCCAAAATATAGAAGAGAATATGTACCAGGAGATGTAATACAGAAAATATTTTCTGATATATAATTATAGTAAACTAGTAAATAGACCATAACACACATAAGGAAAGGGAAATAATAGAAGTGAATACAAATAATTCAATAAAGCAACATTTATAAATCTTACTGATCATAAAGTTAGATACAAGAATATAATTGCCCACTATTTTGTCATTCAAGTACCAAGAAAATAAGCAGGTAATACTACGCATGAAAGACATGAGGAAATATATTATTCATCCCTTCAAGAGACAAATCAAAATTTATAATTCATAATAGAGAACCTGTGCTTGGAGGACTGGTAAAAAACGTTTAATATATTAAAAATACATAACTGAGGGTAAATAACTAGGCATATTATAATGGCCAAATGCAATATAAATGTTACAACACATGACCAAATTTACTTAATGTAAATGAATCAAATTGCATAACAAGGTGGGAATGCTAATTATTTTTTTCTTTCCTAACAGCAAATGAGTTGATAATATATAAAGCCAAAACAAAACATAACTCCAACACCTTAACATTTTTCATAAATATTTTGATTAACATTAGAGACCTTTTATAAGAAATTATATTTCTTCAGATTAAAAAAAAAGTATGTGACTTTCAGAATTCTCCTCCCTTTTTAAAATTTTCATTAAAAATTAAAATACAATCATATAACTAAGTATTTTTAAATCATTCCATTGTTTTTGCAGCATATGGGTGATTTTTTTTTTTTTTTAAATTTGTAAAAGTAGAATGAACCAACATTTCTTGCTTTTTCTCTTTCCTACATGATTTTAAAGCTATGATTGGAGCTGCCTAGCAACGAAAGAAAGGAACTCTGGTGGTACAGTGTCTCAGGCACTTGACTGCTAACCAAAGGTTGGTGGTTCAAACTCACCACAAGCCTCTCTGCACAGGGAAGACGGGACGACATACTTCCATAAGGATTTATTGCCTCAGAAGCCCAATGGGGGTAGCTATTAGTTGGAATCGACTGGATGGCAGTGGGTTTCTTTTTGGTTTTTAGCAACAAAAGACGTTCAGATGAGAGGAAAATTCATCCCAATATTTTGCTAAGCATTATCAGAGCACTTCATATTTTCTTGGAAAAACCATTTTTAAAAAAGTTCCAATTTACTAGTGTGTGGCAAGTAGAGACAAATCAGAATTTTAAAATAGATTTTAAGAAATATATATATATATATATATATATATATATATATACATACATTTGGGAGCTCTGGTGGTGTAGTGCCTAAGGCATTTGACTGCTAAGCAGAAGGCTGGCAATTCAAATCCACCAGCCACTCCTTGTAAGGAAGGTTGGGCAATCTACTTTGGTAGTGATACTGCCTCGGAAGCCCAAGGAGGGGTCGCTATGAGTTGGGTCCCATTCGGTGGCAGTGTGTTTGGTTTTGGTTTATATATAGGAGCTCTGGTAGCACAGTGCCTAAGGCACTTGACTGCTAAGCAGAAGGCTGGCAGTGCAAATCCACCAGCCACTCCTGGGAAGGAAGGTTGGGCAATCTACTTTGGTAGTGATAGCGCCTCAGAAACCCAAGGAGGGGTTGCTATGAGTCGGGTCTGACTCAAGGGCACATAACTACAACAACATATGTATTTATCCATCTATCTATCTATCAAACCTAGAACTTGTTACTGTAGAAGCACTTGTGATTCATGATGACCCCATGTGCTATAGAGTAGAACTGCACCACAGAGTTTTCTTAACTGTATTCTTTATGGTAGCAGAACACCAAGCCACCTTTCACTTAGTTAAAAAACAAAACAAAACAAAAAAAACACCTCACTGTCATTGAGTCAGATCTGACTCATAGCAACCTCCCCTTGGGTTTCCACAGCAGTGTCACTACAGAAGTAGATTGCCCAACCTTCCTTCCCAGGAGTGGCTAGTGGGTTTGAACTGCCAGCCTTCTGGTTAGCAGTCAAATGCCTTAGGTGCTACGCCACCAGAGCCACCAGAGCTCCTTTGTTGAGTGCAAATCACTCACACCACAAAGGCTGCACTTTTAAGAAACATGTTGTTGTTGTTGTTGTTATGTGCC
>NW_006921677.1:835774-837713 GCF_000298275.1 Orycteropus afer afer | reverse complement strand
ACCTTCCTTCCGAGGAGTGGCTGGTGGGTTTGAACCGCCAGCCGTCTGGTTAGCAGGCAAGTGTCTTAGCCACTATGCTACCAGAGCTCCTTTAAGAAACAAAAGGAGATCAATTTAAAAAGTGACCAAATTCAGGTATTTCCTGAGATTCAGAAACAGGGTTCCAGTGCTTGGGAGGGTGATATTTATTAGTTAAACCTTAGGCATTGTGGAGGGACAGGTAGTTTCTTAAAATAGAAACTGAAAGTGTAAGAAAGACAGAAATACAGACACATGGTGGGATCCATGAGTGTAAGAAGTAAGGAGGAAACATAGCCTCAAGAAGTTAAATCCAGGAACCTCAGTTTCTGGACACATATATTGAGGAAATGGAAGGGGAGAATTTGAACTCAGAAAAACTAGACACTTAATAGCAATCCCTGGAAAACTCCATCTTGAGTCATGCTTGCACAAGCAAGACAAAAAATCAAGAAGTTAATCCAAGAGCTCATTAACAAAGACTTTTAGGAATGACTCATCTCCGAACCTCAGCTTACTCATTGTGTGAAAAGGGAGGAGGATGGGGCCTCTGAGGCTGCGTGAATACTTTCTATCTTAAGTTCAGAATGGTCAGAGAAATGAAATAACCCAAAAATACTGTTGGAGAAATCAGAGTGCACAACTGAAAAACAAGTCCGGGGAAAAGAGATGATAAGGAAAGAGAAGATGAAAAACATACACCCTACACATTTATAACTGTAAATCACATATTTCCAAATCTAAGTAACTTCTTGTGCTAAAACTATGATGGAAAAAATGGAATTCACATGTTGCCTAAGTGCCTAACATAGTACACAGGAGGGACTTGGGCAAAAAGATTATACTTAATCTCCACTTTTAATCTATCTTAATTCAAGAAATTGAGCAACACAAGATTCATTTTTCTTTCTATTTAAAAATATGTACCTAAAAACCATTAGTTAAGCAGATATCTACTTCAATAGATAAAATAATCTTTTAAAATAATGCCAGACTTTTTTTTTTCTCCCGTTACATCTTCATTATCCTGTAGTATAGCACACTATCTTGCTGGTGAAACTTCAGGCTTGCTTTGGGCAAAAATGACTCATAGCTCAGGTGCTAAGGAATCTAGTCATTCTATGGCTTCTTCACACAGACACACAGACACACACAAGCACACACACATTTTTGAAAGTATTAATTAAGCCAAGTCTCTGTGTGTGTGAAATTGGAAAGTTAATTAGTAGATTTGATTTTTTAAAACAAATTATTTCTTCAAATCTTCAAATCACCTAACCCATAATAATATTTGTCCCTGTGGGTTGCAATTCCAAGAATTTTAATCATAATCTCCTTTTCAAAGTAAGAATCTTTCTCAAGCCTCTTTTCATTAAGCCAACTATTTTATATGAAATGCTTGGCAAGCAAGAACAAATCCCAAGCTCTATTTAGCAAATAATAATAACAATAATAATAAACTTTTAAACTCTTGTTAATGCTTTTTGACACTTGTGAACTCAAAGTGCATATTTGTTGTCTGTGCATGCGTGTGTGCTTGTACTTGTGTTTCCAAATGCAAAGACATAAACTTGGTATGCTTTTGAACTAAGAAATATAGGTTAGAAAGAAATGGTGACCATTAGAAGATGAGTAATAACCTATCAATGTCAAATTTTCTTTCTATTAAAACTTTCTTTATCATGTATGATGCAATTGAAAGAATGTTAATAGGGAAACTCAGGGATAGAGATTTTGTCATATCTGGGCCAGTCACTGCATGGGTAACCTTGGTGACATACAGGACTTCATCTCAATTCCCCTAGTCACACCACATCAGGGGTATGAATAATATAATCTCCTAATTTCTAGAGCCTATGCCTTTCAGAGGAGCTCTGGTAGCATAGTGGCTAAGGCACTTGACTGCTAACCAGAAGGCTGG
>NW_006921677.1:832523-835674 GCF_000298275.1 Orycteropus afer afer | reverse complement strand
CCTCGGAAGGAAGATGGGGCAATCTACTTCCGTAGTGATACTGCCTCGGAAACCCAAGGAGGGGTCACTATGAGTCGGGTCCAACTCGATGGCACGTATCAACAACAACAACAGCATGCCTTTCAGAGGCTCACTGTTAGCTGTACTGTGGACATGGGCCTATCTGTCTAAATGGCTTTGCCTAGATGAGAACAATTTGTATAGGTTGATAGGGTAGTGCTTATGCAGAAATTAAATTGCTCACAGTATGTTCTGTGATTCTTGGCTTTGTCTGGATGTCTTAAAAGTAAATTGTGGATGATGGACATTGCTCACCTGTACCTGATCATCTTCACTCTGCTGTGCCATCAAGTTGGATCTGACTCATAGCGACCCCTCCTTGGGTTTCCAAAGTAGCATCACTACAGAAGCATATTGTCCAACCTTCCTTCTGAGGAGTGGCTGGTGGGTTTGAACTGCCAGCCTTCTGGTTAGCAGTCAAGTGCCTTAGGCACTACACCACCAGAGCTCAAGAGGCTAACCCTTGCATTTAGGCCGAAGAAGTAAAAAGCCTTTTCTCTCAAGTGGTGGCACTCTAAATGACCTTGTGTTTTGATGATGGAATCAAAAGATGAGAGCAGCCTGGAATGTAAGTTGCTTGCTGAATGAAGCCCAGCTGCCCTGCCCAGTCCCAGACTCATAATAGACTGATTCTCTATGAAAAGATGCCCTTCAAATGATTCATTTAACTTTGCCCAGGTCTGATGGACACAAAGAAAGAGGGGACTAAACATACTTTCATTAGATGGTAACAAGAACAATGGCAGTGAGTGAGTGACATTGAACAAATCATTAAGCTACATGAGAAGGATTTATCATGGGACAACAATGAAGGGTTCTAGGCAGAAGACTATGAAACAATTAAGAGATTAAAAAAAAAAAAAAACTATAAGAGGTTCAATTTACCAGATCAGTTTTGGGGAACCACATTCTCTTTGTCAGTTGCTGTTGAATTTTGTCTTGAACCTTGTACCATCACATTCAAAACAGTTCATGTATTCTTTCCTTAACTTAACTTCTTCTACTCAAAACACTGTTAAAAATACCATGCTGTTGTTTTTAGCAGCTGTTGATTCAGATCTGAGTCATGGTGAGCCCATATACAATGCAACAAAAGGCTATGTAGTCCAGCACCATGTCCATGATTGACTGCACATGAGACCATAGGATTTTCATTGACTGA
Organism: Orycteropus afer afer; assembly: GCF_000298275.1. Taxonomy (NCBI): domain Eukaryota; kingdom Metazoa; phylum Chordata; class Mammalia; order Tubulidentata; family Orycteropodidae; genus Orycteropus; species Orycteropus afer. Next base: position 834,452 of record NW_006921677.1, on the reverse strand, counting down.
CTTTTGGAAATAAATTTCTAAGATTTTATTTCAAAAACATCATGGTACTTCTTAAATCCACAGAGTATTAAATATACCTTGTTTTGACCTACAATATGGATGAACTTTCTATTTAAAAACCACTGATTTATAATAAGCTTTATTTAAATAATATATTTCTTTCAAATTGTCATTGGGATAATTTCAGAGTCATTGGGATATTTTAAAGACATCTACAGAGAACTAGAAGCTCAGAATTTAAATCCAAGCATATATTTTTTTCCAAAGTTAATTAATATAGTGATTTTTATTGCCTGCTTTAGCAATGCTATTTCCTCCTTGAATTCATTCTGGTTGTCTGTTCTTGCCTAAGAAATTACTCAAATAATTAAAGGTTAAATATAACAACTTTTTTTTTTTTTCCCAAAAAAAAAATCTCAAAATATTGTGTGTCAATGTCAGGAATTCACGTAGAACTCATGCAGGTGAATCTTCTATCCAAGGTAGCATTGATTGGGTCACTTGGTGGTGGTAAACTGGTGGCTAGACTAGTCTGGAGGGTCAGGATGGCTTTATGCACATGGCTGGCACCTTGGTAGAGGCATTTAGAAGGCTAGATTATGCTGGATTCCTTCATGTCTTCTTATGATCTCACCACATGATTTTTCCAGTGAAGCAGTAAACATTTACAAGGTGGTTCAGGGCTCAAAAAACCAAGGTTGGAAGGGGCCGGTTATTTCAGTGCTTAAGCCCAGGACTGAAATATTGTCCCTTTTACCATACTCTACAGGAGCTCCGGTGGTATAGTGCCTAAAGCACTTGACTGCTAACCAGAGTGCTGGTGGTTCAAACCCACCAGCCACTCCTTGGAAGGAAGGTTGGGCAATCTACGTCTGTAGTGATATTGCCTCAGAAACCCAAGGAGGGGTCACTATGAGTCGGATACGATTTGACAGCAGTGCCTTGTGTTGTTGTTGCATTGGTCAAAGAAGTCACAGCCATCCCAGACATAAAATGAGGTTAGGTAGAGAAATAGTCCCTGCCCCTTGGTGGGCAAGTGTCAGATAATTTATGACTATTTTGAATATGCCACAACATCAGACCAAAGGACCACACATAAAAATGTAAAAGTGTAAACCCAAATCAAACTTAGAAAGTCTTATGTCTGATTTAATTCTAGCAAAAATAAATTGCCAGAATATTAAACTAATCCTTCTACATTAATACAGTGCTGAAATAAAAGATCTCTGCTCTCTACTGAAGAAATTTAGCTGTCATGAACAAATGCAACATAAAAATTTAATGCTTCATTTTTAGAAATAACAAATGAATTCAGTCTTTGAATCTGCTTGTCTTTCAATATTTATCTTACTACTCCTTTCCACTTTTAGAAACAATTTACAAGAGATCTGTGTCTGATCATCTCGACCATTTATTTCCATAAAAGAAGAAAGTAACATTTTCCAACATATCCAAAGTTATGATGAAATCTAATACCAAAGAAAGAAATAAAGTACTAAATTGCAGTAATGTAAAATTGTACCAATCCAAAGAGCTAAGGAGAAAAAATTTGACAGGTATCTGCAGTATCAGAGACTCATAACAATTCATGACTTAATAATAAGGACTTTTTCTAAAATCACATCTGTGTCATGTGACTTTTTAGTTCTTCACACAGTGGTATATTTTGATTAAAGCTCAGAGGAGATAATATTGTATTAAAAACAAAAGGGAAAATTTAAATTTGTAAATAATAGTATTTTAAATTATATATATATATGTTGTTGTTATGAGCTGAAGAGTCAGATCTGACTCATAGCGACCCCTCCTTGGGTTTCTGAGGCAGTATCATTACGGAAGTAGATTGCCCCATCTTCCTTCTGAGGAGTGGCTGGTGGGTTTGAACCACTAGCCTTCTGGTTAGCAGTAAGGTGCTTTAGGCACTACACT
>NW_006921677.1:829477-832273 GCF_000298275.1 Orycteropus afer afer | reverse complement strand
AAAGAAAACTCACTGCCATTGAGTTGATGCCAATTCATAGTAACCCCCATTGCATTTCTGAGGCAATAAATCTTTATGGAAGTAGATTTATTTATTTAGACTTATTGAAGTTGGTTAAGCAGAGGCAAAGAAAGAGAAGCATAGAAAAGAAAAACAATAATACCCTTCTATAGATAAAGATATTGGACAATAGCTTGATGACATGTAAATGTAGAGGGTTCTTTTAGGTATTTTGTTTTTAATAATGGAAGAGACTTGAAAACATATGAGAACTGTGGTTGAAGAAAAGATATTCTTCTTGAAGAAGGAATACAATAGAGTAAACGCACTGCCATCCAGTTGGATCCGACTCATAGCAACCCCTCCTTGGGTTTCCAAGGTGGTATCACTACGGAAGTAGATTGCCCAACCTTCCAGGGAGTGGCTGGTGGGTTTGAACCACCAGCTTTCTAGTTAGCAGTCAAATGCCTTAGGCACTATGCCACAATGGAGTAGGGATACTCATTCTTCAGAAGAAAATTATGAGATAATTAATAGAGCAAAGAGCTCTACAATGAGATGATAGCTGAATCTCATAGGTAAGAGTAGAAATACTCAGTCCTCTAAGAGAGAATACATATACGCAAGGTTATAGCTTTGGAGATAATTATAGATAGTAGGTATTGCATGTACACCCTTCCCACCAATCTTTCCCCAAGTAAAAAAGTAAAAACAAACAAAAAGGGATAAAAGCAATAAACTATATAAGAAAATGTATATAAGAATTATAAGTGGTATTAGTAAATTACAATTAGATATTACTAAAATTATTAAATTTTAACAGCCAGAATTAGAAATTATTAATTTTACCATAATAGCTAGGCTCTGCTAATGTACTGGATAAAGCATTTGGCTGCTAACCAGAAGCTCAGCAGTTCAAATCCACTAGCCACTCTGTGGAAGGAAGATAAGCCAATCTACTTTCATAAAGATTTGCAGCCTTGGAAACCCAATGAGGGTTGCTATGAGTTGTGATCGACTTGATGGCAATGAGTTTGAATGAGTTTTAGCTAGGTTAGAAATTATTAGGCAAAAATGGATTGTACTTCTATATACCAGAAAACACCAGAGGATCAAAAGCTCTATGCCATTTACCATAACAGCATAAAGTATAAATTAATAAATGATGTCCAAGACCTCTACAGACAAGATCATAAAAGCTCATTGAGAAATGTAACAGTTGTTGCTAGTGTTAGGTGCCTATGAGTAGGTTCTGACTCATAGCAACTCTAAGAATAACAGAATGAACACTGCCTGATCCTCCTCCATCCTCACAATCATTACCAAATTTGAGCCCAATGTTGGCAGCCACTGCTTCAGTCCATCACATTGGGATTCTTCCTCTTTTATGCTAACTATCAAACATAATGTCCTTCTCCAGGGACAAGTCCTTCCTGATTACATGCCCAAAGTATGTGAGATTATGTCCTGCCATCCTTGATTTTAAGGAGCATTCTGGCTATACTTCTTCCAAGACAGATTTGTTCATTCTCTAGCAGTCATTGGTGTAGTCAATATTTTTCATTGATACCATAATTCAAATGCATCAAATTTTCTTTGGTCTTCCTTAGTCCTTGTCTACCTTTCTCATGTATATGAGGCATTTGACAATGGACTAATTCTCATATTTAAAAATAACTCCACAAACAAAAACAAAAATAGACATCAATTGACAAATTTGGTCAAAACTCTTGAATAGGTCCTTCATAAAAAAAAATATCAAAATGATACACCACATACACAAGCATACATGATATGTGCATATATGATATAAATGTATGTATAGTATACTGTTAATGATCAGCAAAATCTAAATAAATTAAAGCCTGATAATATACAATTACATACCGACATATTGGCAAAAATTAAGTCTGATTATACAAACTGTCGGCCAGGATGAAAAGAAACCATTTATGGCTTGGGGAACAAAAAAAAAAAAAAAATTACACTGGTGCAAGCACCTTGGAAAACTGCTTGTCATTTAGTAAATTTGAAGATCCCACCTACTGCCATTGAGTTGATTCTAACTCATAGCCATCTCCATTGGGTTTCCAAGGCTATAATTACGGCAGTAGATTGCCTCATCTTCGTCCCACGGAGCAGCTAGTGGCTTTGAACTGTCAACCTTCTGGTTAGCAGCCAAATGCTTCACCCACGATGCCAAGAGGGTGTCTTAAAATTGCAGATAAATGTTCTGAAATAGTGATTTCACTCTTAATAAGACACTCTGCATAAACACTCACCTGTAACAGAATATTCATAGAAACTTTTTTCAGAAGAGCCAAAAATTGGAAATAGTTTCAAAGTCCATCAAGAGTATGATAGATAATAATAAGCATGAAAATAGTCATACAATGGATTACTATACCACAAATAAAATAAACTACTACTACTATTCACAGCAACATTGAAGAACATCACACACATACCAGCAAGCAGAAGAAGTATTCTAAACCAAAACGAAACCCACTGCCATCCAGTTGGATTCGACTCATAGCGACTCCTCCTTGAGTTTCTGAGGTGGTATCACTAGGGAAGTAGATTGCCCAATATTCCTTCCGAGGAGTGGCTGGTGGGTTTGAACTGCCAGCCTTCTGGTTGGCAGTCAAATGCCTTAGGCACTATGCCACCAGAGCTCCTAGAAGAAGCATTAACCTAAACAGTATAAAATCTAGAGCACACAGGAGGCGGGGCAAGATGGCGGACTAGGCAGAAGGATTGCACAGACCCTCTTCAACAAAGAAAAGGGAAACCAAT
>NW_006921677.1:821914-822816 GCF_000298275.1 Orycteropus afer afer | reverse complement strand
AAAAAAAAAAAAAAATCTAGAGCACAATCCTACATATATAACATTCAAAAAGAAGCAAACTAAATTGCATTGTCTAGTGATATATACATAAGCAGTGATTCTACAAAGGAAAAAAATAAAAGAATTATCATAAAAACTAGTGATTTCTTTTAGGGAAAAAAAAAGAGATTATGATGAGAAGATTCCTTCTGAGGAGTGGCTGGTAGGTTTGAACCACTAGTCTTCTGGTTAGCAGTCAAGTGCCTTAAGCACTACATTACCAGATCTCCCCTGTTTGGTAAGAGGAGGAGATAAGGCCTTTAACAAATGTATGTGAGGGCTGATCACACTTTGGTGGAAGGTAATGTGTGGGGTCATTATGACTCAAAATTCCTGAGGGTAGTATTGGATAGATGCAATGGATATAATCCATTTGTATAGTAAATGGAACAGATAATAAAAATAAATGGATAGAAACTCTGCTTTCTGGGCAGTTACTAATTTTTTACACATGGAGTTTTTGAGGTGTCAGTGACGTTCTGATTTTCCTTACTTAAGTATTAGTTTTAAGTTTTTTCCCTATTACCTTTTTTATCCTCAAAATGTGCATAGAGAGTTGATACATTTTTCTGTATGAATATGCTATTTCCAAAAACTGAAACAGCCACAGATGTGAAGGCCTCCCTTACAGTTATTATTTCATAAAAAGCAAAGTTCTTCTAGCAGAAAATGTAGAGCTTAAGATCCATTCATTCTGTCAGTAAATATTTGTTGAACACATGCCTTGTACCTTGAATGCCAACCTTAAGCACTAAGGATATACCCACTGCTGTAGAGTCATATTCAACTCATAGTGAACACTTCTTGGATTTCGGAGGCAGTATCATTACTGAAGATAATTCAGAAACGTTTGCAGCAGTATA
>NW_006921677.1:774623-820822 GCF_000298275.1 Orycteropus afer afer | reverse complement strand
GGGATTGTGGGGCTGGTGCGGGATCGGGCAGTGTTTCGTTCTGCTGTGCATGGGGTCGCTATGAGTCGGAAACGACTCGACGGCACTTAACAACAACATAACAACATCACTACTGAAGTAGATTGCCCAATTTTCCTTCTGAGGAGTGGCTGGTGGGTTTGAACCACTAGTCTTCTGGTTAGCAGTCAAGTGCCTTAGGCACTATGTTACCAGATCTCCCTTGTTTGGTAAGAGGAGGAGATAAGGCCTTTAACAAATATATGTGAGGGCTGATCACACTTTGGTGGAAGGTAATGTGTGGGGTCATTATGACTCAAGATTCCTGAGGGTAGTATTGGATAGATGTAATGGATATAATCCATTTGTATAGTAAATGGAACCCACCAGCCACTCCTCGGAAGGAAGGTTGGGCAATCCTACTTCCATAGTGATACTGCCTCGGAAACCCAAGAAGGGGTCGCTATGAGTCGGGGCCCAACTCGATGGCAGATAACAACAACAACAACAACAACAACATAGTAAATGGAACAGATAATAATCAGCAATGGATAGAAACTCTGCTTTCTGGGCAGTTACTAATTTTTTTTTGAGCCACAACAATTTACAGCCCACCCCATTCCTACATCCTCCCACCTACACTTCCTACTAGTCTCCTTTTCTAAGTAATATTGCTAGTAGGCAAGTGACTCCAGACAATTCTGAATAGTTTTCCTCTTTGGTCTCTGGCACTTAAAAAAGAAAAAAAAAAAAAAAATCATTATGTACCCATTCAAAGAAAAAAAAAAGTCTCAGTTCTTCTCAGAATTTCACAGTGTATGTGACAGCTCTGCTACATCCTTTCTCTTAGGTATGATAAGCCATATACCGTTGTGAGAACAGGAAACCTCCTTTACTTCAAGCTGTTTTCCTGCACATAGGACAAGGCAAAGATATTAGAACACCTCTTGAGGATTTGAGGTGTTTGGACCTTAGCTTGGAAAAAAAAAAAAAGAAGCAGGAAATACTTTCTTGCTGGGACAGAGCCAAAGACTCTTGGCCAGGGACAACTTTGTTGAGATCCTTTAGGCTGAAACCGAGAGGCTAGGGCTTCGTGGAGGTCCTGGAATTGTGTGGTCATGGAGAGTCCAACTTCTTCTCATCTGCTCTGAACCCACTCAGAGGAGACCCAGAGGATGTTGTCACCTTGAATGGCATCCAGTTTGGAAAAGGTAACTGAGCTGGAGCCTAGAGGAGAATTTCCTCTCTAAGTTCAGTGGGCAGGGTCTAGGAGCTGTAACTTTCCTATCAGTTTGTTTTAAAACCCCCATAGAAATCAGCACATTTTAAAAAACACTTAAGTCCATTGTTTCCCTTGGGTGGGGGGAGTGCTAAAGAATTTTAAGCTCCTCTAGCAGCACCCTTACTCATAGCCAGATTAAATTTCTCTTCCCCTAATAGATTCCCCAAGGCGTCATTATAATGAAAAAGTAGGCACCAGAAAAACACTTACCCAGTTATGTCTGGAGAAAAAGTCACTCTTTGGATGACCCATGTAAAAATCTTGACACATTTTATTCTAATTACAGCTCTGCAAGCCATTTCATCTCTAGTGGATACTAGTGAACTACTGCCCCCTAAAGTTCATGACCTTGGGCAACAGTAAATGTTTATCATTAAAAAACAAGACTGAAATAACACTAATGGCTTCTTTCAGGAAATCTGAGGCATGAAAGCTGTAGGACTGCTCCTCTCTCATAGCCCTGCATGGATTTATTCATGAGTTTCCCTCACTTAATTTTCTCTCCTTAGGTTTTGTTAAATCTCCCTCTTTATCCCTTGGGTGTTTCATTTATTTCATACTGATCTTTTCCTTCCTTCTTCATGACTTCTGCCAGCACAGAAGATAAAAGTAGCAAGGATTTTGAGCATGACTTGAAGACAAAAGGAAAAAAAAAAAAAAAAACAGTTGCCATGGAGTCAATTCTGACCCCATGTGTGTCAGAGTAGAAGTGTAATCCATAGGGTTTTCAATGGCTGATTTTTTCAGAAGTAGATAACCAAACCTTTCTTTTGAGGTACCTCTAAGTGCACTGAAACCTCCAGGCTTTTGGTGCATACACAAGAGCATTAACCGTTTGCACCAACAGGGACTCCAAAGGGGAAAAATATTATAGCTTAATTATAGTTTGGGAGCTCTGGTGGCATAGTGCCTAAGGCATTTGTCTGCTAACCAGAAGGCTGGTGGTTCAAACTCATCAGTCACTCCTCGGAAGGAAGATGGGGCAATCTACTTCCGTAGTGATACTGCCTCGGAAACCCAAGGAGGGGTCACTATGAGTTGGGTCCAACTAGATGGCAATGGCTTTTTTTTTTTTTTTTTTAATTATAGTTTATTGGAAGCCTTCCTCTAACAGATTTTAAGTTCCAAGAGAATAAAAATATCCATATTTGTCAATCTCTCCATTGAGCCAAAACCAGGGCCTGGCATGTTTTAAGTTCTCTTTTAATTATTAAGTAAATTACTTCTGTTAAGAAATAAAATATTGCCTAGTTTTATTATACTTTTACTACTTAGTTATTTCCCTATCTTTATTTCTATGCTCTTCTATTAAAATATCACATCATATTACTCACCTTTTCTTGTGCTTTCTTAAAATGCCTTTGTTTCAAGAAATTATTTGCTTTACCTTTCCTTATCCATTTTTTTTTCATATTTTCTGAGAATCTTTAAGAAAAAACAAAAAACAACCTCACTGCCATTGAGTCAAATCCAACTCAGTGACTCTTGCGTAGGTTTCTGAGGTGGTATCACTATGGAAGTAGATTGCCCAATCTTCCTTCCCAGGAGTGGCTGGTGGGTTTGAACCTCCAGCCAGAAGGTTAACAGTCAAATGCCTTAGGCACCATTCCACCAGAGCTCCCTGAGAATCATTAGGTACCACATTAATAACCATTATTTGATTTGTAAATTTATCTATATGGATTTTCTTTCATTTCCAAATGGTTAAGTGAGTAAATAGCTTAGCTGTAGACTTGTCCTTTAGAAAAAGTTGATATAGACAAAGAATAAAACAGAAAACAGACTAAAACCTCTTTAACATAGTGTTGTTGTTGTTGTTGTTGTTATGTGCCATCGAGTCGGACCTAACTCATAGCAAACCCTCCTTGGGCTTCCAAGGCAGTATCATGATGGAAGTAGGTTGCCCAACCTTTCTTCCGAGGAGTGGCCGGTGGGTTTGAACCGCAAGCCTTCTAGTTAGCAGTGAAATGCTTTAGGCACTACTGGGAAAGGACCAGCAATTATGTTAAATAGCCTTTGGCAGATGAAATTAGATTTTGGAGGACATGGATGTGATTTATAATATGGTCATATTGTGGATTAACAGTGATATATTTTATTTTAGAACACTTTTTTCTTCTTCAGGAGCTCTTGTGGCTCAATGGTTAAAGCATTCAGCTGCTAACTAAAGCATCAGCAGTTCAAAGACACCAGCCACTCTGTGGAAGAAAGATGAGGCAATCTGTTTCCGTAAAAATTTCAGCCTTGGAAACTCCATGGGTGCAGTTCTTCTCTGTCCTATAAGGTTGCTATGATTCAGAGTCAACTCAGTGGAAGTGGCTTTTTTTTTTTTTTTTTTCAATGAACTTCCATTTAGATTTTTACTTAGTTTTTCAGATCAATCATGTAGGGTACCTACAACAGATTCAAACATCCTTGTTTCATAGATAAACGTACTGAATACATTTAATTGTCAAGTGCATTGTAAATTCCCTTTTATTAACACCTGTACACAGACTTATGCTCAGTAAGTGTTCACTACATTCTCTAATAAAAACCAAACCAAATTCACTGCCGTTGAGTGGATTGCAACTCATAGCGACCCCTCCTTGAGTTTCCAAGACAGTGTCTCTACGAAAGTAGATTGCCCATTCTTCTTTCCAAGGAGTGGCTGGTGCATTATTCTTTAACAGTTTATTCATTTATTCAAAAAACATTGATTTAGCTTTTATTGTCATACCAGCTACATTACTAGGTGTTAGGAATAAAAGGAATAATGATAATAATAATTGCCTGCTCTTAAAGCAAGCATAGTCTACTGAGAAATTGATAACAATGATGACAAATAATAATGACATAAGAAAATGTTTCAAATGGTTATTATTCATTATATTGAGAATAAAGTATCTGTTTAAGAAAATTGTAAAGCTTTTGTTATTAAGCTATAACTGACAGAAACCAAATTGGAAGCTAAGAAAATAATGGGAATAATTATTTTATAATTCTTAAATAAATTATTGGTATAATTTATTTAAATGTTTTATTTTCTCCAAATGGGCTTTTAAATCGTAAAACTGAGGCCTTAAACAAATAATACTTGTTCTGAGTTCCTAAAATACTTCTTAGAATGAATTATTCTTCCCTTTTTGAATGGTCAAAGCAAAGCCTAAACAGAAGGATGCTAGTTTTCCTCTGTGTTACACTGTCTCAGGTCCCTGGAGGATCCACTTTTAAACACGATATCTTATCAACACATTAAAGATTCATTTAGTTTATATAGCACAATCTCCACTGAAATGTAGCCTGGGCGCTCAAGAGTACTCATATCTTTTTGTGCCTCCATTTCACAATTTTTGCAATAGTGAATATTTTAGTGGAGAATAGACATTGGAGAGTACACTGGAATGCCAAAGAAAGAAGTAGAAATTATGGGCACTATGATTACTACCTCACTTATTCCCTCAGCCACTCCTCCTTCACATACAACTTCTACTAAGTTCTCAAAAATAAAATCTTTCTAACCTTAGCTTGTTGGCTTACTTAATGCAACTTTTGCTCGCTGTCCAAAAGGTAAACCACACAGAATACTGAACAGGAAAGACACATTAGCCACATGGATAAAGATAGGTACATGAAAGAAAAAAGATATTCTAACTTTCACCATGTTCCATGTTGCTCCATTTTGTTGGGGTGCTTCATTTTCCTTTTTCATCTGTTTGCCTCAAGTTATCAGGATTCTTCCTGACTCAAAGTGGCTCTTCTGTTATTATTTCTTCAAATAATTAACAAAGTGATTTGGACTTTTAGAACAACTTTTGTCACAGATTTGAGAGAATCAAGACTGTTAACTATAACTCTTGATAAAATACCATGTTACAATTCCTTTGTTGCATATTAAAGTGATTGAATCCAATTATAGAAGAAATGTCACCTCGGGGTTTGTTTTTTTTTAATTGTGATTTGTGGGAACACTTTATAGAGCAAAGTGGTTATCTACTCAATAGTTCATAAACATTATGAACTATTTTGTAACATTCATTGCAAGCCCCACAATTATGACAACACTCTTCCTACTTCCTCCCTGTGTTTACCATTTCCTTTTGTCTTTCTTTCCTATCCCTTCCTGCCTTCTTAGCTTTATCCCTGGGCAAAGTTGCCCTTTTGATATCATATGGTTGATTGTTCTAATGAATGCATATCTTCCTGGTATGCATTATAGGCTTTTGTTTGGCTTAAAGTTGAGCCATGTGGGTGAGATCAGTTCCTAGCTTGAAGGGTGTCTAAGGGCTACAGCCTTGGGGTTCCACCAGTCTTCATCAAACTTGTAAACCTGGTCTTTTTTATGATTTTGACTTTGTTCCACATTTTTCTCCCACTTTATCCAGGACCTCCTATTCTAATAACTTTCATAAGAGTCAGCAGTGATACGGGGCCACCATCTAGTTCTTCTGGTCTCAGGGTCCTAGAGGCTAGGATTCATGTGGTCCATCAGTATTTTGGATTAATTGTTTCCTTGCATCTTTGATTTTCTTCACTCTTCTTTTCTCTGCATAGGGAGAGACCAATAATTGCACCTTAGATGGCCGTTCACAAGATTTAAAGACTCCTGCCCCTACTGACCAAAGCTATTGTTGTTATACAGTGTCATTGAGTCAGCTCTGACTCATGAAAATCCTATGTACAACAGAATGAAACACTGCCTGATCCTGCACCATGCTCACAGTATTTGTTATACTTCAGCCCCGTCATTGTAGCCACTACATCAGTCCATCTCTTTGAGTGTCTTTCCCTTGGTAAACTTTATCTGATTTACCAAGGAGATATCCTTTTCAAGGAAATAATACCTTCTGACAACATGAACAAAACATATGAGCTGAAGTCTGGTTATTCTTGCTTTTAGGAAGCATTCCGGCTGTACTTCTCCGAAGACAGATGTGTTTGTTCTTCTGGCAGTCCATGGTATTTTCACTATTCTTAACCAACACCACAATTAAAATGCATCAATTCTTCTTTTGTCTGCCTTGTTCATTGTCCAGTTTTCACATGCATATGAAGTTCTTGACAATACTATGGTTTGGGTCAGGCACACCTTAGTTTTCAAAGTGACATTTTTGCTTTTTAACAGTTTAAAAAGTCTTTTGCAGCCAATTTGCCTAGCACAATATGCTGTCTGATTTCTTGACTGCTGTTTCCATTTAGAAGTCACCTAAAGAATGGATATGATGCATTCAACACCAATGACCAAAAAACCAGGGGAATTGTGGGGTGACATCAAGAACACCACCCATGGAGAAAGCAAAAGGTAATAAAAAGACAGGAAAGGAAGAAAAGACAAAAATGAATGTCAGAAGAGACTCTGAAACTTGCCCTTGAATGAAGAGTTGTTGTTGTTGTTGTTGTTATGTGCCGTCGCGTTGGCCCCGACTCATAGCGACCCCTCCTTGGGTTTCTGAGACAGTATCACTACGGAAGTAGGATTGCCCAACCTTCCTTCCGAGGAGTGGCTGGTGGGTTTGAACCACCAGCTGTCTGGTTAGCAGGCAAGTGTCTTAGCCACTATGCTACCAGAGCTCCCCTGAATGAAGAGTAGCTAAAGCAAATAGAAGAATCAACAGGATAAAGGAGCTGAACAGAAGATTTCAAAGAACAGCTCAAAAAGACAAAGTCAATTATTAAATGTAATGTGCGAAGAGTTGGAGTTAGAAAACCAAAAGGATGAACACTCTCGGCATTTCTCAAACTGAAGGAACTGAGGAAAAACTTTAAGCCTCAAATTGCAATATTGAAAGATTCTGTGGGCAATATGTTGAATGATGCAGAAAACATCAAAAGAAGATGGATGGAATACACAGAGTCACTATAGCAAAAAGAATTGGTAGATGGTCATCCACTTCAGGAAGTGGCATATGATCAAGAACAACAGTGATATTCCTCATTCCATGCCCTCTTGTGAATCTGGCTTGAATTTCTGGCAGTTCCCTGTTAATATACTGCTGCAACCATTTTTGAATTACTTTTAGCAAAATTTTACTTGAGTGTGATATTAATGATATTGCTTAATAATTTCCACATTCTGTTGGATCATCTTTCTTTGGAATGGGCATAAATATGGATTTCTTCCAATTGGTTAACCAGGTAGCTGTCTTCCAAATTTCTTGGCATAAATAGGTAAATGCTTCCAGTGCTACATCCATTTGTTAAAAACATCTCAATGGGCATTCCATCAATTCCTGGAGCCTTGTTTATAGCCAATTCCTTCCATATAGCTTAGACTTCTTTCTTCAATACATTGCTTCTTGATCACATGCTACCTCTTGAAATGATAGAATGACAACCAATTCATTTTTTATACAGTGACTCTGTGTATTCCTTCCACATTCTTTTGATGCTTCCTGCATCATTCAATATTTTGCCCTTAGAATTCTTCAACCTTGCAATACCAGGCTTGAAATTTTTCTTCAATTTTTTCAGCTTGAGAAATGATGAGCTTGTTCTCTTTTGATTTTCTAATTCCTGGTCTTTGCATATTCCATTATAATCCTTTACTTTGTCTTCTTGAGCTGCACTTTGAAATGTTCTGCCCATCTCTTTTATTTCATCATTTCTTCCATTTGTTTTAGTTACTCTCTATTCAAAAGCCAATTTCAGAGTCTCTTCTGACATCTGTTTGGGTCTTTTCCTTCTTTCCTGTATTTTTAATGACCCTTTGCTTTCTTCACACATGATGTTCTTAGAGTCCCACAACTCGTCTAATCTTCAGTAATTGGTGTTGAATGCATCATATCTATTCTTCAGGTGGTCTCTAAATACAGGTGGGATTTAATCAAGGTCATATTATGGCTCTCATGGACTTGTAATTTTCTTTAGCTTCATCTTGAACTTGCATATGAGCAACTGATGGTCTATCCCACAGGCAGCTCCTGTCCGTGTTCTGACTGATAATATTGAGCTTCTCCATGATCTCTTTCCACAGATGTAGTTAATTTGATTCCCGTGTATTCCATCTGGCAAGATCCACATGTATAGTCACCACTTCTGTAGTTGAAAAAGTATTTGCAATGAATAAGCTGTTGGTCTTGCAAAATTCTGTCATGAGATCTCCAGCATTATTTCTATCACCAAGGCCATATTTTCCAGCTATCAATGCTTCTTCTTTGTGTCCAACTTTCACAGTCCAATCACCAGTAATTATCAATACATCTTGATTGCATGTTTGGCCAATTTCAGACTGCAGAAGTCAGTAAAAATCTTCAAGTTCTTCAACTTTGGCTTCAGCGGTTGTTGCATAAATTTGAATTATAGTAGTTTTAACTGGTCTTCCTTGCAAGCATATGGATATTATCACTGATAGCATTGTACTTCAAGATAGATTTTGAAATGTTCTTTTTGATGATGAATGTGATGTCATTCATCTTTAATTAGTCCTTCCTGGCATAGTAGACCATATGGTTGTCAGATTCAAAATGGCCAATTCCAGTCCATTTCAGCTTACTAACTGCCTCAGGAACCCAAGGAGGGGTCGCTATGAGTCGGGGCCGACTCAATGGCACATAACAGCAACAAATGTCTAGGATAATGATCTTTATGTGTTCCATTTAATTTTTGACAACTTCCAGTTTTCCCAGATTCAAGGATGGGATGATCCAGTACTTAAAAAATTGGGCACTGAAAACTTTATGAATATCAATGTGTTCTGGTTACCTAGTGCTGCTCTGACAGGAATATACCACAAATGGGATGGCTTGAGCAAACAAGAATTTATTCTTTTATAATTTGAGAGGCTAGAAGTCCGAGTCAATTTATCAGTTGATAGGCACTTAAGTTGTCCATCTTTTTGCTTTTGTGAATAAGGCTGTGGTGAACATGGGTATGCATGTATCTGTTTATGTCACAACTCCTATTTCTCTAGGATATATATATAAGGTGATGGGATTGATGGATCATGTGATATTTCTGTTTCCAATGTCTTAAGGATGTACCATACTGCTTTCCACAGAGATTGTACCATTTAACAGTCCTACCAGCCATGTATGAGGGCTCTACTCTCTCCATACCCCTGCCATCATTTGTTTTCTATTTATTTAAACTTTGCTATTAATGCTGGAGTGTGAGATCTTGTTTTGTTTTGCATCTCACTCATGGCTAGTGATCACAAGCATTACTTCATGTTTTTGTTAGCTGCTTGAATGTTTTCTTCGGTGAAGCATCTATTCATGTCCTTTGAGTATTTTTTTAATTGCTTTTTTGTTATTGAGGTATTGAGGTTTTCTGTAAATTTCGGAGATGAGTACCTTGTCTGATAGGCCATTACCAATTTTTTTTTTTTTTTTTTCCTAGTCTGGAATTATCTTCTTAATCTTTAGGTGAAGTCTTGTGATGCACATAAATGTGTAATTTTTGAGTCATCTAAGTTGTTGGCTGCTGTTTGGATATTTTTAGTAATGTTTGATATTATATTTATGCCATGTGAAGGGCCCCTGAATTTGCCACTATTTTTTCTTTGGTGATCTTTATTGTTTTAGGTTTCACATTTAGGTCTTTGATCCATCTTAAGTTAATTTTTCTATATGGTGTGAGATGCAGATCCTGTTTCACCTTTCTGCAAATGGATATCCACTTTTTCTAGCACCATTTAGTAAAAAGACTATCTCTTCCCCATTTAATGGATTTCAATCCTTTATCACAGATCAGCTGCCCAGAGGTGCATGGATTTACTTCTATGTTCTCAATTCTATTGGTCTATGTGTCTGTTATCCTACCAATACCAGGCTGTTTAGACTACTGTGGCTGTACAGTAGGTCTTGAAATCAAGGAGTGAGTCCTCCTACTTTATTATTCTGGTAGTGTTTTAGTTATCCAGAATCTCTTTCTTCTCTATATAAGGCTGGTGATTAGTTTTTCTATCTCTTTAAAGAATGATGATGGGATCTAGATGAAGATTGTGTTATACTTTTAGATTGCTTGAAGTAGTTTGTCATTTTTACAATGTTAATTCTTCTTTTCCATGAGCATAGTATATCCTTCCATTTATGTAAAACTCTTGTGGTTTCTTATATTGGTGTTTTGTTCTTTTCTTTGCATAGACCTTTTGTGTCTCTGGTTAGATTTATTCCTAAGTATTTCATCTTTTGAGTGGCTATTGTAGATGATACTGTTTTACCGATTCTTCATCAGAGTTATCTTTGTAAGTGTAGAGGAATCCAACTCGCTTTTGGATGTCAATTTTGAACTATATTTCTTTACTAAATCCTTCTGTTAATTCTAGTAGTTTCCTTGTTGAGTCTCTAGAATTTTCTTTGTATAGGACCTAAGGCACTTGACTGCTAATCAGAAGGCTGGTGGTTCAAACCCGCCAGCCACTCCACAGAAGGAAGACTGGGAGATCTGTTTCTGTAGTGATACTGCCTTGGGAAACCCAAGGAGGGGTCACTAGGAGTCGGATCTGACTCAGTGGCACATAACAACAACAACAACAGGATCATATCATCTGCAAATACAGATAGTTTCACTTCTTCCTTACCAATATGGATGTCTTTTGTTTCCCTTCCTTGTCTTATTGCTCTAGCTAGGAATTCCAGTACAATATTGAATAGAAGTGGTTAGAAAGGGGACCCTTGTTTGGTTCTTATTTGCAAAGGGAATGTTTTTCAGACTCTCTCCGTTGAGAATAATCTTGGTACTTGGTTTTGTGTATATGCCCTTAATTATGCTGAGGATTTCCCCTCCATTCTTATTTTGCTTATCATTTTTATAAAGAAGGAGTGTTCAATTTTACCAAATGCTTTTTCTACATCAATTGTTATGATCATATGGTTGATTTCTTTAGTTTTATTTGTGTGATAGATTATTTTTCTTATGTTGAGCCATCCTTGCATACCTGATATGAATTCCACTTGGCCATTTTTTTTTTTTTTTATGTGCTATTGGATTCTATTGAGTAGTAGTTTGTTGAGAATTTTTGCATCAATGTTTATGAGGAATATTAGTTTGTAATTTTCATTTTTTTTAGTGATGTCTATCCCGTTTTTGTATGAGGTTTATGCTTACTTCATAGAATGAGTTCAGGACTATTCCATCTTTTTCTGTGTTCTGTAATAGCTTGAGTAGTGTTGGTGTCAGGTCTTCTCTGAATGTTTTGTAGAATTCTCCAGTGATGTTATCTGGGTCAGGATTTTTTTGGGGGGGTGGGGTGGGAGTTTTTTATGATGTTTAATTTTCTCTTTTGTGATGGATTTGTTTAAAATTTCTGCTTCAGACTGTGTTACTTTGGGTGGGTAGGTAGTGTGTTTCTAGAAATTTGTGCATTTCTTCTAGATTTTCAAATCAGTTGGAGTACAGTTCTTCATAGTAGTCTGTTATTATCCATTTTATTTCAGTAGCTTTTGTTGTGATGTTGCATATTTCATTTCTTATTCAAGTTATTTCCAGCCTACCCTTCTTTTCCCTTGTTAAATTTACGAGTGATTTTTCAATTTTATTAATTTTCTCCAAGAGCCAACTTTCAGTATTGTTGATTCTTTCAGGGTTTTTTTTATTTTATTTCTTTCTTTTATTTTTTATTTTCTGTTTCATTTATTTCTGCTTGAATCTTTATTGTGTCCTTTATTCTGGTGACTATAGGCTGCTTTTACTGCTGTTTTTCTAATTGTTGGATATGTTGAGTAAAGGTGTTCATTTTGAATCTTCTTTATTTTTGGATGTGTGCATTTATTGCAATAATTGTTCTCCGACCACTACTTTTTTTTATGTCCCAATGCTTTTTCTATGTTATGTTTTCTCTTTTGATTCAAGGAATTTTTTAATTTAATTTAATTTTTTCCTTTTACCCAGTGGTTTTTAAGCAGGGTGTTATTCAGTTTCCATGTATCTGAATTTCTGTCTTTGATCTTCCTGTTGTTGATTTCTAATTTTGTAGCCTTGTCTTCTGAGAAGATGCTGTGTTAAGCTGGGTTCTCTAGAGAAGCAAAACCAGTAAAGCTTATATATAGAGAGAGAGAGAGAAAAAAAAAAAATTATCTTAGGAAAATGACTCACACAGTTATAGAGGCTGGCAAGCCCCAAGTTCCTGGAGCAAACGTCAAACTAGAAGCTTTTCCCAACTCACACAGCTGCAGGAGCTAACAAGCTCAAAATTGGAGGCTGCATGACTGCTGCTGAGTTCTGTGGATGACAAATCCAAGATCATCAGGTGAAATGGTGGATTATTTGCTCACAGGACAGTTTTAGGCAGCACAACAGGATCCAGATTCACAGACGTTTTCCAAATTTTCCTATGATATCCGTATACATATTGGTAGCAGTCTACACACTTAAGGAAACACCCTTTCAACTGATTGGCTGCTCAAAGCATATACATAATATTTCATCATGGAAATAACCACATCACAACTGTTTAAACCACTCAAAATTGTGCTCCAATCAAGTTGACACATAACCCCAACTATCACAGATGCTTTATATTATTTTGATGTTTTTAAATTTATTGAGGTTTGCTTTGTGTCCTAAAGTATGATCTATTCTATATATTGTATAATGTATATCATGCTGTTGTTGACATCTACGAAGTCTAGCTGGATGATTGTGTTGGTTAGAGCTTTTGTATCTTTGTTAAGTTTATTTCCAGTTATCCTATACTTCATTAAAAGGGTGTATTAATGTGTCCTACTTTTATCATGGAATTGTCTATTTCTCTTTGTAATGCTCTTAAAGTTTCATTTATGTATTTTGGGGCTTTTTCATTGGTTGCGTAGATATTTATTATGGTTATGTTCTCCTGTTCTATTTCTTCTTTAATCTCTTTAAAGTGTCCTTCCTTATCTCTTTTTCTGGGTTTTGCCTTGAATTTTATTTGATCAGAAATTAACATTGCTTGTCATTTGCTTGATATATGTTTTTATTTCCTTTAATTTTTAGTTTATTTTTATCTTTGTGTCTAAGTTGTGTCCCTTGTAGATAGTATATTGACATTTTCTTATCCATTATGATACTCTTTGTCTCTTCACTGGTGTATTTAATCCATTTATATTCAGTGTAATTATCAATAAGTATGAATTTATGGTTGCAATTTTGTATGGTGTTAATGTTTTCTTTCTTCAATATATTTTACTGTGCTAAATTCATTTTGTTTATGTACTTTCTTATCATTTCCCTTGTTGCTATTATTTTAGTGTTTACTGAGACTTTATGTTTTTTTGTTTGTTTTTAATTTAGGTGAGAAGGTTATTTAATTTTCCTTGAGGGTACCCTATAATTTATTATTGTCTTCCCAAGTTTAAAGCAGTTCATTTTATCTTGATATCATCTTAACTTCCTTTCTATTTGGAAGTTCTGTAACTACATTTTTTTTTTTTTTTTTGGTAGCTATCATCATTTACAAATCGATATCTCTGTTCCCTATTTTCAACCTTACAGGTTTATTTTATTTTTGATACTACTATATCTGGTTTAAGAGCTCTGATGGCATAGTGTCTAAAGCATTTGACTGCTAACCAGAGGCTGGTGGTTCACACTTACCAACCACTCCTCAGAAGGAAGATTGAATAATTTACTTCTGTAGTGATATCCCCTTGGAAACATAAGGAGGGGTTGCTATGAGTCAGGATTGACTCAATGGCAGTGAGTTTTTTCTTTTTTTTTTAATTTTAGGTTGATTTCCAGATGATGTGTTGTGTGTCTTAATCTCTGGTTGTTGTATTCATTGTTGTTTCTCTCTCTGAAAACTCCCTTTTATTGCATTTCTTGTATGGTTGGTTTGGTTTTTGCAAATTCCCTCAATTTCTGTTTTTCTGGGAATGTCCTAATTTCACTATCATATTTGAGGGACAATTTTGCTTGATATATAGTTTTTGATTGGCAATTTTTTTCTTTCATGGTTTTATATATATCATCCCATTGTCTTCTTGCCTGTATGGTTTCTGGCAAAAAATCAGAGCTCAGTCTTCTTCATTCCTTTTTTTTTTTTTTGTGAGTTTACATCTTTTCTGAGCAGCTTTTAGGATATTTTCTTTGTCTTTGGTTTTGAAAAGCGTGATTATGACATGACTTGCTGATTTTCTTTTGGGGTCTATCCTATTTGGTGTTTATTGACCTTCTTGAATGCATATCTCCTCCTCTTTCATGATATTAGGGAAGTTCTCTTCCAAGAAGTTTTCCACATTTTTCTCTGTTTTTTTTTTTTTTTTCCCCCTTGTTTTCGGATTCTGATTGCACATAAGTTATTCCTCTTGGCAGTGTCCTATGTAATTCTTAGGTGTTCTTCATTTTTTTCATTCTTTTATCTGATTGTTCCTTTAACAGATAAATATTGAGAATTTTGTCTTCAGTCTTGCAATTCTGTGTTATATTGATTCAATTCTACTACTTTGTTTTTGTGATATATAGTTCTGAAATTTTAATATTAATCTGTATTTCTATTTTCTGTTTATATATGGTTAATAATTTTCCATTTGTTTTACAGTTTGTTCTTGTGGGATTTTTTTCTTTGTTTTTAAATTCTGCTAGCATTTTGTTCGTGTTTTCCTTGACTTTGTCTGTGGTTTCCTCAAACATTCAGTCTGTTGAAGGAACTGAAATATAATTATTTTTAAATCCTTATCAGGTAGCCCTAACAACATTTTTTTCTCCAGATGTCTTTATAGTCCTGCATTTTTGTTATTTCTTTGAGACATCTTGTCCTGTTTTTATTTTGTGATTTGAAGCTATTTATTTTCTCTAAGACATTGTAGTGTTTTTGTATTAATTTTTTGATCATTTGATGGCTTACTTTACCTCAATTTTTGTTTTCTTCTGTTTTAATATATCTGGGCAACACCAGTTGTGTTACTCTGGTTGCTAGTTTGGTAGTGCTGCGGCACTCATCACCTATCTCTAGGTTGATCTGGTAGTAGATGGAAGTGTGGGCAGCAGTCTCTGATCATTAATCCTACACAGCAGCTGAAGGAAGGTTTGGCAGGTTTTCACTACTATCTGTCATAGGTCCAGTTGTGCTGGAACAGGTATTGGTATTCACCCAGTGGGTGGGACATCAGGTATGGATGGATATGGCTGAGAATGGTAGCTGGCTCCCAATTGCTTGGAAAAGATAGAAAGAAATAAAAAAAAAAAAAAAAAGAGGGTGGAGAGAGAGGGGAAAGTGAACAGAAAGGGGGGAAAAGAAGAGGAGACAGAGAAGACCTAAGAATAAAATATAATAAAAGAGTAAAAAAAATACAGCACCGTATTGGTGCTAGTGGTAGCTGCCAAACACAACTTCAGTGAAAATGTGGCATTAACTCTGTAGGAGAACACACCATCAAATACAGAGGGTCAGGGTGGTACTAAGGACTGTGAAGTTGTTGAGATGTGAAGGACATGCTCAGTAGGATAAAAACAGAAGAAGAAGAAAGCCTGGAGGAAGTAGCAGAAAAGGAAAGGAAAAGGAAAAAAAAATGGAATGAGAAGAGTGAGGAATTAAGATGAAGGGAAGAAAGAAAAAGAAAAAAGAGGGAAAAAATGGTGCATGTATTAGCTACCAACTACTGCTGCAGCAGGAATGTGGAGCTCACTCCAGGGAGCACACACTACCATCCATGGAGGGGTACAGGAGCTTCTGCTGATCACAGTAGGGCAAGGCAGGATCAAAAAGAAAAATAAAAGGAGGGGGAGTGAGGAGGGAGAAATGACAGAAGGAAAAACAAAGGTGGAGAAGAGGGAAGAACTAAGAAGAAGGAAAAAACAAAAGAAAAAGCACAACACTGGCAAAAGTGCCAGCCACCAAATACAGCTTCAAAGGAATGCAGCACTCACTCTGCAGGAGTGAACACCTCCAACTTGCTCTTTGAGATCCCAAAAAAGAACAAAACAAATGGGGTAAGGGAATAGGGGGGAGAAAAAAAAAGAGGAAAGAAGGGAAACAAAACAGAAAGAAAGGAAGACTGAAGAACTAAGCAGAAAGATAAAGAAAGAGGGGAAAAAGAAAAGAGGCATAGCCCTGGCAATGGTGAGAGTTTGACCAGCTGCAGGGTGAGTGGGGGTGAAGGAGGACACATCGTTGGTTATTGCGAGGTTGTGCAAGCTAAGGTGGGAGGACACACCTCTCTGGTCACCTGATCACCGATGTGGATGCTGATGTGGTCTTGGGTAAGTGGAGCTGGTCGTCTGATTCCTGCTTCAATTGGAAATCTGCTTGCAAAAGTTCAAAATGGCCACGTTCTGATGGTTGGCAGTTTACCACTCCTTGTTCACTGTTTTTGTTCAGTCTCTTCCTCTCATGGGTATTTGACCAACTTCTTTATCTTTTCCCTTGATGCTTTGGGATGCAGGAGCCATTTCCTTCCTTTTTTTTTGAATCTTTGTTGTAGAGAATCTGAATAGTGTATCTCTTTAGTCCACCGTCCTAGATCTTCCTCACTCACTGTTTGAAAAACAAAGCTGATATTGGGGAGAGATAAATAGGTCAATTTCTTTCTGTGGATAAATTGCTCAAAGAAAAAAAAAAAAGTGAGATCACACCTGAAGTCAAAATGTCTCCTCTATAAAAAAACTCAGACTGTAGGGAATCCAAATGAAAGTGGGCAACGAACCAGGAAAAAGTGTTAAAAATTTGCCAGGGAAGCCTCTGTGAGCATGATTCCTATGTCATTAAACCAAATATTAATAGCAGAAGTTTTTACTGGTAGAACTCTTTGTTTTTAAATACACTTTTATGTATACTTTTCTAATTTGTTTCTCACAACTATTGCTTGAGATAGGAAGAGTCGGTCTAAAGATATTTAATCGACAGACAAGGAAACAGAGACAATTTGCAGAATAACATGTGTTTAGTCAGCAGGACCAGGACCACAGTTCAGATCATTTTCGTTTCAGGCAAAGTCTGTGTGGGTTATTATTATTATTATTGTTTTTTTTTTTCTTTTCCACTTAGACCAGTTGGAGCCAGCAAGCTGACATCTTATACTAAACTGCAATCCGTTTTGGTAACTATACAAAGTGGTTTTGGCTTTTTGTACCAAATTCTTTAACAAGTATTTTTACCCTTTTCTACTTCTAACAGCATAATTACTAGCAAATAATTCAAAATATCAGAAATCCAGGTAAATATACTGATTTTTTGATATTTAATACTTAAACTTGCCAATTACGTGATTAATGCAGAGCAGAAAGAATTGCCATGTCTAAATTCCAGAAGTCATAGGATATACTTAGACATTATGGTGACCCCACACATTTGGAATGTATGAATGGCCCATAAATTTAATTTTTGAAGAATTCAACATGGGAAAATATGTAGTTTGCAAAGGCATTTTCCCACTAGTAAAATATATAAAATAGTTTTTCTGTCATTTATGTTGGCATTTAACTTCCAATTTTTACTTTTCATTGTGAAAATTAATATTAACATTAAATTCTCAATACAGAGAAAACTTTGAAAGGATAATATGTCTTCTTTGGTTCATTGAAGCTAGGTTAAAGAAATCAAATAGGTATCAAAATTATGATGTTTTCTTATCGAAAAAGCCATCATTTTCAAAGCTAATATCCAGCTTTTCCCTCCCTTCCATTGTTGCCAACTTCTAAACTCCTCCTTCCATACCTTACTTTCTTTGATAGTAGAAAAAAAGTGGGTATATTAATTGATTCCTCTTAAAACAAAATTGGCACCATGTTATGTTCGCAGACTACCTTCTGACTCCTTAGAGCTGCAAAATTACTCCCTCCTTCTCCTCTGTTGTTATTCTGTACTCACATTGATTCTCACCCTATATAGTAGAAGTGCTCCATAGAGTTCCCTAGGCTATAATGTCTAAGGAGTAGATCGCCAGGATTTTTCTTTCACAGAGCAGCCAGGGGGTTCCAACTGCTGACCTTCCAGTTAGAAGCCTAACACTGAACGATTGAGTCACCAGAGCTTGTTCCACCTTATTTAAGTCTCCATAAATTTCCATCCTCTCTGACTGGCTGATCCTAGCACTGTCCAGGCATATTGGTCTGGCAATCTTGCTTGGAATGGAAACTCTTATGGATCATGTTTTTCCAATTCTTTCACACTTCCCATACCCATTTCCTGTACAGGCATCCCATCTGTCAGAGGAGACGTATATACCTATGATGTTGCAAAGGTTTGACTGGATCTTCCAGACTAATATGGACTATGAAGAAAAATCTGGCAATCTATTTCAGAAAATTAGCCAATGAAAAATATATGAATCACAGTGATCCAATCCACAAGTGATCATGAGTATGGTGCAGGATTGGGCAGTGCTCTTGTTCCATTTGTTCCATTGTGAATGGAGTCACCATGAGTCAGGGGCTGACTGGGCAGCAGCTAATGACAACAATACATTTCTTATTATGTTATGTTTAAGTATGGAGTGTGTGTATGCTGTTTTTTTTTTTTTTTCCCCTCTATCTGTGATATCGTGAAAGAAAAGGAAAAGGAACTGGGATATATAAGCACTGCTATTATCCAGATGGTTGCTGCAAAAAAGAAAGACAATTACTGGGAATCAACAGAATGCTTCCTATCTTCTCCAGGTGTCAGTACTACATGTACATTCTGTGTTACTGAGTACCTGTTTCCAAAATAGTAAGTTAAGTTTAGCATGCTTTTCAAAACAAAGAATGATCACTAGTGAGATTCTTGAATAGCCTGCTAGTTGATGATGGAATTAAGAGGTCAATGAACCAAATCACTTTGTATTGTAGTAGAGATTGTTCCCAACTTAATATATATGATCCTCATCTCCAAACTACTGCCTGATATTGTTTTCATTGACCACATAATCATAGTTTATTTTGCACTCTCATTGCTTGAGTTTTATATACCTAAAACAAACTGGGAAGAAGGATGAGGCCATCCACAGCTGAAACAACTGAACAGTGGAGACTTTATGAATAGCAGTGAAACACTGTCTGATATATTACTGGAAAACTTTATGAACAGCCCTGAAACATTGTCTGATATAGTGTTGGAAATTGAGCCCAAGTTTGAAGGCACTCAAAATACTACTGGGGAAGAGCTGCCTCCTCAAATACAGTCAACCTTAATGAAGTGGATGGAGTAAAGCTTTCAGGAACTCTATTTGCTGATGGCACTCAACTCAAAATGAGAAGAAAAAGATGCAAACACCCATTAATAATCAGAATGTGGAATGTATAAAGTATCAATGTGGAAAAATTGGAAGTTGTCAAAAATGAAATGGAACAAATATCAGTATCCTAGGCATTCATGATCTGAAATGGACTGGTTTTGACAATTTTGAATCAGACAATCATATGGTATGCTTTATGGGAATGACAAACTGAAGAGGAATGGTGTTGCACTCATCATTAAAAAGAATGTTTCAAGATCTATCCTGAAGCTCAATGCTGTCAGTGATATAATATCCACATAGCTAGAAGGCAGGCTATGTAATACAACTATTATTCAAATTTACAAACCAACCACCAAAGCAGAAGGTGAAGACGTTGAAGATTTTTACCAACTTCTACAATCTGAAATTGACCAAACATGCAATCAAGATGTATTGATTATTACTGGTGAATGGAATGCAAAAGTTGGAGACAAAGAAGAATCATTGGTAACTGGAAAATATAGCCTTGTAATAGAATTTTGCAAGACCAACCACTTCTTCATTCCAAATACCTTTTTTCAATAATATAGATGGCAGCTATACATAGGGACCTCACCAGATGGAATATACCGGAATCAGATCAACTACATCTGTGGAAAGATGAAATGGAGAAGCCTAATATCTTCAGCCAAAACAAGATCTAGAGGCAACTGGGGAACCTAAAAACTCACTGCTGTCGAGTCAGATCTGACTCATAGAGAACCCTCTTTGGGTTTCTGAGGCAGTATCACTACAGAAGTAGATTGCCCCATCTTCCTTCTGAGGAGTGGCTAGTGGATTTGAACCACCAGCCTTCTGGTTAGCAGTCAAATGCCTTAGGCACTATACTACCAGAGCTCCCAACTATGGAACAGACCATCAATTTTCATATGAAAGTTCAAGTTGAAGCCGAAGAACATTAAAACACAAGAGCTAAAGTATAACCTTGATTACATCCACCTGAATTTAGAGACCTTATGAAGGATATATTTCACATAATGGACACCAGTGACTGAAAACCAGTCATTAAAATGACAGAAAAGGAAGAAAAGACCAAAATGAATATCAGAAGAGACTCTAAAACTTGTTCTTAAAAGGACAGCAGCTAAATTCAATGGAAGAAATGACCAGATAAAAGAGTTTAACAGAATATTTCAAAAGACAGCTCAATAAGACTAAACAAATTATAATAATGAAATATGTGAATACCTGGAGTTAGAAAACCAAAAGGCAAGAACGTGTTCAATATTTCTCAAGCTGAAAAAACTTAAGAAAATACTCTTTGACTTGCAATATTGAAGGCTTCTATGGGCAAAATCGGGAGCTCTGGTAGCATAGTGCCTAAGGCACTTGACTGCTAACCAGAAGGCTGGCGGTTCAAACCCACCAGCCACTCCCTGGAAGGAAGGTTGGGCAATCCTACTTCCGTAGTGATACTGCCTTGGAAACCCAAGGAGGGGTCGCTATGAGTCGGGGCTGACTCGATGGCAAACAACAACAACATGGGCAAAATATTAAATGATGCAGGAAGCATAAAAAAAAAAAAAAAAATGGAAGGAATACACACAGTCATTGTACAAAAAAATAATTGGCCAGTGTTCAATTATTTCAGAAGGTGACACATGATCAAGAATCAATGGTGTTGAAGGAAGAAATTGAAGTGTCACTGAAGGAATTGGCAAAAAATAAGGAATTGATGGAATATTCCACTGAGATGTTTCAACAAAGAAATGCAGCTCTGGAGGCACTTGCTCGTTTATGTCAAGTTATTTGGAAGATAGCTACATCACCAACTGACTGGAAGAGATCAATATTTGTGCCCCTTCTGAAGAAAGATGATCCAACAGAATGTGGAAATTATCAAACAATAACATTAATATCACACATAAGTAAAATTTTACTGAAGATAATTGAAAAATGGTGGAAGAATTATATTGACAGGGAATTTCCAAAAATGCAAGCTATATTTGGAAGAGGATGTGAAAGAAGGGATATTACTGCTGATACCAGAGGGATTTAGCTGAAAACAAAGAATACCAGAAAGATGTCTACCTGTGTTTTATTGAATATGCAGACATTGACTCTGTGGATCATAACAAATTATGGAAAACATTTCAAAGAATGGGAATTCCAGAACACTTAATTGTGCTCATATTGAACCTGTACACAGACAAAGAGGCTGTTGTTCAAACAGAGCAAGGTGATACTGAATGGTTGAAAATCAGGAAGGGTGAGCCTCAGGGTTGGGTCCTTTCACGATACTTAATCAATCTGTATGTTAAGCAAATAATCTGAAAAGCCATACTATATGAAGAAGAACACAGAATCAGTATTGGAGGAAGACTCATTAACAACCTGTGATGTGCAGATGACACAACCTTGCTTGGTGAAAGTAAGGACGACATGAAGTACTGATGAAAATCAAAGACTACAGTCTTCGGTATGGATTACACTTCAACATAAAGAACACAGAAATCTTCCCAACTGGATCAATAAGCAACATCGCCATAAATGGAGAAAAGATTGAAGTTGTCAGAGATTTCATTTTACTTGGATCCACTATCAACAACTATGGAAGCAGCAAGTCAAACAACAGACAATGTATTGCACTGGGCAAACCTGCTGCAGAAGACTTCTTTAAACTGTTGAAGAGCAAAAATATCACTCTGAAGACTAAGATGTGCTTAATCTATGTGCTTAATCTTGTCCCATATGCATGTGAAAGCTGGATGATGGATAAGGAAGAAGAAAAGTTGCCTTTGAATCATGGTTTTAGTGAAGAATATGAACACTACCACTGGCTGCCAGAAGAATGAGCAAAACTGTCCTGGAGGAAGTGCAGCCAGAATGCTTTTTGGAAGTGACAATACCCAGACTTCATCTCATCTACTATGGTCATGTTCTCAGATGGTACCATTCCCTTGAGATGGACATCATGCTTGGTAAAGTGGAGGGTCAGCAAAATAGGGGAAACCCTTAACAAGATAGATTGACACAGTAGGATAGCAAGAGTGAGGATGGCTCAGGACTTGGCAATGTTTTGTTCTGCTGTTGGTAGGATCACTATGAGTCGGAAGTGACTCAACAGCAAGTAATAGCAACAACAATCCTTTATATTTTTGTTGTTATTAAGCCATCAATACCTACTACTTTTCTTCTTATCAATCCTTTTCCATAGTATAGCTTTTGTTGTTGTTGTTATGTGCCATTGAGTCAGACCGACTCATAGTGACCCCTCCTTGGGTTTCCGAGGCAGTGTCACTATGGAAGTAGATTGCCCCATCTTCCTTTCGAGGAGTGGATAGTGGGTTTGAACCGCCAGCCTTCTGGTTAGCAGTCAAGTGCCTTAAGCACTATGCTATCAGAGCTCTCATTATAGCTTTTAGAGATCAGAAATTTGGGTGACAAAGGAGAGCTAGCCCCTGTATTCTACTCATCTTCATTTTAATCCTAGTGTGAGAGCTTTTTTGGGTAACTTGAGTATAATTAGCTTTGAAGTGCAAATTTCATAATTTTATTTGTGTACACAGTATGAAACGTATTAAAATATTTTTGTATCAATATATTTAACTTGATACTCTGAAGAAGATAGAACATTGTTATTCTCATTTTAAGGACAACTGTACTAAGACTTAGAGAGTTCATGATATGATTGTTGACTTTTAGACATCAGACTCTACATCTACGTACTTTTCCACACAATCATGTGGTTTTATCAAATATCTTGTGGCTCTGAAAAACCTAATGTTTGTTTGACTTGTTCTTTTCCAAAAACTAGGGTAGAAAAGATAGAATGAGGATGAAACATAAGATTAAAAACTAGAGCTTAAGACAGTTACTCCCATTTTCTCATAGTTGCTATCAGTGAGACATTAAAATTGTTAAAGGATTATCCTCAAAGACAGAAGAGTAGGTAAAAAGTATTCTGATACAACTTGTTCGACAGTAGTTCAAGGAGAGAATGCCACTAATTGAGTTACTACTATGTGCCATATGAGGCTCTTCGACTTATATAATTTAACTTACTTCCAATAATAATTTTGTGCGTAGATTTATAATAGAAGTAGGTACTGATGCTGTATGGGGTTACTTAACATGCCCAAAGTCATAAAAGGACCTCTGCTGGAATAGTGGTTAAAGTGCTCAGCTCCTAACCAAAAGGTCAGCAGTGTGAACCTACCAACCATTCCACAGGAGAAAGATACGGCAACTTGCTTCCATGAAGATTACAGCCTTGGAAACCCAATGGGACAGTCCTACTTTGTCTTATAAGGTTGTTATGAGTTGGAATCAACTCAAAGGTAGTGGATTTGGTTTTGGTTTGGTTAAGGTCATATAACTAATAAGTTTGAGAACTTGAGTTTGATCCCAAGTCTTCTGACTCTAAAGTCAACAGATGAGAAAAACTCATAACAGGGAATAGATCATAAAAGAACAAACAATAAATAGGCAGGACAACCTATCCTTGCCAGGGGGAAAAATACACACACACACACACACACACACACATATGTATATGGATAACAGAAGTTTGCCATTTGCTTAAGGCCAATAAAAGTCCACAGAGTCATATTTCTCTCCTTGTTGTGTATAAGGATACATCTCATTACCATCAGTGTGCCTTTGACAAACATTGAAGTGATAAAATGTAGGACAAATAAAAAGTTTACTTTGGCATTTCTCTTGATTAAGTATATATGTTCTATTTCTTTATGGTTGGGGAATATCTTTACATTTATTGCATTCTCAGTATTTAACTTTGGAAAAAAGAAAATATAACCAAAGCCTTGGTTCTCTATCTATTTATTTTTAGACTCCAGTTCTTGTTTACTTTTATTATATGCTGGGAGAAAAGTAAAAATTAAAGTATTTATTAGTACAGAAATATTTTGAAAGCATTGACATTTATAGTAGAATCTAAAGCTATAGAAAGAAGTCAGAGAGTAAAAGAAATAACTTTCATAGCATGAATTCAAAAAAAGTAAAACTTAGAGATATTCAGGATATGCTGGGAGAGAGACTACATAGCAGACATGGGAAAACTTGGCATCCTTAACTTCCATGAACCCAATGAAATACTTTATTAAGCTCTCTAATGGAAACAAGTTCAAAAAGTATAGAAATTTCTTCAATCTGCTAAAATACACTTTTGAGGAATGTTGATGCAGCAACTTCAGAAACGGAAATTTTTCCAGCAATTTCTTCTGTGAAATTCCAATAGATAAATGCTTAGATAAATCATAAGCTTTGTACCCACCCAGAAATAATAACAAAAAAGGGACCAAAAGTTCATATTGTTAAGAGAAAAAGAAATGGAATCCATTTTTCCATGAAAAATCTCCAGCCAATACATGTCTCTATGGAAAACATTTATCTGAAGTAAACAATTATTAATATTCTTAAACACATTTTATAACCTCAATTATAATGTAAAGTATTTCAATCCTAAAAGTGGCATTGATTTATTAATTTCCTAAATATTTACTACATGTAATATACTCACAGAATTATTTTTGTAAATTGTAAATCTTAGCAAGGATTCATTATAGGACTTTAAGAAACTTCCAGAATTCTATTTGTGTAGCTCACATTCATACCGTAGGTCTCTGCTGCACTAACATTCAATCATTCTCTTCAAATAATTTGACACAAAAAGCTTTTAAATAATATGTTATACTAAGTATATCAGTCTTTCATTAATTTAGATTCTGAGGCTTTAATCTAAAATTGAATTTGCTAGTGTTGGAAACAATGCATTCTAAAACATTCTACACATTCAAGACAAAAGATGCCTCAAGGTAATTCACATTTTAAGTAAAATTAATAATTAATATTAATTGTTCATTGTCTATGAGCACTATGCTATTATAATAGACTCATTGTCTTTTGACACTATGCTAAACGTCTAATGTGTATATTTTTATTTAATCCTTACTATAGCACTGTATAGGAGCTCTGGTAGTGTAGTGCCTAAGGCATCTGACTGCTAACCAGATGGCTGGCAGTTCAAACCCACCAGCCAATCCTCAGAAGAAAGACTGGGTAATCTCCTTCTGTAAAGATTTACTGCCTCACAAACCAGAAGGGGGTCACTATGAGTCAAAATCCACTGGATGTCAGGGAGTTTGATTTTAGTTTATAGCACTGTATGGCAGGGATTGTAATTATTCTCCTTATACAAATGTGTATAATATGTCTTAAGGAATTTAATCATGTAAGCCAAATATAGAGGACAAGTATTTGAACCAATGCTAGTCTGACTCTAGAGGCCAAACTCTTAAACATTTCAACATATCATCCAAAGAAAAAATATACTATGGATCCTGAATAAGGACTAGGTCTAGAAAAAAACACAGGCACTAATATAAGACATATAACATATAAGATATCATCAATTGAATGCTCTATTAAAGTGGGTCTCGGGATCATAACAAAATATTATTACCTGATATAATGCTGGAGGATAAGCCTTCTTTGCTGGAAGGCACTCAAAATACATAGTTGATGCAAAAATGCACTGAAGCCTAGGGACAATTGTGAAGACAGAGCAGGGCTGGACAACATTTCACTCTGTAGTACATGGGGTCACCGTGAGTGAAATCAGACTTAATGGCAACTAATGACAACAAATAACTGTTGAAAATATTTGAGCTTCATGGTTCTATAATAAAACCAGTATTTTAAGAGGTCATTTGGCAGCAGTATTCAAAGTACTTTGAGGGAAAGCAAACAAACAAACAAAAACAGTTGTCATTGAGTCAACTCTGACTCATGGCTACTCCAATATATCTGAACGAGTAATATTCGAATTGGAATCTATGTAAGTGGCTATGGTATTTCAACTAAGGAGAGTAATTAGAAAAGAACAACAACCCAATGTTTAACTTTTTGAGATACGGTGGGAAAATACAAGACTCTGGTGAGAACTGGTATTAAGTCAAAGTACTAAGTGTGACAGTAGACCATCCAGTGAGGAGATTAGTATAGTTGAGCGACTGGCAGAAGGGGAATACGAACTGCACATACATATTTAGACATCAAGCTAGGGGAAATGAGTTGTGAAACTGAAAATGTGAATGAGTTTCTGTGGGGGAGACTATAAAAAGGAATAAGCTTGTGCCAGAGGCTTGGAGTCGAAATCTTAGGAAGTACTTGTAATTGGAGGCTTGGGAAAATTCAGGAAAAGAGAAAAAAAAAAAATTACAGCTAGGAGAACTTGGAAAATATAGCAATCCAGCCATCGACAGAGATCAGTTTCAAGGAATAAGAGATGGTTCTCATAACTTTGTACGTTCTATGGTTTTGAATCATCTGAAGTACAGAAGAAGTAAACATAAAGATTCAAGAAGTTATATTTGAGGTGTGATCCCAATACACATTTTTTAACATGCTTTAGGCATCTACGGTCACTCTGCCACCTCTTTCCCAACACTTCATGTGTCTTATCTTGGCTAGTTTATACTAATCCCCACAGCAGCTATGTTTGCAGGCAATTTCTTCTATACTGCAAAATTACTGAATTACATTTTTCTTTTGACAAACTCTTTGTTTACTTGAACACCTTAGTGACCTGAAAGATAGCTTATAATAGAAAGCTGACTATTTCTTTCCATATAGCCTTCTCAAAAGTCTTCTTTAAAGGTGAGGGATTTAATTAATTAAATAATTATAATTTGCATATTCCAAAGGGAATTAAAAGTCACATAATAGAAGAGTGCCTCACATTAATTGAACTCATAATGATATTCAGAAATTTTTCTATTTAGGAAAACACAAAAACTACCTCGATCTAACCAGAGTGTTTATAATCTTGTTAAATATAATATACTGTCGTTGTTGTTATGTGCCATCGAGTCAGACCTGACTCATAGCGACCCCTCCTTGGGTTTCTGAGGCAGTATCACTATGGAAGTAGATTGTCCAACCTTCCTTCCAAGGAGTGGCTGATGGGTTCGAACCTCTAGCCTACTGGTTAGCAGGCAAGTACCTTAGGCACTATGCTACCAGAGCTCCTTAAATGTAATATAATTCCTTTATGATCATGTACCCATTCTATTTCAGGAATAATGCAGAAAAATAACAGAAAAAATAAGGCTTTTTCATAGAGACATGATAGGGATTTGAGAGCAGTAAATAAGATGTTTAGTATTCCTTTATATTTTCTGGGCAATTTGTTTTTGCAACATACGAGAAAAACTATTCAGATTGAAGAAAATTATATTTTTAAGTCAAGTGACTCCTCCAGAATTTAGTGAATGCAAGATAAATATTGACTAGTGGTATTTGGATTAATGAAAGACAAAAAAAAAAAAAAAAAAGACACCCACTGCCATTGAGTTGACTCCTATTCATAGGGACCCTATAGAACAGAGCAGAACTGCTTTTTAGAGTTTCCAGGGCTGTAAATCTTCACAGAAGCAGACTATCTCATCTTTTTCCCCTGAAGCAGTTGGTGGGATTGTACCATAGACCTTCTGGTTAGCAGACCAATGCTTTAACCACAGCACCACCAGAACAAAAATGGAAGGACAAAAGAATAAAAATATGAACATTAATAATTATTGAGATGGATACTTTTCTCAATGCATAAATACCACATGTGGAAACTAAAACCATCGTCTTTCCTCCCTATAAATCTATTTACCCTCTTTTCATCTAAGTGTTAACTACTAACCTCACTCTGCTTCCCTATGTGTTTCCATTACCAGAGATTAAGAGTCCCTGGGGGGTGCACATGGTTAACATGCTCAGCTGCCCACCTAAAAGTTGGAGGTTTGAGTCTACCCAGAGCTGCCTCAGAAGAAAGGCCTAGTGGTGACATACTTTCAAAAAACCACCCATTGAAAACCGTATTGAGCAAATGCCACTGTGACAAACATGGGATCATCATGAGTCAGAATTCACTCCACAGCAACTGTGCTGTTTCCAGTGATTCAGTATCTGCAGGTGTCTCAAATTGATCCAGCCTCCTTCTCTGTCCTTTAAATCTTGACATTACCTCTTAGTTTGTCTATTGGGATAAGCATGTAGAAGGCCAATATGTAAGAAGAAGGAGAAGTATACTGATAGGTAAATACATGTAGTTAAACTAAAAGAGCTGAGAAAATTAAAGAGTGATGAGATTTGATTATCTGGTGAAATATGCTGAGAATGAGTGAGGACTCCCAATTTATCCTGCTTGAAATGTCCCTTGCAGTCTGTCAGGTGTTATCAAGATAATTTAAGAGATAATCTCTTCTGTTCGCTTCCTGGGCCTCTTGAGTCAGAAATGATGATTTCCTATTTTGTCATTCTTAATAATTTGTATGCACCTCAATTTTAGCACTTACTACATTTGTCTTTATTGAGCTGTTTATATTGTTTTGATGAGTTAATAAATTTCACAGAAAGGATCTGCTCCTCTTGATATTTTTTTTTCCTTCAATACATAATAGTAGTTTTTAGATATATTAGCTACTCTTAAGTATTTTAATAAAATTAAGTTGGAGAAAATTCTGGATAATGGGAATAAAATATAATACCTGGATCCTGTCCTCAAGAAACTTGTAAGTTAGTTGTGATAAATGTGCTACAGAGGGCATTGGTTGTGTAAATAGTTGATTTACTCAGCTGCTAACCAAAAACCTGAAAGCTCAAGTCACCCAGAGTTGCCTCAGAAGAAAGGTCTGGAGACCTCATTCTAGAAAATCAACCACTGAAAATGTTACAGAGTTCAGTTCCATTCTGACAACATGTAGGGTCACCATAAATTGCAGTTCTTTCCCTGACAACTGCCCCCCCCCTTTGGTTAAATGTGATATAAATGGAGGTAACAGAACAAGGGCATACTGCACAGTTTAAAAATCAGGAAAGATGTGCAGATGTGTGTCAAGATTGTATCCTTTCACAATACTTATTCAATCTACATGTATTGTATAAATAATCTGAGGAGCTGGACTATATGATAAAGAACACAGCATCAGGATTAGAGGAGGATTAACAACCTGCTCCAAACACCCAGGTGCTGTGACCAGCTTGCTTCCCCAGCCTGCCCCAGGCACTCCAAACACCCACTTACTATTCCCCAGGCAAGGCAGAAGGGTGTTTTGGAGTACCAGTGCAGGACAAAGAAGTGAGCTGGATGTGGCAAGTGGATGCTATAGTGGCCAGGGGAGTCTAGGAAGCGAGCCAGTGAGTTTGGAGCAGCTAAGGAAGAGCGGCAGTTTGGAGCGACTGAGAGAGGAAGTGAGTAGAGTGGTGTGGTACAACTAAAGGAGACAAACTTTTCTGTCAGTTTGTCATACTGTGGTAGCTTGTGTGTTGCCATAAGGCTGGAGACTGTGCCACCACTGTTTCAAATGTCAGCAGGGTTACCCATGGTGGACAGGTTTCAGTGGAGCTTCCAGACTATGACAGACTCAGAAGAAGGAAGAAGCCATCTACTTCTCAAAGAACTGGCCAGATAAAACCTTATGAATAGCCATGAAAGACTGTCTGATATATTACTGGAAAACTTTATGAAATAGTCCTGAAACATTGTCAACATAGTACAGGAAGATGAGCCCCTCAGGTCAGAAGGCACTCAAAATATGATTGGGGAAGAGCTATCTCCTCAGAGTAAAGCTGACCTTAATGATGAGGATAGAGTAAAGCTTTCAGGACCTCCATTTGCTGATGTGGCATGTCCCTAGATGAGAGAAACAGCCAGAGACATCCATTAATAATAGGAACACAGAATGCACAAAGTATGAAACTAGGGAAATTGGAAGTTGTCCAAAATGAGGTGGAACACATAAAAGTTGATATCCTAGGCACTAGTGAGCTGAAATGGATTGGTTTTGACCATTTTGAATCAGACAATCATATGACCTATTAAGCCAGAATGACAAATTGAAGAGGAAAAGAATGGCATTCATCATCACAAAGAATGTATCAAGATCATCATGAAGTACAATGCTTTCAGTGATAGGATAATATCTGTATGGCTACAAGGAAGACCAGTTAATACTACTATAATGCAAATTCATGCACAAACCCCCAAAGCCAAAGATGAGGAAATTGAAATCTTTACCAACTTCTGCAGTCTGAAATTGACCAAATATGCAATCAAGATGTGTCAATTATCACTGGTGATTGGAATGCAAAAGTTGGAAACAAAGAGGAATCACTAGTAGTTAAAAAATATGGCCTTAGTGATTGAAATAATGCTGAAGATCGCATGATAGAATTTTGTAAGAGCAACAAAATACTCATTGCAAATAACTTTTTTCAACAACAAAAATGGCAGCTATACACATGGACTCCATGAGATGGAGTATACATGAATCAGATCTACTAGATCTGTGGCAAGAGACAATGGAGAAGTTAGATATCTTTAGCCAAAACAAGGTCAGGAAATAATTGTGGAACAGACCACCAACTGCTCATATGCAAATTAAAGTGGACACTGAAGACAATTAAAAGAAGTCCATAAGAGCCAAAATATGACCTTGATTATATCCTTCCTGAATTCAGAGGCCATCTAAAGAATAGATTTGATACATTGAACACCAATGACTGAAAACCAGAGGAATTGTGGAATGACATCAAGAACATCATCCATGATAAAAGCAAAAGGTCATTAAAAAGACAGGAAAGGAAGAAGAGACCAAAATGGATGTCAGAAGAGACTCTGAAACTTGACCTTGAGTGGAGAGTAGCTAAAGCAAATGGAATAAATGACAACATAAAAGAGCTGATTTCAAAGAGCAGCTAGAGAAGACAAAGTCAATTATTATAATGAAATGTGCAAAGACCTGGAATTAGAAAAATAAAAAGGAAGAGCATGCTGGGAATTCCTCAAGCTGAAAGAACTAAGGGGAAAAAATATATATATATATTAAGCCATGAGTTGCAATACTGAAAGATTCTATGGGCAATATAGGAGTTCTGGTAGCATAGTGCCTAAGGCACTTGACTGATAACCAGAAGGCTGGCAGTTAAAACCCACCAGCCACTCCTCAGAAGGAAGGTTGAGCAATCTACTTCCATAGTGATACCGCCTCAAAAACCCAAGGAGGGGTAGCTATGAGTCAGGTCTGACTTGACCGCACATAACACCAACAACATGGGCAATATATTGTATGATGCAGGAAACATCAAAAGAAGATGGAAGGAATACACAGAGTCACCATACCAAAAAGAATTGGTAGATGATCATCCATTTCAGGAGGTGGAAATGATGAAGAACCAATGGTATTGAAGGAATATGTCAAAGCTGCACTGAAGAAATTGGCAAAAAACAAGGCTCCAGTAATTGATGGAACACCCATGGAGATGTTTCAACAAACAAATGCTGTGCTGGAGGCACTCACTTGGCTATGCCAAGAGATTTGAAGACAGCTATCTGGCCAATTGACTGGAAGAGAGTCATATTTGTTCACATTCCAAAAAAAGTTATCCCACAGAATGTGGAAATTATAAAACAATATCATTACCATCATCAAAACCAAAAAACAAACTCACTGCCATTGAGTCGACCCCTCCTTGGGTTTCTGAGGCAATATCACTACAGAAGTAGATTGCCCAACCTTCCTTCTGAGGAGTGACTGGTAGGTTTGAATAGACAGCCCTCTGGTTAGCAGTCAAATGCCTTAGGCACAAAGTATATTGACAGAGAACTTCCAGAAATGCAAGCTGGATTCAGAAGAGGACATGGAAGGAGGGATATCATAGCTGATATTAAGGTGGATCTTGGCTCAAAGCAAAGAGTGCCAGAATGATGTTTACTTGTGTTTTATTGACTATGCAAAAGCATTTGGTTGTGTGGCTTATAACAGTCTATGGATAACACTGAGAAGAATGGGAATTCCAGAACACTTAATTGTACATACACATGAAGAACCTGTGCATAGACCAGGAGGCTGTAGTTCAAACAG
Organism: Orycteropus afer afer; assembly: GCF_000298275.1. NCBI lineage: Eukaryota > Metazoa > Chordata > Mammalia > Tubulidentata > Orycteropodidae > Orycteropus > Orycteropus afer. Next base: position 788,579 of record NW_006921677.1, on the reverse strand, counting down.
AAAAAAATGATTTAAATGGTTTCTATTTTTAGATGGTCTATGAATGGTTTAAAATCAGGAAGGGAGTGTATCAGGGTTTTATCCTTTCACCACACTTATTCAATCTGTATGCTGAGCAAATAATCCGAGAAGCTGGACTATGAAGAAGGATGTGGCATCAGGATTGGAGGAAGACTCATTAACTGAAAGTGAGGATGACTTGAAGTACTTACTGATGAAGATTAAAAACTACAGTCTGCATTACGGATTTCATCTCAGCATAAAGAAAACAAAAATCCTCACAACTGGACCAATAAGCTGCATCACAATAAATGGAGAAAAGATTAAAATTGTGAAAGACTTCATATTACTTGGTTCTATAATCAACACCAATGGAAGCAGCAGTCAAGACATCAGAGGACATATTGCACTGTGTAAATCTACTGCAAAATACCTCTTTTAAGTGCTGAAGAGCAAAGATGTCACTTTGGAGACTGAGGTGCATCTAACCCAAGCCATGGTATTTTCAGTTGCCTTGTGTGCATGTGAGAGCTGGACAATGAATAAGGAAGACCAAAGAAGAGTTGATGCTTTTGAGTTGTGGTGTTGGCAAAAAATATTGAAAGTACCATGCATGCACTGCTAAAAGAACTAAGAAATCTGTCCTGGAAGAATTGCAGCTAGAATGCTTCTTGGAAGCAAGAATGGACAGACTTCATCTCACCTACTTTGGTCACGTTGTCAGAAGGGACCATTCCTTGGAGAAAGATATCATGCTTGGTAAAGTGGAGCATCAACGAAAGAAGAGAAGGACCTCAACAAGATGGATTGACACAGTGACTGCAAAAATGGTCTCAGTTATAGAGGGATCGTGAGCCTGGCACAGGACCAGGCAGTGTTTTGTTCTGTTGTACATAAGGTCACTATGAGTCAGAGACGACTCGATGGCACCTAACAACAACAACAACAATTAATAACCCGTGATATGCAGATGACACAATCATGCTTGGTGAAAGTGAAGAGGACTTTAGTGATAATCATGATGACAAAAGACTACAGCAGCCTTCAGTATGGATTACACTTCAAAATAAAAGAAAATAAAAATTCTCATAACTGGACAAATAAGAAACACTATGATAAACAGAGAAAAGATTGATGTTGTCAAAGATCTCATTTTATTTGGATCCACAACCAATAACCCTGGAAGCAATAGTCAAGAAATCAAAAAACGTATTGCATTGGGCAAATCTGCTGCAAAGGACTTCTTTAAAGTGTTAAATAGCAAAGATATCATTTTGAAGACTAAAGTGTACCTGATCCAATACATCGTATTTTCAATTGTCTCATATGCATGTGAAAACTGGACAATTAATAAGGAAGACTGCAGAAAAAATGATGCATTTGAACAGCAGTCTTAGTGAAGAATAATGAATATTTATTAAGTTGAACTTCCAGAAGAATGAAGAAATCTTTCTTGGATGAAGTACAGTCAGAATGCTTCTTAGCATTGGCTCTCGTACTTGGGCCATGTTGTGAGAAGGGACCAGTACCTGGAGCAGGATATCTTGCTTGATAAAGTAGATGGTCAGTGAAATAGAGAAGGACTCTCAATCAGATGGACTGATGCAGTGGGTGCAATAATGGGCTTATGTATGTATAGCAGTGATTGTGACGATAGTGCAGGACTGTGCAGTGTTTTGTTCTGTTGTACATAGGGTCGCTCTTATAACTGACTCAAGGGCACCTAACAACAAAAACAACAATGGAAAACTAGCTTATGTCTGATAGAGTGCCAAATGTCAACTTTTTTGCTTATGCATGAATTATATCAGTTTAATTGTATCAACCATATCTTTTAGTGCCTTGATGTAAAGCTTTTGGAGAACTGCTCATTCAGTAACTCAGAACAATGAAGTGTGAAAGTTTTGAATGAAAAGGCTATATTCTTTTAGTATGGATTAATAAGGATATTTTATAGATTCAGCACTGATTTGGCCCATCACTTACAAATTAAGTCTTCTTTTCCTTAAATGTACACAAGAGTCATTGTCATCTTCCAACCAGAATTCTCTACAAAGCAGAGTTTTTCTCTATCAATGTAACAAGACAGTGGAGCAGGGTACGCAGGAACTGATTCTGACTGAATTCAGGGTGCACATTGCTGAATACTCAGGAGTTTTGCCATCTGGTTGTTGAACTGCAATAATTTGAAATTAGCTAATTTACACAATGGAAACTGGTAAATTTACCAATCTGAACATCACAATCTATTCCAATCTACCCTTTTTGGGCCACTACTAAATGGGGATTTCTGGGGCAGAAACTATATACACATCTGGCCCAAGAGTTGGAAAAGTGTAGAAGATTAGGTTGAAGCTGAAGGTTCAATTTTGTGGGCCCAAATGCTGCCCTATCCTATCCAGATAAGCCAGCAGATAAACCACAATGTGCATGAGTGGCACATTTCATGTCCTGCAACAAACTTCTGAGTACAACACCAATAATGCCAAGAGTTCACAATTCTAAGAAAACTTTTTTTTTCTTTCTTTTTTTTTTTTTTTTAATTTCATGTCATGTGTTTTTTATTTTGAAGCACATCAAGCCCTTTAATGTTCTTCCTCCAAACCCTTACCCTATCCCTGGTAAAAGACACACACACTGAAGTATCATATCTCCTTCAAATATTGCATTCCAGTTTAGGACACATTAGGAGGCACTGGAGTTCATTAATTCTTAGCCATAAGAGTCCCAATCTTTGAGCAAAGAAATTGTGTTTAGCGTGAACTGAGTACCATATCACAATGCCTCCTTCTGTCCCCTGACTATCTGCTATATCCTACAGCAATGAACTTAAGTTATTGTATCTCCAATAATGGAATTTCAGGCACTGTTATGAACAGAAGAGGAAACATTTATTGGCTTCAGGGGATTTTTTGTTGCCATAAAACTACACAGATGGATGGACAGTCATGTAATCCTTCTGTGTCCCATATATGTAACTAAAAGTAAATGGTTTATGCACAGAGTATAGTCCCATGATTAGTGATACATAGGAAAACATTTTGGAGAAAATTCAAAGAATAATAAATTTGAAATGATAAACTATCCAGCCACATGATAACCACTGAAACACCTCATGCAAGTAAAATAATTATTTACTGCTTAAAATCATGTATTAGATTATTCACAAATCATCCAAGAAAAGATAACTCCACAGGGTGTTTCTGACACCAAAGAAATGAGAATGTAATCCACAGAGTAATCCTCAGATACATGAACTAAGAGTGGCTTCTCTGCTGACTGCAATTCTTCTTCTTCTTTCTTAGAAATTCCCCAACCAATATTACAAATCTTGGCGTTACAATATGTCCCCAGCTTATAACTGAGTGTGCTTCTGAAAGTCCTTTTATGAAATCAAATATTTTGAAATTTTAATAAATTTTCCAATAGAAACTATGTTAAATGGTGGTTAGGTCCTTAGATTGACTCATTAAAACATAATGAAGTCATCAGATGTCCAAGAGAAAGAGCAGAAAACATCATTTTGAAAGGTCTATAAGGTACAGATGAATTATACTCTTGGTGTCTCTCCGTGCTTCCTTAGGAATCTTGTGAGTTTCAATCCTCTTATATTTTGACCTAGAAATGACGAAGGCTACACTTTGTTGGGAAATATGCAAAAAAATTATAAATTCCTTATGTGTTATGGATGGAAATTTCTCTCCCTGAAATGTGTGTCAAATTGCCAGAGCCATAATTCTCAGTGGTTTGGCAGTTGTGTAATGATCATTCATGATATGATCTGAGGTGATAAGCAAAACAGGTATAAGAGGCTAGGGTTGGATGCAACACCTTTAATCCTGTCACAGCCCAGATCCTAAGTAAGGGAACTTTCCCCTGGGGTATAGCCTGCAACACCTTTTCTCTTATAAGAAATAAAAAGAGAGGGAAGCTACAGAGAGAGAAGGACATACTACACTACCAAGAAAGAAGAGCCATGAGTAGAGCATGTCTTTTGGACCCAGGGTCCCTATTCTGGGAACCTCCTAGGATCAGGAGACCAGGAGAGCAAAAGACTTACCCTAGATCCAGTGCTCTGAATTCAAACTTCTAGCCTCCTAAACTATGAGAGAATAACTTTCTGTTTGTTAAAGCCACACACTTGAGTTTTTTCTTTTATAGCAGCACTGGATAACCAAGACATTGTGATTGCAAATATTGATGATATGACATCATCCTATAGACATAGCTAGTAGACAGACAAATATCTTACTACAGTTTTCAGTCAGAGTTAACAGCAACCATACTTCTCATTGCCCTCATCCTTAACACTAAAAATCTAAACTCCCCCAGGAATATATCCACTTCTACATTTCTACCATTTAGCTTTATTATTACATCTGCAAACTTATTTTTCACTGCCTACCTTAAGGCCAAGCATATCAGCTTCATCCCCACCCCACTGTAATCAAATTGCTCCATATTTTTAACTTTTTGTTGCAAGCTTTCTCCATTCTCTAGTGTTGGCTGAAACTTAGCTATTCCAATGGGATAAGTTCTTTCCTGCAATCCTCTCCAATGTAAGTAACTTACTCTTCTGTTTTCCAAACAATGTCAGAGTGAGAATAAGAGACAGGACTGGCATTCTTCATGCTTATGTTTGGTACTAGTCAATATTTCCCATTAAGCTTGGAGAAAATACAAAGAAAAAACAAGAGTGAAACCATCCTTTTCTATTTTTGCTATTTGGCATAACAGTATCTTCTCCTTGCCATCTCTCCACTTTCTGGTCTTTCCTACTTTTAGACATGGATTGTTTTGGCTCCTACTTGAAAGATTTCCTCTCCAGTCCTAGTATAGTTGTCAGGCCAACTTCCATCCAACTCCCCAGTCTACAACTCTTGATTCCTCCATGCAAATACTTTTCACCATTTTAACAACCCACTCCTAGGGGCATATTCTAGACTCTATTGCAACCTGGACTTTCTCCATCACTGAGGTCTTAAACTATCACTCTCTCCTATGTTAACCTTTGCTTACAGTTCATTCACTTTCTTATTCTTAACACTTTTTTATTCCTAACTATACCATTTCTTCAAAATTTCCTGTAAAACACAAACCAAAAGAATTAAATGCAGTTCCTGGATGAACTACTTTTTATTCTAAACTATCAGGTCCATCTGTCTTTGCTCTCTGCCTTGTTAACCAAGCTTGCAAGTTGAGTCACTTATTCCCTCTCTTTCTCTGTCATTCTGACAAGTAATCTTGTCCAAAGTCTCCTGTAAAATCTAAACCTAGATTAATTTAACCATTCTCCCTTTTGCATCTATACCAAGGCTGCAAAGTACTACTTGAGATAAATCAAGCAATCATAGAGAGTAAAACTTGAGGCAAAGTTCTTAAACTTTGAATCTTGACAAACTTCTTTTGAATTTTTAAATTTCAAATCAAAATAGCCACTTTTTGTCCATAATTAATCTCATTCTTTGCAGTAGATCTTGTATCCGGCTTTACTGAAGAAATTCAGACCATTGAAGAGGAATTTTCTCAATTAACCACACTGATACTTGCAAAAAGGAGTCATGATGGTTCAGTGGTTAAGCATGTGGTTATTAACTGAAAGTTCAGCAGTTCAAAGTCACCAGCTCTGTGGAAGAAAGATGTGCCAGTCTACTTCCATAAAGATTTGTCGCCTTAGAAGCCCTACGGGGCAGTTCTACTCTGTCCTCTAGGGTTAATATAAGTTAGAATTGACTCAATGGCAATGGGTTTGTTATTGATTGGTACTTACAAACAAGTCTTAGGCCCACAATACTATTAATCAACCTATGTCTCTTATCAAGTAGATTCTGACTAATGGAGATCCCATATGTGTTAGAGTAGAACTGTGCTCCGTGCAGTTTTCAATAGATGATTTTTCATATTTCAATCACCAGATCTTTCTTCAAGGTGCTTCTGGCTGTACTTGAACTGCCAACTTTTTGGTTAGCAACAGAGAGGATTAACCATTTGCATCACGTGTTGTATTTAGGGGCCAGTGAGTTAAGTTATGACTCATAGTGATCCATTGTAGAATAGAAGGAAAAACTACCCAGAACTGCATTATCCTCAAAATCATTATGTTTGAGCCCATTGTTGCAACTATTGTGTCAGTCTACACATTGAGGGTCTTCTTTTTCATTGATCCTTTATTTGGCTGAGCATTACGTTCTTTACCAGAGGATGATCCCTCCCAATAACATGTCCAAAGTACATCAGATGAAATCTCAGCATCTCACTTCTAAGGAGCATTCTGGCTGTACTTTTTTTTTTTTTTGTGATTTGGATGAAAATTTACAGAGCAAATTCACTTTCCATACAGCAGTTCACATACACTTTGTCTCATGACATTGACTACAATTTACCACAATGCAACAGCTCCCCTCCCACTTCCTCCCAATAATTACCTCTTCCCTGTGTCCATCCCTCCATGCACTCCTGCCCCCTGAGCTGTCTCCCTGTGCATAAGCAGTCCTTCTTTCTCCCATGCTTGTTCTCTCCAAGGAGTGTGCCTACCTAAGGTAAATGTTCAACTCATATGCCTGTCTTTTCTTTGGCTGGAAGCCACATGTGTGGGTTCAATTCCATACCTGAAGGGCAGCTAGGGGCCATAGTCTCAGTGGTTCCACCACGCTCTATCAGATCAGCAAACCTGGTCCTGCATTTTTTTTTTCCTCCAAATGATTTTGAGTTTTGTTTCATATTCTTCTCCCTCTTTATCCAGGATCTCCTACATAGATCCTCCTCCAAGTGGTTGACAGTGGTAGCCAGGCACCATCTAGTTCTTCTGGTCTCATAGTCATATAGGCTGTGAATCACATGTGTACCAGTCACTAAGACTAATTGTTTCCATGAATGTTTGATTTCTTCATTCTTCTTTGCTCTGGACAAGGAGAGACCCATCATTGCATCTAGATGGGTGGTTGCAAGCTTTTAAGATCCTAGTCACTATTTGCCAAAGTAGGAGATGCAACAATGTTTTGTGTAGTATGTTATACCAACTGAGTTTGATGTCCCCTGTGACTCCGGTCCTGCTGGCTGTACTTTTTCCAAGATACTTTTGTTCTGAAAAATCTACGGTGTATATTCAATATTCTCTGCCAACACCATTATTCAAATGCATCAGTTCTTCAGTTGTGCTTATTCATTGTCCAGCTTTCACATGCATATAAGCCCCTTGAAAAATATGAGGGTTTGGGTCAGGCTCACTTTAGTCAATCATCAGAGTGATATGTTTGATTTGAACACTTTAAGAGGGCTTTTACAGCATACCCAATAAAATATGTCTTTTGATTTCTTTACTACTGTCTCCATTGGTTTTGATTGTGTATCACAGTAAAACAAAATGCCTTATAATGCAAATATTTTCTCTGGTTATCATGATGTTACTTATTGGTACAATTGTGAGGATTTTCATTTTCTTTATGTTGAGGTGTAATCTACACTGAAGATTGTAGTCTTAGATATTCATCAATAAGATCTTCAAGTGCTTCTTGCTTTCAGTTATCAAGGTCATGTCATCTGCATATCACATATTGTTAATGAGTCCTCCTTAAATCCTGATGCTACACACACTCTTCTTCATATAGTCCAGATTCTCTAATTGGTTGCTCAGCATACAGATTGAATAACTATGATGAAAGGACACAATCTCAGGGGTTTCACTAATCTCTATCAGGCCAGTAAGCCTGGTCGCTTTTTTTGATGTTGAGTTTTGTTCAACATTTTTCTCCTACTTTCCAGGATCTCCTATTTTGATCCCTTTCTGAGTAGTTGACAGGAGTAGCCAGATGCCATTTAGTTCTTCCAGCTTCAAGGTCATGTAGGCTGAGGTTCCCATGGTCTACAAGTTGCTTGAACTAAGTTTTTCCATATGTCTTTAGCTTTCTTCATTCTTTTTTTGCTCCAAATTAGGAGAGACCAAATGTTGCATCTTAGATGGCCACTCACGTGCTTTTAAGGCTCCAGTTGCTACTCACAAAAGTAGTGTGTAGAACAATGTTTCTTTGTAGTATGCTATGCCAATTGAGCTTGACATCCCCTGTGAACATGGTACCAAGTCTGTGGGCCCAATGGCTCATTCCCTCAGAGTCTTTGGGTGTGGCTAAGTAGTTATCATCACTTTGCCCCATTAACTGTATTATATATATGAATATTCTGTTAGTATAGACAAATTGTTGTTGTTAGGTGGCATCAAGTCAGCTCTGACTCATAGAGACCCTATGTACAATAGAACAGAAACACTGCCCCATTGTGTGCCAGCTTCATGATTCTTGCTATACCTGAGCCCATCGTTGCAGCCACTGTGTCAATCCATCTCCTTGAGGGCCTTCCCCTTCTTCACTGACGCTTTACATTACCAAGCATATCTTTCTGCAGGGAATGGTCCTTTCTGACAACATGACCAAAGTAGGTGAGATGAAGTCTGGCCATTCTCGCTTCCAAGGAGAGTTCTGGCTGCACTTCTTCCAGGACAGATTAGTTAGTTCTTTTGGCAGTCCATGGTACTTTCAGTATTCTTTACCAACAACACAACTCAAAAGCATCAAATCTTCTTGGGTCTTCCTTATTCATTGCCCAGCTCTTAATGCATATGAGGTGATTAAAAATGCCATGGCTTGGGTTAGGTACACCCTAATCTTCAAGGAGATATCTTTGTTCTTCAACACTTTAAAGAGGTCTTTTGCAGTAGATTTGCCTTGTGCAATATATCATCTGATGTCTTAACTGCTGCTTCTGTGGGTGTTGATTGTGGAACCAAGTAATAGGAAATCTTTAACAAAATCAGTCTTCATTTATTGGGATGCTGGTTATTGGTCCAGTTGCCAGGATTTTTGCTTTCTTTATGCTGAGATGTAATCCATACTGCCGACTGTAGTCTTTAATCTTCATCAGTAAGTTCTTCAAGTCATTCTCACTTTCAGCAAGCAAAGTTGTGTTGTCTGTGTATTGCAGGTTGTTAATGAGTTTTCCTCCAATAATGATGCCATGTTCTTCATATAGGCCAACTTCTCAGAGTATTTGTTCAGCATAAAGATTGAATAAGTATCGTGAAAGGATATAATCTTGATGCTCTCCCTTCCTGATTTCAAACCATTCATTATCCCCTTGTTCTGTTTGAATGACAGCTTCCTGGTCTATGTACACATTCCTCATGAGCACAATCAAGTGTTCTGGAATTCATATTCTTCTTAAAGTTATTTATAATTGGTTATGATCCACATAATCAAATGCTTTTGCATAGTCAATAAAACAAAAGTAAACATCTTTCTGTTATTCTTTGGTTTCAGCAAAGATGCAGCTGACATCAGCAATCATATCCCTCATTCCACATCCTCTTCTGAATCCAGCTTGCAGTTCTGGAAGTTTCATGTGAATATAATGCTGCAACTGTTTTTGAAATATCTTCAGCAACATTTTTCTTGCATGTGATGTTAATGATATTGTTTAGTAATTTCCACATTCTGTGGGATCATATTTCTTTGGGATAAGTACAAATATGGATCTTTTCCAGTCTGTTGGACAAGTAGCTGTCTTCCAAATTTGTTGGCATAGACAAGTGCCTCCAGTGTGACATCCATTGGTGAAACATCTCAAAGGGTATTCTGTCAATTATGGAAACCTTGTTTTCTTTGCCAAGTCCTTCAGAGCAGTTTCAACTTCTTCCTTCAATACCATTGGTTCTTGATCTTATATCACCTCTTGAAATGGAAGAACATTGATCAATTGTTTTTGTGACAGTGACTCTGTGCATTCCTTCCATCTTCTTTTGATGTTTCCTGCATCATTCAATATTTTGCCCATAGAATCTTCTGATATTGCAACTCCAGGCTTCAATTTTTTCTTAGTTCTTTCAGTTTGAGAAATGCCAAGTGTGTTCTTCCCTTTTGGTTTTCTAACTCCAGGTCTTTGCACATTTCATTATAATAATTGACTTTTTCTTCTCTAGCTGCTTTTTTAAATCCTCTGTTCAGCTCTTTTATTTTGTCATTTCTTCCATTTGCTTTAGCTACTCTCCACTCAAGGGCAAGTTTCAGAGTCACTTCTGACATCCATTTTGGTCTTTTCTTCCTTTCCTGTCTTTTTAATGACTTTTTCCTTTCTTAATGGATGATGTTCTTGATGTCATTCCACAATTCCTCTGGTTTTCAGTCATTGGTGTTCAATGCATCAAATCTATTCTTTAGATGGTCTCCAAATTCAGAACAGCTATAATCAAGGTCATTATTTTGGCTCTCATGGACTTGTTTTAATTGTCTTCAGCTTCAACTTGAACTTGCATATGAGCAGTTGATGGTCTGTTCCACAATCAGCTCCTGCCTTGTTTTAGCTGAAGATACTGAGTTTCCCCATTGCCTCTTTCCACAAATGTATTCAATCAGATTCTTGTGTACTCTATCTGGTGAAATTTATGTGTATAAGCACTGTTTCTGTTGTTGAAAAAAGCTATTTGCAATGAATAAGCCATTGGTCTTGCAAAATTCTATCTGCAGCATTATTTCTATCACCTAGGCCATGTTTTCCAACTACTGGTAATTCTTCTTTGTTTCCAACTTTTGCATTCCAATCACCAGTGAAAATCAACCTATCTTGATTGCATGTTCAATCAGTTTCAGACTTCAGAAGCTGGTAAAAATCTTCAACTTCTTCACTTTTGGCTTTGGTGGTTGGTGCATAAATTTGAATAATAGTAGTAGTAACAGGTCTCCTTATAGATGTATGGATATTATTATTTTATCACTGACAACATTGTATTTCAGAATAGATCTTGAAACATTCTTTGTTTGTGATGACGAGTCCCACTCCTTTCCTCTTCAATTTGTCATTACCAGCATAGTAGATCATATGGTTGTCTGATTCCAAATGGCCAAACTCAGTCCATTTCAGCTCACTGATGCCTAGGTTGTCAATCTTTATGCATTCCATTTTGTTTTTGAAAACTTCCAATTTTCTTATATTCATACTTCATACATTCCATGTTTCAATTATTAATGGATGTTTGTAGCTGTTTCTTTCCATTTTGAGTTGTGCCACATCAGCAAATGGAGGTCCCGAAAGCTTTTACATGTACATCAGTAAGGTCGGCTCTACTCTGAGGAGGCAGATCTCTCCCAGTCATATTTTCTATGCCTTCTGACACGAGGGGCTCATCTTCTGACACTATTGTGGACAATGTTCCAGGGCTATTCATAAAGTTTTCCAGTAATATATCAGACAACATTTAACTGTTATTCATAAGGTTTTCACTGACCATTTCTTTGAGAAGGGGATGACCCCTTCCATCTTCTCAGTCTGTCTTAGTCTGGAAGCACCACTGAAACCTGTCCTCCATGGGTGACCCTGCTGGTATTTGAAATACTGGTGGCATAGTCTCCAGCCTCACAGCAACGTGCAAGCCATCACAGTCCAACAAACTGACAGATGACTGATCTGCATACGAATTTGTATGTAGTACACAAAGTGTCTACATACAAATAGGTATGTAGAAATATCGTGTGCCAAAGTTATGTATGGTCATAGGTACATTCTCTTTTGCCCAGATATAGCTATCATTTAGCTTGTCTGCCCATGTAACCACCTGTAGATTAATGTTTGTTGTTACCGGTAATGTAATATTGTGTATGTAAAAGCATTTATCTTTCTTGTCTATATCTTTTGTGCATCTCTGTCTTCCTTTTCCTTAGTGCTGCTGACTTGCTTTTAGTATATTGCCTTTTCTTTCACTCAGATCAATACTTTTATCTGTCTAACAATTTTCCCTCCTGTCCCCTTTCATCTTCTTTGCATGTCACTTGCATTTTTCAATATTTTGCCCTTAATATTCTTTAATATTGCAACCCAAGGCTTGGATTGAATTTTTTTCTTCGGTTCCTTCAGCTTGAAAAAAGCAGAGCATTTTCTTCCATTTTGGCTTTCTAACTCCAGATCACTGTAATACTTTATAATAACCACCTAGGTACCCCTGACATATTTTCAGCAGCCCACAAAAGTACCATAATTTTATGTAGAAGCAGAAGGAAAATATACCTTTTAAGAACATATTTTAAAGTATAATAATATATTCATCTTTATACTATTGCAATCACAATACATTCATTCTATTTATTTATTTATTTGTTTGTTTGTTTACACAGAGGCAGAGGCCCATGAAGGCAAAAATTCCATGGTCCATGACAGTCATAATGTGACCTTACCTACAAACTTACCTCCGTGAACCTGGAGTCTAAACTCTTGACCAAGTCTTAGCCCTTCCTCTGTGCTTTAGAACATGTCCTGATTTCCCTCTTTCAGGACGTTGTTATATCAATTTTCCCCCTTCAAGAGAACTGTGACCCTCCTGCTCTATCAGCACCTATCTCTCTGCAGATATATTGGCTCAAGTCTCTCCTAGTTTTTCCATTTCCAAGGCCAATGAACAATTGTATGTACTCATTTTATTTGACTTCTCAGTGGTATTTGACACACCAGACCCTTGATTTGCTTCCTAAAATCTTCTCCTTCCCTTGCTATCCCTTTTATTTAATTTTCCTTCTGAAACTTTAACTTTTTGTTTATCGTTATAGGTTCCTCTTCACTCACTCAACCCATGAACACTCTCTTCCCAAAGGAGAAGTCCATCTCTCTGCTTTATAATTGTGTACATCAAGCTACTTACCAGAGTTCACAGTATCTACGAGATCTACCCACAGCTGAGACTCTGCCCCTAAGCAATTTTACTCTTGCTAACTTTGCTAGATCTACATTGGCAAGTCTGTCATTCAAACTGATTCTTTGCCCTGAGAGGTCCATTTGCACTTGCTACCTCCCTGAGTGACTCTTTACAAGAGGCTGTCTTTTGGCATCACTCCCTTTAGCAAGTCTCTCTTTATCACATACTGCCTTTTACTTGTTTAAAACATTGAAGACTATTAAAAATAGTCTTATTTATCTATTTATTTGTATATATATTGTTTCCCTCCTCTTCCTCCTCTAAAATATAAAATCCATTACACAGGAAGTTTTGCTTACACTGTTAAATGTTGTATTCCCAGGTTCTAGAATAATTTATGGAACTTAGAAGAAACTCAGAATATACTTATCAAAAGAATGAATAAAGACAGAACTCTCATCATGACATTAGTACCAGTTGCCATAGAGCTGATTCCAAATCATGAAAAAGCAATTTGTTACAGAGTAGAACTGCTCCATAAGATTGTCAAGGTTGTGACATTTTGGAAGCAGATCATTGGACCTTTCTTAAGTGGGATCCCTGCATGGGTTCAAACTGCCAACCTTTTGGCTGCTAGTCAAGTGCTTAAGCATTTGATCAGCCAGGGATGTCTTTCATGTCACTGTCAGTTCACAATCTATGAATACACATACGTTCTGAAGAATCTTAAATGTATGGAATAAATATGGTCAATCTTCATGTGTCGTAGCAGCATGTAAGTAGATAAGTATTGATGCAACCATTTGTGGTAGAAGCATAGTACTTAGAGATGTGTGGGGAATTATAAGCAAAACTAAAATGTTAAAAGTCTTTCCCAGTGGAAAGTGGAAGTACAAGTGAGGAGCACTGAGTTCATATAAACTACTTTTCAAAATATTATAATCCCTTTAGCAGTTTTCTGTGTATTTACTTATGTGTTTATCATTTTACTTTATTTCTCTCACTGGAATCAACAGGTTAGATTCAAGCATTTTTAACATATTCTTTAAGTAAAACAAGCAGTGTTATCTATATGACAGAAAAAAAAATGATAAGCAAAAGAGGAAATTTAAATTTACTTTCATTTTCTTGAAATGTGAAAATTATATATGATTTGTATCTTCTGGACTTGTTCTCATTTTTTTTTTTTTTTTAAATTAGGATTTGGGTGAAGATTTACAGAGTTAATTCACTTTTCATACAGCAGTTCACATATACTTTGTCTCATGTCATTGACCAAAATTTACAAT
>NW_006921677.1:767193-772722 GCF_000298275.1 Orycteropus afer afer | reverse complement strand
TTTTAAACTTCAGAATTTCCATCAATTTTTGTTTTTTTTTTTTTTTTTTTTTTTTTTTTTTTTTTTTTTTTGTCTATCTTTATAAGGCGGACAGAGATAAAGGGAAATTTCATTTTCAAATAACAGTAGCTTATCAGGTGCTTTTGCTAAAGCAGTATAGATAGCTTTTGGAGTTAATAGAGGAGGCTGAAATAACTTGGGATTGGAGGAGATCTGTTTCTAGAGAAGAAAGTAGTTGCATTAACTATGGCCACTTCAAATTTATGGAATTTCATGCTCATTATATATTCTTAACTTACAGACTATTTATAAGTTAAATATTTCATTTTCTTTTACTGTTCTATATCACACAGTATTGGTAGTTGGAAAACATAGCCTTGGTGATAGAAATGATGCTGGAGTATGCATGGTAGAATTTTGCAAGACTAATGACCTATGCATTGCAAATAACTTTTTTTTTTTTTTTTTAACATCATAAACAGCGACTATACACATGGACTTCCTCAGATAGAATACATAAAAATCAAATCAATTGCATCTGTGGAAAGAGGTGATGAAGAAGCTCAATATCATCAAGTCAAAATAAGGCCAGGATCTGACTGTGGAACAGACCATTCATTGATCCTATCCAAATTCAGGTTGAAGCTGAAGACAATTAAAACAAGTCCACAAGAGCAAAATATGACCTTGAGTATATCCCACTTGAATTTAGAGATCATGTGAAGAGTAGATTTGATTCATTGAACTCCAGGGACCAAAGACCAGAAGAATTGTAGGAGGCTATCAAGAACATCATACATGAAGAAAGCAAAAGGTTATTAAAAATAAAAGAAAGGAAGAGAAAACCAAAACATATGTCAGAAGAAACTCTGAAACTTGCTCTTGAGTGGCTAAAGGAAAAGGAAAAAATGTTGAAATAAAAGAGTTGAATGGAAGACTTGAAAAGGTAGCTTGAGAAGACAAGTTAAAGTATTATAATGAATTGAGCAAAACCAGAAACTAGAACACCCACATTCAGCATTTCTCAAGCTGAAAGAACTGAAGGAAAAATTCAAGCCTCAAATTGCAATATTGAAAGATTCTATGGGCAAAATATTGAACGATGCAGGAAGTATCAAAAAGAGATGGAAGGAATACCCAGAATCACTGTACCAAAAAGAATTGTTTGACATTCAGTCATTTCAGGAGATAGCATATGAATGAGAGCTAATGGTCTTCAAGGAAGGAGTTCAAGGTTCACTGAAAGAATTGGTGAAAAACAAGGCTCCAGGAATTGATGGAATACCCATTGAGATGTTTCACCAAACTGAAGCAACTCTGGAGGCACTTACTTGTCTAAGCTAGGAAATTTGGAGATAGCTACCTGAACAATTGGCTGGAAGAGATTTATATTTGTGTGCATTCAAAAGAAAGGTGACCCAGCAGAATGTGGAAATTATCAAGCAATATCATTAATAACTATGCAATAAAATATTAATAAATATGCAAATAAAATTTTGCTGAAGACAATTCAAAAATGTTTGCAACAGTATATTGACAGGGGATTTCCCAAAATACAAGCTGGATTCAGAAGAAGACATGGAATAAGGGTTATCATTGCTGATGCCAAATGGTTCTTAGCTAAAAACAAAGAATACCAGGAAGATGTTTACCTGTGTTTTATTGACTGTGCAAAGATACCTGACTGTGTGGTTCATAACAGATTATGGATAACATGACAAAGAATGAG
This sequence comes from Orycteropus afer afer, assembly GCF_000298275.1. Lineage (NCBI taxonomy): Eukaryota > Metazoa > Chordata > Mammalia > Tubulidentata > Orycteropodidae > Orycteropus > Orycteropus afer. Next base: position 770,993 of record NW_006921677.1, on the reverse strand, counting down.
AATGCTGGAACACTCGTGGGAAACCTGCACATAGACCAAGAGGCTGTTGTTCAAACATAACAAGGGAATACTGTATGCTTGAAAATCAGAAGGGCATGTGTTGGGGTTGTATCATTTCATCATACTTATTCAATCTGTATGCTGAGTAAATACTCTGATAATATGGACCATATGAAGAGGAATGTGGCATCAGGGTTGGTGGAAAACTAATTAACAACTTGCAATATGCAAATGACACAACCTGGCTTCCTGAATGTGAAAATAATTCAAAGCACTCACTGATGAAAATAAAAGACTACAGTCTTCAGCATGGATTATACCTCAACATAAAGAAAATAAAAATCCTCACAACTAGACCAATAAGAAACATAATAGTAAATGGAGAAATGTTTGATGTCAAATATTTTATTTTACTTGGATCCACAATCAACACTCTTGGAACCAGCAGTCAAGTAGTCAGAAGTGGTATTGCACGAGGCAAATCAACTGCAAAAGATCTCTTTAAAGTGTTGAAGAGCAAAGATGTCATTTTGAGGATTAAGGGGCACCTAACTCAAGCCTCTGCTAGCATAGTGCCTAAGGCACTTGACGGCTAACCAGAAAGCTGGCGGAAAGGAAGACTGGGGAAGAATTAATGTCTTTGAATTGTGGTGCTAGCAAAGAATATTGAAATTACCAAGGACTCCAGAAGACCAAACAAATCTATTCTGGAAGAAGCGTCCCTGGAATGCTCGTTGGAAACAAGAATGGTCTGACTTCATCTCTCCTGTTTTGGTCATGTGGCCAAAAAGGACCAGTCCCTGGAGAAGGATATCATACTTGTTAAAGTGGAGGGTCAGATGAAAAGGGGACAACCCCCAGCAAGCTGGATTGACACAGTGGCTACAGTGATGAGCTCAAGCATAGCAAGTATTGTGAGAATGGTGCAGAACAGGACAGTGTTTCATTCTGTTGTACTTAGGAGTTGGAATCAACTCAATGGCACCTGACAACAACATATCACACTCCAATTTATCGATCTGTAATTTAAAAATCTATTTCAAAATACAATGATTCCCAACATTCTTTTTTGTTTTCACACAGGAAAAAATAAATCAATAAAATTAAAGGTAATTATATTCAAATAATTACTCCACAAATTGAAGGGTGAATAATATTTTATCTGATATGCAGATAATGCATATCTTTGTGTGACTATTTAGCAATAATTTCCTTAGAGACATGTTCTACTTTATCATTATCTGTTCTTTAAGAAGATGAAAATGTCCAACAATCCAGGATGGATTCCCTTGGATATTCCAGACATTCCTTCTGTTCACAAACTGAATCCTGGATCCCAAAACCTGTTCCAGACTTTACTCCTTGTACCATATGTTTCTTTTGCTTTGTGACTCTTCTTGAGGACATCTCCATCTAGATTCAGGTCTACTGACCTGCTCAAATCTCTTTGGTCAGATTTAGACCTTGATTTCAAGTATCATTCATTTTGTCTCAACCTTAAAAATCTTCCATGGATTTATTGTTTGATAATTTTAAAGACTTGTATTTTCTTTTCAGGTGGGGGAAAAAGAAAAAAAAAGAAGAAGAAAGATGAAAACAAGTCTAAGAGTTTGGTAAACTAGTAGTTACATAATAAATGGATACAATGCTAGAATGCCTGATTTGTTTGGTATACTAGGATTTTTATGAGCTAAATGAAGGTTTGAAATAATAGAGCAATGATTTTTTTAAAAAAATGCTCTCTCCCATTTGGGTTTTCTTTGTAGTTTTAAATAGCATGAATAACAATTCCAAAATATATTCTGTTATTATTGTAACGATGGCTTATCAGGTAATATTACAGATCTTTTTGAAGAAGTGTAAATGAAAGTGAAAATGCATTGAACTCACAGAGAAACTTTATTCATATGTTAATAGATTGACAACAAATTCAATCCTTACTATTTTCCAGGCATTGTTCTAAGGACTGGAGACAGAGTGTATTGTCTCATTTTGTCTACACAATGATAAAACCATCGACAGACAGATATATGATGATCACTTTTAGCATTCCAGAGAATTAATAGTGTGTGCTTTCTATCATTCACAAAGAGCTACATTACAATTTGGCTTCTTCAATAATATATATCACAAAAATTTAGACTGAAACAAGCCAATGACATTCAGTTGGCTCAAAAATGCAGAAATTTATTCTTATTTTCCCTCTTTATGTCTTCGTGCATCTATGTGTTCATGATTCTAGAATCACTGCCATGACAAGTCAATTCCAAAGTCACTAAATTGCACATGTAAGTAATGTTGAAAAGAGAAACGATTTGCTTCATATATATTTACCATAAAAAGAATGAATCCACATAAATAAATAAATGTTGATTCACAAAATACACCATGAAAAGACATTTGTAACATATTTAGCCAACACAGTATTCAGAATTTGCAAAGAATTCCTACAAATCAATGAGAAAAAATGTAGATAGAAAAAAAGTCTATTATATATATTTTTGGGGGAGGAACTCTGGTATCATAGCACCTAAGGTATTTGGCTGCTAACCAGAAGGCTGGCAGTTGAAACTCACTAGTCACTCCTCAGAAGGAAGATTGGGTATTCTACTTCTGTAGTGATACCCTCTTGGAAACCCAAGGAGGGGTCACCATGAGTCAGATCCAACTCAATGGCAGTGAGTTTGGTTTACTGGTTTGGCTATGTATCACATTATTATTATTATTATTATTTTTAAATAAATGTAGCCTAACTAGTAGTTGTACATATATATTGATTCTAGGGCCAGCAAATAATTGGAACTTGTGCTGTGCTATTTACAATTGGATGTGAAAGAAGAACCATAAAATCATGTTTAGTACTACTACTTAAATTAGTTATTGGTCTCCACTTTCCTAAATCATCATGGGAAAGGTTTTATCTAAAAAAATTAAGGCCTCGGTTTATTATTTATTTATTTATTTTCCTGGTTTTTAAAAATATAGCATAGACTAAAACTGTTCATATTTCAATATTTATTCATACTTCTTTTTATTTTTTTTCTGAAAGGTGCTAATTTCAAAATAAAGTTTTGAAATACTTACTAAAGAAAATAGCCAATGGCAGATGAAATAATCAAATGAAAAATTGTATTGATAAACTCTTTCATCTTCTGATGGGTTAATATGGATGTCTATCCCAGAAAGTAGCTCTTTTCATTAAAATTGGGATTTTCTATCTACCTACCTGAAGGTATTGAAGGATTTTCTGCATCTCAAAATCACTTTCCATCGACACACATACATGAATTATGTACATATGATGAAAATTTGAAAACAATATGCAAAAGTATTTCCCACCTATAACTTTTGTCTGTTCATCTTAAATGTATATATAATATATAATGCAATTTTTGCCCACTCATACAGAATACTCACATTAATATACTAATATCACGGTATTGCAGTTCTGAAACCTTGGGACATATGGAGATGTTGGTTGTCTTTCAACGTTTAAAGAATTAATGAAACTTTTGAGTCCTAGTGGATAAAAGGCTTTGCAGAACAACTTAATGAACAATGGGTAATTAATTGTATGCTATTAGTTGTGAAATCACCTTGAAATGTTACCAGCTATTAAAACATGGCTTTAAAATGCAGTGGATTTATAGATTGAAGCAAAAAGCAAGGTACAATTTTGCAGTTTGTACCCCTATGTAGCAATCTTTTTTTCCTAAGCATTTACTGAATCTACTTATTGAGTAAGGGAGCTGTGGTAGCATAGTGGCTAAGGCACTTGACTGCTAACCAGAAGGCTGGCG
>NW_006921677.1:736285-767093 GCF_000298275.1 Orycteropus afer afer | reverse complement strand
GCTATGAGTCAGGGCTCACTCGATGGCACATAACAACAACTCAGTGAAAAGGATTCAGGTAAGGTTTTTTTTTTTTTTTCTGTTTGTTTTCCTTTCTCTCTCTCTCTCTTAAATCGTGCCTACTTACAGCATATTTCCAGAATGTATATTACAGAGTATACAGGTTGCTAAAACCGCTCATGTTCATTTTTCAACTGTGTAGTAATTTGTATAATACCTCCTGAATGATTTCTGCTTCATGGAACTATTTCAAATTAACCTAAAAAATACTCAAATTATACTTTCAGTGTTTTAAAATAGAGAGTGCACACTGTGCTCTCTGCTTCAGAAAGGCTTCATTATGCTAAGTATTCTTATCTGTTAGTCTCCTTGAAAATATGCTGTCTACCTCCGCATAGAGTTTATGTACACATCCTTAATAAACACATGTTATCAGGAAACAGCTACTCTCTTGAGGCATATCATCATGAGTTCAAAACTCCAAGAAGGGAATGAAAAGGGCAGGGCAATATAAAATTATTCACTCAGTTATATTAACAGCTGTTGCTGTTGTTGTTATGTGCCGTCGAGTCAGACCGGACTCATAGCAACCTCTCCTTGGGTTTCCGAGGCAGTATCACTACGAAGTAGATTGCCCCATCTTCCTTCCGAGAAGTGGCTGGTGGGTTTAAACCACCAGCCTTCTGGTTAGCAGTCAAATGCCTTAGCCACTACCCTGCCACAGCAGACACCTACAAATGTTGGCAAATGTGACCTCAGTTTTAATGCTGCCTTTGGAAGTTTGTACAACATAGGTAGCCTAAACAGTGACATTCCAATATTGTGAATATATATTAATTTTAGACACACACAAATGTGATGTACAGTCATTAAGAAAACCTGCATTATGGAAATTCCTCTTCAGTCATTATAGGTTTTGTTTTTGTTGTTGTTGTTGGGTTCCATGAAGTCAGTTCTACTTACAGTGACCCAATGTGATAGCTCTAAGAGAAAGACTTGATTATCTGCTGCCATAAAGATTAACAGGGCTTTCCTACAGCTTGCATATATGGGACTAAAGAAAAAGGATATACTGAAATAGCAAAACATTTTCAAACTTTTAAAAAATCCAATAAATATTGTGTGTCTTCAACATTAAAGTGCATGCAACTCAGGAAACTTAAATAGCTAACTTTTAAAGCAGAAGAAAAACTGAAATAATATTAAGTTTATTATTACCTTTTTCAGACCCTGGTTTGTTCGTTTGTTTAATTGTGTCAGAGAGTTTTGGGGTGGGGGTAGGGTTCTGTGTTTCCTCCTTTTATATGCATTTGCTGTTCCACTTCTGTTTCTGCTATAACTCTTAATTGTGACTTTGTTTGCCATTTGCTTTAATCCCTGTTTAACCCATGAAAATCTTCTAGAGAAAAACCTCCTGTAAATACACGTCCTAGAACTTATATAACTTTACAAGATATTTAGTCTCAAGAACTGGATTTCAAGGTTGAAGAAATAGTCTCTCTTTTGCTTACTGACAAGATTTGTAATGCTTTAAGCTTAATTAAGTGACAGAATAAATTGACCAAGGCAACTAGGAAGTGTTTTGATCCAGATTATTGGAATGGAAATTTTTCTTTGCTTTCCCAGTAAGTTAGAAGCCAGAATCTTTCACCATTACATCTGACAACAGAAATTTACTCCATGTCCCCTGATATAGCTTGTAGGGAGCAACAGACCAGAGTGTATGTGACCAGAGGTTATAGCATTCTTATTCATTATGCTGTACTCATGAATCTGCCACATTAGAGACAAGCTCCATCCATCCATTTAGCTGTCATTCCTATCATGAATGTAATGCTATTATGGTGAGGGCCAAGTCTACTGCTCATGCCAGATGTTGTTAGGAATTCAATCCATCCTATATGTGAACACTGGCTCCTTCAAACAACAAGATGTTGAGTGAATTACATATTGAGTGGTGAGTTTTCTTGGCATTTAATTATCCAGCTCAAAGAGACATACTTCCCTAATTGTTCCTGAGGTTACTGCCCAGCATATTAGTAAAAGGGATTTTGTTAAGGAATGGTATGATATTGGCAGCTGTAAAAACATTTCAAGTTATTGTAATGTCTCTTTTAGTGATTTTTTTCCTTATTCCAAATGCCTGCATGTCAGTAAAAATAAAACATCTTTTAGATGCAATATCACTGAGATAAAATGTTAAGGATAAAATAAATTTATTTTAATTTTTGCCAATCCTTGTCCACTCTAATGTATTTTGTACATTGTTTAAAATAATCAGGGAATCTTTTCTTAAAAAGAAATGTGTAGTTCTTTTTGAAAAGGACATGAAGCCTGATAATTATTAAGCTAATTAATTTATAGAGGTTTACCAGAGTCACCAACTTAATTTAAATTTAAATTAATTTAAATTAATTTAAATTTAATAAGTCAATCCAACTTATTTAAAATGACCCCACTTAATATATGGTTTTATATAGTGCCAGTTCAAAAGGATTTGGCAAAATTATCTTTTACCAATCTTAATTCTGTCAAAATTTTACCTTTGTTACAAATAAAAATATTTTTTTTTTTTTCATTTTAAAGGCGAATTTCTGGGTCTTGAACATTAAACTTTATGCCATGCTATAATTTTCTGTCATTTCAGGAATATTTCTATTTTCAAGCTTCTCTAACCTCTGAACGCTACATTGGTAAACTTTTTACTTTATTTCATATATTTGATATCAGGTTATCTGAACAAAAGAAAAAGGAAAAGGAAACTTGGCTTATTTGTCCACTTTCATAGTGCATTTTAATGACAATATTAGATTCTGGAGAATATGATGAACCACTGGAACTCTCACACATTAGTGGTGAGAATGCAAAATGTACTGCTTGGGAAGACAGATTGACAATTTCTTAAAAACTTAAACACAGTTTTAATATACAAGTCTGCAACTACAATCCTAGGTATTTGGGGTTGGAAACTTCCTTCCACACAAAGACTTGCACACAAACGTTTATAGCAGGTTTATTCATAACCACCAAAAAAAAAAAAAAAGAAAAAGAAAGCACCAAGATATCCTTCAAGAGATATTTGAATAAACAAATTGTGGAACATCTATACAATGGACTATTACCCAGCATTAAAAATAAATGAATTACTAAGCCAAGAGAAGACATGGATAAACATTAAATACCTATTGTTAAGTGAAAAAATCATTCTGAAAAGGCTACATACTGTATGACTCCAATTTTTATGACATTCTGAAAAAGACAAAATTATAGAGATGGTAAACCAATTTCTAGTTGCTATCCATGTGTTAAATAGATGAAGCATAGGAGATTGCGTAGGGTGGTGAATCTATTCCATATGGTACTCTAATGGTGAATATAAGACATTAAGCATTTGTCAAATTAATTGAATTTTATACCACAAACAGTGAACTTTAATCATGAAATTTTTAAATAAAGCACTTAGAATGTCAGAGCATCATAGTATGCAGTGCAGAAAGTAACAAAATAAGCTAAATATATTACTAATGTGTAAAACAATCTCACTGAAAGAGATATGGGAATATGGCATTCACCTAAATAACTTAGGGAATGATTGAATTCTCTAATACTAAGGACAAAAGAAATTGAAAAAGCACTCTAGTCTAGTTGATAGTTTCTCACAGAAATATGGATTAACAATTATGTAACTACTATACATGTATATAGGAATTGAACAATTAAGTATTTAAATTGTGGATGGTGAGAACTGTTTCTCAGTGTTGTAGTGGGAGAATACAGATTACCAGGGAGAGGAGGCTAGAATGCCATATGGTAATGGATTAGAGTTGCAAATATCAGAATGAAGTCATACTTTGTTTAATGTATATACAGATGGTTGCTGTTGTTGTTGTTATGTGCCATTGGGTCGGACCCGACTCATAGTGACCCCTCCTTGGGTTTCTGAGGCAGTATCACTATGGAAGTAGATAGCCCAAACTTCTTTCAGAGGAGTGGCTGGTGGATTTGAACCACCAGCCTTCTGGTTAGCAGTCAAGTGCCTTAGGCACTATGCTACCACAGCTCCTGCTCATAATGTTAGTATAACATAATGTTAGAATAGCATGTTGTTGTTGTTATTTGCCCTCGAGTTGGACCTGACTCATAGCGACCCCTCCTTGGGTTTCTGAGGTGGTATCACTACAGAAGTAGATTGCCCAAACTTCCTTCCAAGGAGTGGCTGGTGAATTTGAACCGCCAGCCTTCTGGTTAGCAGTCAAGTGCCTTAGGGACTATGCTACCAGAGCTACTATACAGATAGTTACATATACTAATATTTAATATATGTACATTAATAGGTTATTACACAAAAATACACCAGTCTTCTTTCAGTTTTTTGTCCTATGGTGGCTTTCCTGTTTCTCTAATGCCATCAGTATTTCAAATACCAGCAAGGTCACCCATGGTAGACAGGTCTCAGTGGGACTTCCAGACCAAGGCAGACTTGGAGGAAGGAATGGGTCATCCAATCTCAAATAATTGGCCAGTGAAAACCTTATGAATATAGTGAAGCACTGTCTGATATATTACTGCAAAACTTTATGAATAGGAGATCAGAAGATGGAGACATGCAGCTAATACCAACAATCACTCCCTCTTCCATCTGAAACCCAGAACAACTAGGTAAATCAGGTACAACTAAAGACACTGGAGTTATGAACAGCTTAGGAGAGAATATAGTATTAGAGCCCATGAAGACAAAGAAAAGGACAGGTCTGCCCAATTAGAAGAGATGGAAATAAAAGACCTAGAGCAGCAAGCAGAGTAGAGGAGAAGGAGGAAGGAAAAGGGGGAAAAACAAACAAACAAACAAGGAAACCACAGGATCTGGGGACTCAGAATAACCTCACTGTGAGTTTTAGGAGTTGAGCTGGGACATTGTGGGGAAGCGAAGATCTTATAAGCAAATGGATTAGGATCCCCCCCCCCCCCGCCACCATGGCTCGGGCAGCCATGGAATCTTTAGTGGATTGGGAGAAAGGGAGTAGAAGTATTCTCCAAGTTGGCAGAGCCCCGGAGCAGGTGCAAGGCAGTGGATTTGTGCCCATCTCCTGGAAACTTTGTGGTCCTGACTGAATCTCTGCACTGGGTTTTTGTGGCTTGTCGGCACACCCAGAGAGAGGAAATACTCTTCCTTTTGGGACTACTTCCAGATTTGAAACACCTGGGTGGCTTCCTCAGAAGCCCCAAAAACAACACAAGCTGCCCTGCCCATGCTGCATTGCTGACTGAATTTCCTCCCCCTAAGCAGAAAAATCCTTTCAGCCTTTCTATCCTGAGGTTCCCTTCTGGTGTTTTTTTTTTTTTTTTTTTTTTCTTTTCTGTTTTCCCTTTTTTTCCCTGACTAGTGCAACAGGAGAAACATATTAGACCACCACTAGGCAACTGTAGCTACTACAGATGCTAGACAACACCTGTTTGTTATAACATGAAAGCCTATTCACAAGGAACAGAGACCTGCACCCACATCCCCACTAGTGATTGCACCAACACAGAGAGAGCTGGAGAGCAACCCAGTACAGCCAAGTTAATAAACAAAGAAGTACATCTGTGACCAAAAAAAAAACAAATTCACTGCCATGGAGTCAGATCCCACTCATAGTGACCTCTCCTTGGGTTTCCGAGGTGGTACCACGCCAGAAGTAGATTGCCCAACATTCCTTTCCAGGAGTAACTAGCTGGGGGTGGGTTTGAACTGCCATCCTCCTGATTAGCAGTCAAATGCCTTAGGCACTGTGACACCAGAGCTCCTAAATCTTCAAGGAAGTACGTAACAAATGCAATGCAGCACACTGACATCGAATCATATCTAACTCATAGGGACCCCTCCTTGGGTTTCCAAAGCAAGCAGTCAGATGCCTTAGGCACTGCACCACCAGAGTACACACTCCCAAATACAATAAAACACAAAAGCAGCATGAAGCAAATCAATACTTAACTAACAATAAAAGACAACCACTTCAAAATGTCTAGGAAACAACTGACAACCTTAAATCAAACAAACAAACACACAAAAACAGGACAAGACAACAGAAACAAAAGTCTAGAGTAAAGAATTACATGTCTTAGAGGAACAACAAGCAATAGAATTATCTGAGAAAGAATTCAGAAGGTATATATACATATATATATATATAGAGAGAGAGAGAGAGAGAGAGAGTGAGAGAGAGCCCTCTAAGAAATCAAGGAAACCATAAACAGAAAGAACAAGAAGACAGACAGTTCCCTGGAAAAATTCAGGAAAACCATTCAAGAACAAAGTAACAAGATAAACACTCAATTAAAACTCATACAAAAATAGCAATTAGAAATGCATAAGATGAACACTAAAATTATGGAAATAGATAACATGGTGGAAAGACAAAAGAATAGACTAGAATTGACTGAAGAATGCATTTCCCAGCTAGAAGACAAATCTCTTGATGCCATGAGATATTTCAACAAACAGAGGCAGCTCTGGAGGTGCTTACTCATTTATGTCAAGAAATTGGGAAGACAACTACTTGGTCAACTGCTGCAAGAGCTTGATATGTGTGCCTATTCCAAAAGAAGGTGATCCAACACAATGTGGAAATTATTGAATGATATCATTAATATATGCAAATAAAATCTTGCTGAAGATAATTCAAAAACAGTTGCAGCAATGTATTGACAGGGAATTTTCAGAAAATCAAAGCTGGATTCAGAAGACATGGAACAAGGGATATCATTGCTGATGTCAGATGGATCTTAGCCAAAAGCAAAAAATACCAGAAAGATATCTACCTGTGTTTTACTTACTATGCAAAGACGTTTGACTGTGTGGATTATAAAAATTATGGATAACATTGCAAAGAATGACAATTCCAGAGCTCTTAATTGTGCTCACGAGGAACCTGTATACAGACCAAAAGGCTGTTGATGAGACAGAACAGTAGATTCTGAATGTGTTAAAAGAAGAAAGAGTGTGCATCAGGGTTGTATCCTTTCACTACACTCGTTCAATCTGTATGCTGAGCATATAAGGTGCAAATCTGCACTATATGAAGAAGAACACAGCATGAAGAATGGAGGAAGAACCATCAACTACATGTGACATGCAGATGACACATTCTTGCTTGCTGAAAGTGAAGAGGACATGAAGCACTTACTGATGAAGATCACAGACTACAGTCTTCTTTTTGGATTATCTCTAAACATAAAGAAAACAAAAATCCTCACAACTGGACCAATGAGCAATATTAAATGGAGAAAGGTTTGAAGTTTTCAGGAATTTCATTTTACTTGGATCCACAGTCAACAGTCATGGAAATGACAGTCAAGAAATCAGATGTCATTTTGCACTGGGAAAATCTGCTGCAAAAGACCTCTTTAAACCGTTTAGAAGCCAAGATGCCACTTCAAAGGCTAAGGTGCACCTAACCCAAGCCATGATATTTTTTAATCACCTCATATGCATGTGAAAGCCGGACAATGAATAAGGAAGACTGGAGAAGAGTTGATGCCTTTGAACTGTGGTGTTGGTGAAGAATACTGAAAATACCACGGACTGCCAGAAGAATGAACAAATCTGTCCTGGAAGAAGTGAAGCCAGAATGCTCCTTTGAAGCAAAAATGGCCAAACTTCATCTCACCTACCCTACTTTGGTCATTCTGTCAGAAGGACCATTCCTTGGAGAAGGATATCATGCTTGGTAGAGTAGAAGGGGGTGAGCTATGATTCAGAGACTACTCCATGGCACCTAAAAACAACAACAGGGATGGGAGGGGAGGGGTATAGAGGGAAAACAGATGTAAGAGGCAGGTTTGATATAGATGAAGGAAAAGCAATATAACAAAAATATTTGACTCTCATAACATTACCAAGGAAAAGGAAGATATGGAGAGGTGCACAAGCGTACATAAAACAAAGCCAAATACTATGGCAGACACAATAGTGTATTAACAGTAACAGCAAACATTAATCTATGGATGGACACATAGTTTTTATATATATATATATATATATATATATATAATATGACTTTACAAATACCTCATGCAAGAGACAAAGTAAAATATTATAATGAAATATGCAAAGACCTGGAGTTAGAAAATCAAAAGGGAAGAACATACTTGGAATTTCTCAAGCTGAAAGAACTGAAGAAAAGGTGAAGGTCTCTAGTTGTAGTATTGAAGGATTCTATGGGCAAAAGAAAATGAAAAGAATATGCAAAGTCACCAATAAATTGGTCAACATTCAATCACTCCAGGAGATAGCATATATTCAAGAACCAATGATGTTGAAGGAAGAAGTCCAAGCAAAACTGAAGGAATTGGAAAAATAATAAGGCTCCAGGAAATCATGGGATATCCATTGAGATGTTTCAATAAATGGATGCATTGCTAGAACTCACTCATTTCTGTCAAAATATTTAGAAGAGAGTTACCCTGCTAATCTACAGGAAGAGATACAACCTCGTTCTCATTCCAAAGATAGGTGGATCAACCAAATGTAGAAATTATCAAACAAAATCATTAATATCACATGCAAGTAAAATTTTGCTAAAGATAATTCAAAAATGGTTGTAGCAATACATGGACAGGGAAGTATCTGAGATTCAAGCCATATTAAGAAGAAGACATGTGTGGTATTTAAGTTTGTATGTCACCTTGGCTGGGCCTGGTTGAGTGGCTGGGTAGCTGGATGTAGTTGTTCTCCATGGTGAGATTGGTATTTAACTCCATGGTAGAATATATTGGAGCAGCAGAGTAGCTGCTTTAGGGATGTGGTCTGCTTCCCATATATAAGAAACAGCTTTGGTAATGGTCACTAGCTTTTTGGCACTCTTGAACCCTGCATGTAGCTGAGTCTTAATTCAGTAGCCTGCCATGCTCTGCCAGTTTTGGGATTTCCAATGGACTTGAATTAATGGCCTGCCATATGATTTGATAACGTCAAGACTGTGCCTTTTCACTTGTCCACCTTGGGTTTGTCAGCCTCAGCAGCCAGCAGCTGTCTGAGTGAAGAGATGCCTCTAGCTTCAGTGGGCTGGGAGCCAGAGGCAGAGCTTTCACACACTCCCTAGAGCCTGACACTTTGAACTTGGGTTCCTAGCCTCCAAAATTGTAAAAGAATAAACTCCTGTTTGTTAAAGCCATCCCACTTGTGGTATATTCCTGTCAGAGCAGCACTAGGTAACCAAAACAACATAGAATGAGGGATATCATGCTGATGTGAAATGAATCTTGGCTGAAAGCAGAGAATATCAGAAAAAAAAAAAAATGTTTACATGCATTTTATTGACTATGCAAAGACATTTGACTGTATGGATCATAACAAATCATAGACAATGTTGTGAAAAATGGGAATTCCAGAACACTCAATTGTGCTCATAAGGAACCTGCACATAGATCAAGAGGCCATCATTCAAACAGAACAAGGCGATAATGCAGGGTTTAAAATCAGGGAGGGTGTGTATCAGGGCTGTATCCTTTCACCATACTTATTTAATCTGTATGTGGAGCAGCTAATCCCAGAAGCTATATTACATAAAGAAGAATATGACATGAGGATTGGAGGAAGAGTCATTAACAGGCTGAGATATGCAGATGACACAACCTTGCTTGCTGAAAGTGAAAAAAGCTTGACACACTTACAAAGGAAGAATAGAGACTATAGTCTTCAGTATGGATTATACCTCAATGGAAGATTGGGTGATCTATTTCCATAGAGATAGTGCCTTGGAAACCCAAGAAGGGGTCACTGTGAGTCGAATCAACTCAACAGCATTTTTTTGTTCTTTTTCAGTAAATAAAAAAAATCTGCATAACTGGACCAATATGCCACATCATGGCAAATTGAGAAAAGATTGAAATTGTCCAACAATGAGATACTATCTTGCTCCAGCACTAGTAGCAAAGTTCAATGAGACAGAAAATAACAAATGCTGGTGAGGATGTGGAGAGATTGGGATTCTCATACACTGCTGGTGGGACTGTAAAATGGTACAACCACTGTGGAAAGTAGTATGGTGATTCCTTCAAAAGTTGGAACTAGAAATACCATTTGACCCAGCTATTCCATTACTAGGTATATACTCTAAAGAAGTGACAGCCATGACAAGAACAGACATATGCACACCCATGTTCATTGAAACACTGTTTACAATAGCCAAAGGATGGAAACAACCTAGGTGTTCATTAACTGAGGAATGGATATCCAAACTATGGTATGTACACACAATGGAATACTATGAAACCCTAAAGAATAATGTAGAATCTGCAAAACACCACATAACATGGATGAACTTGGAGGACATTATGCTGAGTGAAATAAGTCAATCACAAAAGGACAAATACTGTATTAGTCCATTATTGTAAAAGTCAAGGAAATGCTTATCTATGGAATGACATTTTCTTTGTGGTTACCAAGGGTGAGAGTAGAGGGTAAAGAATACTGTTAGAGAGTATATGTGAACTGCTGTATGAAAAGTGAATTTACTCTGTAAATCTTCACCCAAATCCTAATAAAAAAAAAAAAAAAAAGAGTACTGTTAGATAGATAAAGATAAGTTTTGATTTGGGTGAAGAAAAAGGCAATGTACCAAATGTGCGTGATCAATATAGTGGCATTGAGGAAGAGAAAGACATAGAGAGGTACTTGGGAAATACAGACAACAAAGATGAACCCTTTTGCACATATAGTATGATGTGGTCAGTGAAGGCAAACATGAGTATATGGGTGGATAAATGGGTGGACAGGCTGAAATATTAGGTATGCATATGAAGTGGAGAGTGCACCCAAGAACATATATAGGGTTGGCAGAAAGTGGTCCAATAACTTTATGTGTATGATCTGAATTCCCAGGTGTATAATGGGGCTGACAAGGGGCAAATTGTAGTCACTGCTTGGTCACAGCCAGCTGCCCAGAGGGACCGAGTAGTTGAACCTGTGGGCTTGGGACCATAGTCACAGAGGACATCATGCTCAATTGGCATAACATACTACACAAAACATTGTTCTATCTCCTACTGTGGGAAATAGCAACTGAGATCTTAAAAGCTTGCAAGCTGCTATCTAGATGCAACGATGGGTCTCTCCTTGTCCAGAGCCAAGAATTATGAAGAAAACCAAAAATTCATGGAAACAATTAGTCCTAGCGACTGGTACACCATCTGATCTGCAGCCTATATGACCATGAGACCAGAAGAACTAGATGGTGCCTGGCTACTACTGTCAACCACTTGGAAGAGGATCTTTGTAGGAGATCCTGGATAGACAGGGAGAACAATGTGGCACAAAACTCAAAATCATTTGGAGAAAAAAAAAAAAAAAAAAAAACGGGGAACAGGTTTGCTGGCCCGAGGGAGCATGGTGGAACCACTGAGACTATGGCCCCTAGCTGCCCTTCAGGACTGGAATTGAATGCACACCTGTGGCTTCCAGGCAAACAATAGACAGGTATATCAGTTGAGCATTTACCTGAGGTAGATACAATCCTTGGAGAGAACAAGCATGAGAGAAAGAAGGGCTGCTCAGTCATAGGGAGACAGCTCAGAGGGTAAGAGTGCATGGAGAGATGGACACAGGGAAGCGGTAACTATCGGGAGGAAGTAGGAAGGGAGATGTTGCATTGTGCTAAATTGTGGTCAATGTCATGAGACAAAGTGTATGTGAACTGCTGTATGTATTGCTCTGTAAATTTTCACCCAAATCACACACACACAAAATTGAAATTGTCAAGAATTTTATTTTACTTATATCATAGTCAATGTTATGGAATCAGTATAAGAAAAAATTCAATGACATATTAGGCAAATCTGCTAGAAAAGACCTTTTTAAATTATTTTAAATTATTATAGAACAAGGATGTCACTTTGAAGACTAAGGTGTGCCTGACCTAAACCCTGGTGTTCTTAATTGCCTCATATACATGTGAAAGCTGGACAATGAATATGGAAAACCACAGAAGAATTAATCCATTTTAATTTTGGTGTTGGGGAAGAATATTGAGTGTACCATGGACTGCTAGAAGAACAAATTGGTCATCAAAGAAGAATAGCAGGGATTATATTTCAAAGTGAGAATGGATATACTTCACCTCTCGTACTTTGGTCATGTTGTTAGGAGAGATCAGTCCTTGGAGAAAGATCCTATGCTTGGTAAAGGAGAGGGTCAGCAAAAAAGAGGAAGACACTCAAAGAAGAGATTGATTGACACAGTGGCTGCAACAGTGGGCTCAAGCATAGCAATGATTGTGAGGATGGTGTAGGTTCGGCAGTGTTTCATCCCATTGTGCATAGGATTGCTATGAATTGGAACTAACTCAACAGCTCCTAATGACAACAGCCCACAAAGATCTATTATCTTACTATTTCAACTGAGAGGGCTTGAAAGCAATGCCATTCCAGTACAGTAAGTACTCCTAGCTCCCAGATTTTGGTTTAGAATATAATTTTCCAGTGAAATATAAATAATGAGCCCTGAGCATCTGTAGTAACTGAAAGTAAGGGGCCGTTATAAATGAAATAAAACCCAAAATCCTCCATGATGAAGTTTGGGAATATGTTGAAGTCACACAGTAGCCCACTGAAAGAATTTTCAGTTGCCAAACTGAAACAATTTCAAAAATAAAATAATATTGAGTTATAACCCATCGTTACCGTTGTTATGTGTCATCGAGTCGGACCTGATTCATAGCGACCCCTCCTTGGGTTTCCGAAGTGGTACCATTACGGAAATAGATTGCCCAATCTTCCTTCTGAGGAGTGGCTGGTGGGTTTGAACTGCCAGCCTTCTGCCTAGTAGTCAAGTGCCTTAGGCACTATGCTACCAGAGCTCCCTATAATTGACAGTATAATATAAATATCTATGGTTCCATACTGATATAAATTGATCATTGAATATATTAAAAATGAGGGCGAATAGACAAATCTTCAGTGCAGAAAAAATACAAATAGTTCATCTAGACATTCTGTTCTTAAAGTTGTTAAGAATGACTCCTCACTCCTTACCTGTGACCTGTACATAATGACTTTCTTCCTAAGAGTATAGTATGGAGGAAAGAAAAAAAAGAGTAAGTTTCAAGTGGAGCTCTGGTAGCATAGTGCTAACCAGAAGCCTGATGGTTCAAACCCACCAGCCACTCCTTGGAAGGAAGGTTGGGCAATCTACTTCCATAGTGATTCTGCCTCAGAAACCCAAGGAGGGGTCGCTATGAGTCAGGTTTGAGTCGACGGCACATAACAACAACAACACGCCAGGTGATTACAATTAATATCAATAGTGATACGGCATGTTGATAGTATGTAACATTGATGTGATAGGATGAGGATGTCATTTCACTTCTGTGATGGTTAATGTTATGTGTCAACTTAGATAAGCTATGATTCTAAGTGATTTGGCAGACATTGAACTGATTGCTGTTCTGTAAGATAATGTAATGTAATCTACTTTGTGATCTGATGTGAGCAATCAATCAGTTGAAAGTCAATCAGCTGAGAACTAATCAGTTTCTTTGTAGTTGTGGCCTGAATCCAATGTATATGAATGTTCTGGTAAAGCTCATTCTCCCTCAATCCTACATCCAACTCATCAACCCATCTTCTAACATCAGTTCTTGGGAAGTAAGCCAGCAGCCTGCCATCTGACTTGCAGATTTGGAGACTCATCAACTCCTGTAGCCCCTGAGCTGCTAGCCTACCACCTGACCTACAGATTTTGGAGTTTTCAGTCCCTGCAATCATGTATTCAGCCTGCTGCATGATCTAAAGATTTGGAACTTGCTAGCCTCCAAAACTGAGTGATACACTTCTTTGAAATAAATCTTTCTCTATATATTTATATATACATCTACTCCTCACTTATTGACTATCTCATTACCTGACATTTCTTTTTACAGCAATAGCAAAAAATCTACTGCCTGACTATCTTCCATGCTAACAATATACACCTGGCAGTAATGAAAGTGGAAGCGCAAGATGAGAGTAATCTGGCTGTGGTGGTTAAGGTTGTATGTCAACATGTCTGGGCTATGATTCTTAGCTGGTTGGCATTTATGTGAAGATGTAACTTGAAAGTTGTGTAATGATGTAATTTGGCAGTTATACAGTTATGTAATTTGGCATGTAATGATGTAGTCATCTTTTGTTTTGTGATCTGATGTTGTCATCCTTCATTTTTGCATAACACTAATTTCTGCATAATGACCTGGTCTTTGAAACCTAACAATGTCAATAAGTGAGGAGTGGGTCTATAAACTTCACTTGTTGTGTTCCTCTAGTTCCATGGTCTAACACAAGTTCCATGGTCTTCTCCCCATAATCCATAACACTGTTAAACCCTAGTGGAAGGCCATTTTACAAAATAACTCTTTTTTCTCAAAACTGCCAACTTCATCCAAGGAACATCCGTGAAACAATCAAGAAGAGTCTAAGGAGATAGGATGAGTAATACAGTGTAGTATTCTGAATGGGATCCTGAAACAGGAAAAAAAAATGTATATATATATATATACACACACACATACATACACACACATATGGCTAATATATATATTAGTGATGTATAAGAGCCTAGTGAGAGCCTAAATTCTGAGGCAACTGTTTATGGAAGGCTCTGATCTATGGTCCTAAATCTATCTTTAGTCTTGAGAACAGTTTAGACTCCATTTTAAGTTCTTTAATTTACTTCTCTAATACCTACTGACCTCTAAACAAACTTTCTTTAAAAAAAAAAAATGTGATTTGGTTGAAAGTTTACAGAGGAAATTTACTTTCCATACAGCAGTTCACATACATGTTGTCTCATAAAATTGACTGCAATATCCCACAATGCAACAGCTCTCTTCCCACTTCCTCCCCACAATTGCCTCTTCCTTATATCTTTCCCTCTCATGCACTCCTGCCCCCAGAGCTGTCTCTTTATGCATACATAGCCCTCCTATTCTCCCATGATTGATCTTTCCAAGGAGTGTATCTACCTAATATAAATATTCAGCCCATATGCTTGTCTTTTGTTTGGCTGGAGGCCTAGGAGTAGGCTCAATTCTAGACCTGAAGGGTAGGCCTCTAGAGGCCATAGTCTCAGGGGTTCCACCAGGCTCTATCAGACCAGCACACCTTGTCCCTTCTTTTATTTTCTTTGATGATTTTGAGTTTTGTTCCACATTGTTCTCCCACTCTATCCAGGATCTCCTACATAGATCCCCCTCCGAGTGGTTGACAGTGGTAGCCGTGCACCATCTAGTTCTTCTGATCTCATGGTCATATAGGCTGAGGATCACATGGTGTACCAGATTATTGACCTCTAAACAAAGTTAATCATACAGCTAAAGAAAGATTTTTCCTCATTGTCAGGGACAGATGTGGAAATATGTGGAAAGAAACTTAAGGAGCATCTTGATGCATGAGTCTTAGAAATTTTCTGCACAAGCAGATACCAAGAACATAAGGGCTATTTTAACATTGTATGACTTGAGAAAGACATTTTGTGACATCTTGATGACTATCCTGAAACTCACTACAAAACACACACTTTTGCAATTATATGCTGTAACCAATCCCTGCAACCTACATAAACTCTGTAAACCAATCCTAGCAAAAACCCTACTTGAAACGTCCCATCTCTCCAATTAAAATACTGTAAACTAACGTTCCTGATTTACCCTCATAAAAATGTGTTTGTAGCCATTCTACCTTATACTGCTTGGTTTCACTTCTTGTGTTCCAAGGCTTCCTGGTTTGAATTACACAGAGCCTTAATAAACCTCTTTATTTTTACTTTAAACAGAGTATGAGTTTCCCTTCATTAACAGGGAAAAACAGCAAATCTGAGTAAAGTATGGTCAATAATAATATTATATCTATATTAGTTCATTAATTGTGACAAACGTTTACAGAAATGTAATATGTTAATAATAGGGAAAACTGGTTGTTGAGTATATGGAAACTCTCTACTGTAGTTGCAATAATTCTCTAAATTGTTTCAAAATAGAAATGGTTCTTAAATAAATAGTTTATTAAAAATTGAATTCAGGTGTACTTATTAATCTAACATTTTCTTATTAAATTTCTACCATGTGAAAATTTGATGAAAATCCTACACTATATATGTTCTAACATTATTGAACCATAATAAAACAAAAAGAGTATAGTTTATTTCAAAATTATGGAATCGAATGTCATTCTGTTCAAATTGTTGACAGCTACCTCATACCTGGGGACCTCAAAGTATTTGGAAGAGCTTTAAAACTAGAGCATATTCTGAAATTATTTTAAACCATGCTGATGGTATTACCATTTTCCTCTCCAGAAACTCAGTAGCAATAAAAGGCAATTCCAATGAAATCAATCTCCACAAATGCCTTTTATGAAATAAATTAAATAGGTAACAACAAGGTTTTATGGGTTTTAAGCATAAACACAGTAGATGAACACTTTGATCAGAATTAATAATAGTTTTCATAAGACATCATTGATATTCCTTCATTAATCATAGTTTATGTTCTATTACTTGGCAGCAATAACTTGAAATACTGAGTTAAATGAAAGCTCTAAAATATTTATGCCCTTCTGATAATTCTACTATTTAGAACAATTCTGTTGAAATAAGGCCCGTTTAAGACTTCTTAATAAGTAAATATCCAAAGCAGCTAATGAATAAACAATCTACTTTGCTCTTGGGATGAACATTTAAATTATCATTAATATTGAAATAGACATTGCTATTAAAGTGGAAATAAAACCTGAATTTATGTACATTTGAAAATGTGATTTGGGATTGGTCGGGAGATTTGGAAAGACTGATAGTTTATGATATTTTATGATTTTACAAGTATATTTGTTCATTTTCCTTTGCTTCCTCTCCCTCCATCCTTCCTTTAAGTCTGTTATGTCACTAGGGATCCAGGTTACCAGTAGGTTATGGTCATTTAGAGTTAACAGTCCAGCACATTAGTAATAGGGTCTCAATAATTGTATAGAATTTAGAGGCAGTTACTTCAGACTACAGAGCTGATTCTATCCTTAGTCTTTGACTTATGTTAACTAAATTAGCAGTCACTTTATGTCTCCTGGTCATTGATAATTTTAACTGACCATGCTCTTTATAGGACTTTAGGTTCTAAAATACTACAAGGATACATTGTGGTATATAATCCCCCCCCCCCGCCCCCCGTGAATCACCTTACTCTTTACTGGAGGGTTTCTTTAGGCAGAACAGTGGAGGGAGCTACCTACTGAAGTAACTGTTCCAAAAACAGTTCCTGATTGGTGTCTGTATCCAATGCTTTGAATTCACTTCCAGACTTCTCTTTGGGCTCTGATTGCTTTCAATCAGGAACTGCTACAACTTCTACTTCTGTCTTGGCACCAAGAAAGCTTCTTTGTATTCTTGAGTATATAACAATTCTTGCTGTCTTTTTATCAGTGGAAAACTAACAAGAGAATTGAAGAAAAGAGAGGATTTTGGCACTGTTTGAGTTGAATTATGCCCTCCTATCTCCCTTCTGGGAGCTTTGGTAGCATAGTGGCTAAGACACTTGCCTGCTAACCAGACGGCTGGCGATTCAAACCCACCAGCCACTCCTCGGAAGGAAGGTTGGGCAATCCTACTTCCGTAGTGATACTGCCTCGGAAACCCAAGGAGGGGTCACTATGAGTCAGGGCCGACTCGACGGCACATAACAACAACAACAACAATTATCTCCCTTCACCCCAACACAAATAAAGCTATTTTGAAGTTTTAATCCCTATGCTTGTTAATGTGAACTTGATTGAGGGGATAGAGTTTCCTTGGCAGTATTATCAGTTAAATCATCTCATAGTAAGATGGCCCCTTGACCTAATTCCTTCTGAGTGGTGTCTCATAAAACAAGTACAGATATAGGGTCATACACAGGAGGAAGACATCATGTGAAGATGTATCTATAAGCAGAAAAGGAATACCAAGAATTGTCAGCACCCACTAGAAGCTAGGACATTTCTGCACCACCTACTGGAATAGTGCCACTACCCATACCAGCACTACTGGATCAGTGACAAATGTCAGCCAAAACTTGCCCAGCCTGCCTTCAGCTACTCTTCACAACCAATAATTAAAGATTCATGCCCACACTCCTAACCTCTACCAAACTCACCTGGAGAGAGGTGGTGAACACTGCAGTGCTGCCAAACTAGTGAGCAGAGTAGCATGTTTAACCCTTGCGTGAATATATTAAAACAAAACAAAGCAAAAAATCAGAGTGAAGCAAGCCAACATACAATCAATAAATTAATACAACAATGCCACAATGTCTCAAAGACAACAGACAATTTCAAATCAAACAAACAAACAAGGGGGAAAAAAAATGCAGTATGACTCAAACAAGTGACCAAAATACAGGGCAAAAAAATTTTTCAGAGCAAGAAATGCTATTGAAACTAGTTGATAAGGAATTCAAAAGATACATATTTAGGTGTTTTCAGAAGATTTGAAAAGAGATCTAGGAAAACAAAAAAAAGTCAAGGAAATCATAGATGGAAACAAGGAAAACATATTCAAAACTGTGAAAGAATTCAGGAAAGCTATGCAAGAGCAAATTGATGAAATCGATGGAAAATCAGAAATCATACAAAAATAACAAACAGATATCTAGAAGATTAATACTAAAATTTCCTAAATAAAAGCCTAATTGGAAGAGCAAAGGAGTAGAATTGAATCAATGGAAGATAGAAGTAGTGAAACTGAAGACAAATCTCTGCATTCTAATCTGTTTGCAGAATAATCAGATAAGAGAATTAAAAACAATGGAGAAAATCTAAGGATTATGTGACATAACATCAAAAGAACATTTGTGCAATCAGAGTCCAGAACAGGAAGAGACAAAAAAAAAAAGAAAGAAAGAAAAATTAGAAACTTAGTTGCTGCTAGAAAATGTCTCTAGTATCATGAAAGATGAGAAAATACATTCAAGAAACTTAGTGAATTCCAAAAAAGATATATCTCGAAAGAAAATTAACAAGGCATACCAAATCAACTTTTCAAAACCAAACATGTAGAAAGAATCCTGAGAGCATCACAGTAAAAAAGAAAAGTCACCTACCAAGGAGAACAAATAAGACTAAACTCTGGTTTCTCAGCAGAACCCATGCAGGTGAGAAGAAAATGGAGTGGCATACATAAAACCATGAAACAAAGAATTTGCCAGAAAATAATTAAATACCCAGCAATATTGTCCCTCATATACCATGGTGAAGTTAGGACATTTTTAGGCAAACAGGAATTAGGGGAATTTGTAAAATCTAGAAGAACCTTGCAAGAAACTCTCAAGAGAATATTTTGGACAGAGAACCAAGAACTGCAGACAAAAATCTAAAATTAAGACACATGGCAACATCACCTAGAAATTAAGGCAGCTGCGTTGTTGTTGTTAATAAGTGCTATTGAGTCAATTACAGCTAATAAAACCCTATATACAGCAGAATGAAACACTGTTCAGTTGTGCACCATCATAATCCTTGCTATTCTTGAGTCCATTGTTTCAGCCACTGTGTCAATCTATCTTGTTGAGGGTCTCCCCATTTTTCATTGACCATGTACTTTACCAAGCATATATCTTCTCCTGGGAATGATCCCTTCCAACCACATGACCAAAGTGAATGAGATGAAGTATGGCCCTTCTAGCTCCCAAGGAGTATTGTGGCTGCACCTCATCCAGGGCAGATTTGTTCAGTCTTCTGGTAGACCATGGTATTTTCAGCATTCTTCACCCCAACACCATATTTCAAAGGCATCAATTCTTTGGTCTTCATCATTCATTATGCAGCTTTCACATACATATGAGGCAATTTAAAATACCATGGTTTGGATTAGGTGCACCTTAGTCTTCAAAGTGACACCTTTGCTTCTTAACACTTTAAACTTCTTAACACTTTTGCAGCAGATTTTGCAGTGGGATATGACATTTAATTTCTTGACTGCTGTTTCTGTGGGTGTTGATTGTGGATGCAAGTAAAATGATATCCCTGAAAACTTTAATCTCTTCTCTTTTACTGTGATGTTGCTTATTGGTCCAGTTGTGAAGATTTTTATTTTCTTTATCCATACTGAATACTGTAGTCTTTGATCTTCATCATTAAATGCTTCAAATCATCTTCACTTTCAGCAAGCAAGATTGTGTCATCAGCATACCACAAGTCGTTAATGAGTCTTCCTCCATTCTTGATGCCGAATTCTTCTTCATATAGTCCAGCTTCTTGGATTATTTGCTTAGTATACAGATTGAATAAGTATGGTGAAAAGATGCAACCCTGACACACACCTTTCCTGATTTTAAACCATGCAGTATAGCCTTGTTCTCTTGGAATGACTGTCTCATGGTCTATGCACAGGTTCCTCATGAGCACAATTAATTGTTCCCGAATTCACTTTCTTTATAATGTTATGATCCACACAGTGAAATGTCTTTGCATAGTCAACAAAATATAGGTAATGATCTTTCTGGTATTCTTTGCTTTCAGCCAAGATGCATATGACATCAGCATGACATCCTTCATTCCACGTCCTCTTCTGAATTCAACTTAAATTTCTGAAAATTACCTTTCAGTGTACTTCTGCAACTATCTCTGAATTATCTTCAGAAAAATTTTACTTTCATGTGATATGAATGATATAGCTTCATAATTTAGACATTCTGTTGGATCACCCTTTTTCGGAATGGGCACAAATATTGATGTCTTTCAGTCAGTTAGCCCAGATGGCTGTCTTCAAAATTTCTTGGCATGGACAAGTAATTGCTTCCAGTGCTGCATCCATTTGTTGAAACATCTCAGTGTGCTTCCATCAATTCCTGGAGCCTTGATTTTTGCCAGTTCCTTCAGTGAAGCTTGGACTTCTTCTTTTAATACCACTGGAGTTGGATCTGACTGGACTGCAGTGAGGTGTTTTTTTTTTTGTTTGTTTGTGGTTTTTTTTTTTTTTTTTAAGTTTGGTTCTTGATCATATGTTACCTCCTAAAATAGTTGAACATCCATCAATTCTTTTTGGTACAGTGACTCTTTGTATTCTTTCCATCTTCTTTTGATGCTTCTTGCATTACTCAATATGCCCATAGAATTTTCAGTATTGCTACTCAAAGCTTGAACTTTTTTCTTCAATTCTTTCAGCTTGGGAAATGCCAAACTGTTCTTCTCTTTTGTTTTTCTAATTTCAGTTCTTTGCCTATTTCATTATAGTACTTTACTTTGTCTTCTCAAGCTGCCCTTTGAAATTTTCTGTTGAACTATTTTATTTCATAATTTTTTCCAATTGCTTTACCTACTCTCCACTCAAGAGCAAGTTTCAGAGTCTCTTCTGACATTCAAGGTGGTTTTTTCTTCCTTTCCTGTCTTTTTAACAACATTTTGCTTTCTTCATGTATGATGTTCTTGATGTCATCCCACAACTCACCTGGCTTTTGGTCATTGTTGTTCAATGGGTCAATCTATTCTTCTGCACTGCATACACTGCTATGTGGAGTCAGATCTGACTCACAGGGACCCCTTCTTGGGTATCTGAGGTTGTATCATTGCCCAATCTTCTTTCCAAGGAGTGGCTGGTGGGTTTGAACTGCTAGCCTTGAGGTTAGCAGTCAAATGCCTCCTTTAATTCTGGTGGGATATAATCAAGGTCATATTTTGGCTCTCATGAACTTGTCTTAATTTTCTTCAGCTTCACCTTGAACTTGGAAGCAGATGATGGTCTTTTTCACAGTCAGCTCTTGGCCTTGTTTTGGCTGAAGATATTGAGTTTGTCCATCACCTCTTTCCACAGATGAAGTCAATCTGATTCCTGTATCTTCCATAAGGCGAGGTCCATGTGTATAGCTGACATTTATGTTGTTGAAAAAAGGTATCAGCAATTGTTTGTTTTGCAAAATTCTATCATGCAATCTCCACTGTCATTGAAGTCGGACAGAACGTAAGTCACTGCCCAGTCCATGATTAGGCCAAATTAGTTTACATGCACAGAGTGCTTGAGAAGAGAGAAAGATTATCTATTGCAAAGCAGCAATACAAGGAGACAAAATTACCCAAATCTGTCTCTTTGAGTGGGGATTAGGATATGGTTTTTGTAAAGTTCAGCAAAGAGGCTTATACATATTCATAAAAATTTCAGGAATTTGGGCATGAATTAGCTGGGAATTGGCTGAGGCTTCCTTCGCCTACGTTTAAAGGGACAGTCAATTTTTAATGCAGTATGCTTGTACATGGGATGAGTTACACTGAACTTCCTGTCATCAGCTGATCACAGTTTAGGCAGAGGGAGAGATGTTAGTTCTGAGCAACTTTGTTCCCGTTTGTCTCACTGCACATATCCACGGGCCAAAATTGATATGAGCCAGTTTTAAGTGATTTCAAGTTGGTATCAGTTGTTTCTGAAAAACAACTTTTAGGAAACGTGTTATCATACCTATTCATCAGTCTCCAACTAAGGTGGGGGATGATTATGGAAAGGATGGGAGTTTTAGCTTCAATTCAACTCAGCATTTATGGAACGGAGTTATCATGACTGCTCACCTGTCTCCAACCAAGGTGGGTGATAATTGTAGAAAGGATGGGGAATTTGAACTATAATTCAACTTGGTTTCATCATTTCTATCACCAAGGCCATATTTTCCAACTAATGATGATTCTTCTTTGTTTCTAACTTTCTGATTCTAATCACCAGTAATAATCAATACATCTTGATTGCACGTTTGGTGAATTTTAGACTGCAGAAATTGATAAAAATATTCAAATTATTCTTTGGGTTTAATGGCTGGTGTGTATATTTGAATAATGGTAGTATTAATTAGTCTTCCTTGTAAGTGTATGGATATTATCCTATCACTGACAGCATTGTACTTTGGTATAGACCTTGAAACATTTTTTTCATGATTAAGGCCATGCCATTTCTCTTCAATTTGTCATTCCTGGCACATTAAATTATATGATTTTCTGATTCAAAATGGCCAATACCAGTCCATTTCAGCTCAGTGATGCCTAGGATATCAATCTTTATACATTTCTGTTTCATTTTTGACAACTTCCAATTATCCTTGATTCATACTCATACATTCCATGTTCTGAGTATAAGTGGATGGTTGCAGCCATTTCTCTCCATTTTGAGTCATGCTCCATCAGAAAATGAGGGTACCAAAAGCTTTACTCCATCCATATCATTAAGGTTGACTCTACTTTGAGGTGGCAGCTCTTCTCCAGTAGTATTTTGAGTGCCTTGCAAACTGAAGGGCTCATCCTCTGGACTATGTCAATGCTTAGGGCTATTCATAAAGTTTTCCAGCAATATATCAGACAATGTTTCATTGCTGATCATAAGGTTTCAGTGGCCAGTTTTTTCAGACCTGGATGGCCCCTTCCTTCTTCCAAGTCTGTCTTTGTCTGGAAACGCCACTGAAATGTGTCCACCATTGGTGACTTTGCTGGTATTTGAAATACCAGTGGCATAGCTTCCAGCCTCACAGGAAGATGCTAGCCACCACAGTATGACCAACTGACATAAAAGTGGTAGAAACCACATGTAGATGTATCAAAAATATAATAAACATACAAGACTGAAAATAAGGAACCAGTGATGTCAATTTGTATTCAATGACAACTATAAAGCAAAAAGAAGAATAAATAATGTAGTTACAGAATTTCAAATGGAGAAATGATATCAAGATAAAATGGACTGTTTTAAACATACGAAGTATCAAAAGAAATAATACGTCATGAGTAAGAGTTATTTTTAGCTTGTTTTTGTCTAAGATTTGTCTCTTGTAGACTGCAAATTGATGGGGCATTCTTTCTCATCCATTGTGCTATACTTTGTCTCTTGACTGGTGAATTTAATCCATTTATATTCAGTGTAATTGTGAATAGGTGTGAATTTACTGCTGTCATTTTGCTGCTTGTGTGTGTGGGTGGTGCTGCTTTCTTTCTTTCTTTCTTTCTTTTTTTTTTTGCTGTTCTATATGCTTTTCTGCACTGAGTTCATTTTATTTACAGATTTATAGAAAAAATAATTTCCTTCATTGATGTTGTTTTAGTATTTATTGAATCTTTATGAGTTTCTTGTTTTTATTTTCATGAAATTTATTAATTTTCTTTGAGTTTACCCTGTAATTTATTATTATCTTCTCAAGAATGAGTGATATGATCATGCAATTCTTTTCCTTTATTTTATTTCAGTGGTGGATTACTTTGATTGTAATCAAAGTGTGTTGAACCATCTTTTCAGTGAAAATACCATGGACTGCCAGAAGAACAAACCAACCTGTCCTGCAAAAAGTACAGCCTTAGAAATTAGAATGGCAAGACTTCATCTCACCTGTTTTGATTATATTTTCAGAAGGGACCAGTCCCTGGAGAAGGATATCATGCTTGGTAAAGTAGAGGGTCAGTGAAAAATGAGAAGGCCCTCAATTAAATGGATTGACACAGTGGTTACAATGCTGAGTTGTATAGAAAAGATTGTGAGGATGGTGCAGGACAGGGCAGTATTTTGTTGTATTGTGCATAGGGTTGCTACGTGTTGGAGTCGACTCCCCAGCACCTAACACCTACAACACCAAAACCATATGAAGAAAACTACAAAACACTTCTATAAGAAACCATAAGATACCTAAACAAATGGAAGAATATACTATGTTCATGGGTAGGAAGACTTAACATTGTGAAAATGTCAATACAACTCAAAGCAATGTACAGATATAATGCAATTCTTATCCAGATCCCATCATCATTCCTTTAAGAGATGGAAAACCTAATCATGAACTTTATGTGGAAAGGAAAGAGACCCTGGATAAGCAAAGCACTACTAAAGAAGAGCAAAGGAAGTGACATAATACTACCCTATCTCAAAACCTAATATATTGCCATGGTGGTTAAAACAGCCTAGTATCAGTGCAATGACAGACACATAGACCAATGGAAGAGTACTGAGAAGTCAGAAGTAAATCCATCCACATATGGACAGCTGATCTTTGACAAAGGGCCAAAACTCACTAAATGGGGAAGAGATAATCTCTTTAACAAATGGTGCTGGCAAAACTAGATATTCATTTGGAGAAAAATGAAAAAAAAAATGTCTCTTTTTATACACAAAAACTAACTTCAGATGGGCCAAAGACCTGAATGTAAAACCTAAAGTCATAAAGATAATTAAAAAATAGGAACCAACTCAGGGACCCTGATGCATGATTATATATATATATATATATATATATATATATATATATAATATCTAACAAAATAGCAGAAGAAAAATTTATGATCTTTACCTCATGAAAATTAAATATTTATGTGCATCAAAAGACTTCACCAAAAGAGTGAAAAAGAACCTATAGACTGGGGGGAAATATTTGGCAGTGGTATATCAGATGAGGGACTAATCTCTAAAATTTATAGAAAACTTCAACATTTCCATAACAAAAAGACAAACAATCCAATTTAAAAATGCACAAAGGACATGAATAAAATCTTCATGAAAGAAGACATTCAGACAGCCAACAAACACATGAAGAAATTATCACAAGTATTAACTATTTGAGAGATGGACATCATGAAAAGAATGAGCTATCATCTCACTCCGGGAATAATAGCAATGACCAAAAAGAGAACAACAAAGGCTGATGAGTATTTAGAGAGACTGGAACACTCATGCACTGCTGGTGGGCCTGTAAAATGGTACAACTACTGTGGAAAATAATACAGCACTTCCTTTAAAAATTGGAAATAGAAATAATGTATGATCCAGCAATCTCGCTACTATGTATATATCCTAGAGAAATAAGAACCATGACCAGATATAGGCACAACTATATTCATTGAAGCATTATTCAAAATATCAAAAAGATGGAAACAACCTAAATATCCATCAATGAATGAATGGATAAAAATACTATGTTACATACACACAATGGAATACTCCATAAGTTAAAAAATAATGATGTATCTGCAAAACACCTTCTACCATGGCTGAACCTCGAGAGCATTATGCTGAGTGAAATTATTCAATCAGAAAAGGACAAATATTGTGAGACTATTACTATAAAAAGTCAAGGAAAGTTTTACTCACAGAAATAAACACTCTTTGAAGATACCAGTGGTAGGAGAGGATGGAGGGTAAATATCTAAGTAAAGGGTAGACACATACTAAGTTGGGTGAAGTGAAAGACAACATACAATAAAAGGAAGGTCAGCACAAAAAGAACAAAGCAAAAGAAGACACTGGAAAGAGCAAAGGAGTTAAAGGCAAGAAAGGTAAATATCATTACATACACAATTCTGCAAAACAGTAATAACATTTATGAGTGGACACATAGATTAACACTCAAGGTGAACAGCAGTGGGAAATTGAATGGGACTACATCTACAAATAAATATAGGCTTGACAGAGCATATTTATACATTTATATGTGCTACAAATATATACATGAATATAGTAGACTATACAAGGGACAAACTTATGAAAACTTCCTAGCTCTAGGTAAAGAGTTGGAGGGAATGAGTCACTAGGCCTAGGGGCTCAGGACCATGGTCTTGGGGGACACTAAGGTCAATTGGCATAACATGATCCACAAAGACAATGTTCTATACCCTACTTTGGTGAGTGATGACTGTGGTCTTAAAAGCCATCTAAAGTGAAACTAGTGATCTCTCCCCATCTGGATCAAAGGAAAGTGAAGAAAGTCAAAGATGCATGGAAACAATGAGTCCATACGGTTAATGGGCCATATGAGCCCTAGCCTGCATGACTCTGAGATCACAAGAACTAGTTAGTACCTGGCTACCACTGCTGACTCCTCTGAAAAGGATCACAGTAGGAGGTCCCAGATAGAGCAGGAGAAAAATGTGGCACAAAATTCAAAATTATAAAAATGCCCAGGGTTATTGGTATGATAGAGACTGTTGTAACCTCTGATTCTATGGCCCTTAGACATTCTTCAAGCCTGGAATTAAATTTACACTTGTGACTTAGTTTTCAGTCAAAAAACAGACATGCCTATAACATGAGCAATAACATTATGCATGCACTCCTTAGAACAACCCACAATATGAGGCCAAAGGGGCAACATTTGCCCCAAGATAAAGCTCAGAAGGCAGAAAGTGATAGGAAAGAAAGATGAATGGCAATGATAAGCACATGGAGGTAATGGGAAGAGTACAGTTACAATGTGGCCATTACACTAAATGTCTTTAATCAAAATGTTTATGAATTTTCAAATGGACAAAACAATTTGATAAGTAAACTTTCATCCAAATCACCATACAAATCACAATAAGGATAACTATTCATTGTCAAATATGATTCTGCTTTATGATTTCAGCAACTGGGTGGAGCTATGTTCAAAAGAGAAGGAAGGGAAGGGTTTATTTATCCTTTCTATTTCTCAGACTTTTTGACTCAAGATTAATGTATTTTGTGGACTCAAGATTGATGTACTTTGTGATATTAGGTAAAATGCTTCTTTATATTTCAACACTTGTGTCTTCATTGAGATAAGTTGAATACACATAGTGACTTTTCTCTTTAAATGTAGTTAATTTCTTTAGATGATTTATGTTTGATACTTTTATGTACTGATTTTCCAAAATGTTATTGTTTTTAACAATGATCCTATTTATTTTGTAATTGAGAAAAATATACATAAAATGAGTTGATTTCCAAACATCATGTCTTACAATTTCTCTATAGCTGATCTCATTCTGACCCTAAACTGATGTTCGCAGCTGCATCTCTGCATATATTTCAATTCTCAAACCAAATATAACTTCCTAGAGTTATTGGCTGGATAACCTGCCAGGAGGCAAAAGAAAAGAGAAGTTGAGGAGAGGAAACAAGTCCTCTGAGATTATTGACTCCAGATGTTCCAATTACTCTTTTTGGGGAATTTATTGACTTAAGTTATACAAATCCTCCTCTATAAATCCTTACTCAGTTGAGTTTGGCAAAGACTGTATTTTGTTTCACCCAAAACACCTTTATAAACCCTTAGTAGAGTTCACACCTAATAGAGGTGGAAGCAAAAATGTCATAGTCACATTAAAATCTTATGGAGTTTTAAAAACACATAGCTAACTATTTAATCCTTTTCCACTGAGAGTTGAGGTGTGTCAATGCAGTACAGAATGCCTTAGCATTTCAATTTTTATTTTTCATAGAGTAGTACCATCTTGCAAATTAAATTTAATTGAAATGATAGTCATAATTATGTCAACTCTTATACAGTTTTTACCCTTAAAATCTTTTATTTTTTTAAAATACAGACTCTTCAATACTCTTCTTGACTGAAATTTATTAGGGACTTCAAAACGTGTAGTCCAACATTGGATAAGCAAAGCATTACTGATGAAGAAGAACAAAGTAAGAGATCTCACACTCCAGGATCTCAAAACCTAGTATACAGCCACAGTAGTCAAACTGCCTGGTATTTGTATAATGATAGACATATAGACCAATGGAATAGAATCAAGAACCCAGAAATAGATCTATCTACCTGTGGTCAGCTGATCTTTGACAAAGGGCCAAAACCCATTTAATGGAGAAGAGAATGTCTGTTTAATAGATGGTACTGGCAAAATTGGATATACATTTGCAGAAAAATGAAACCAGATCTGTACCTCACACCATACACAAAAACTAACTCTAAATGGATCAAAGACTTAGATGTGAAAACTAAAAGTTCCTCAAGAAAAAACTAGGGGCAAATTTAGGGGGCCAAATATATGGCATAAATAGACTATCAAGCATAACTCAAAATACACAAACAGCAGAAGATAAACTAGATGCATGGGACCTTCTAAAAATTAAATTTTTATGTGCTTCCAAAGATTTCTCCAAAAGAGTCAAAAGAGAACCTACAGATAAAAAAAAAAAAAAAAAAAAAATATTTGGTAATGACATACCTGACAGGGGACTTATCTTTAGAATTTATAGAAAACTCTAACACCTCAACAACAAAAAGACAAGTAACCCAATTACAAATAGGCAGACAACATGAATAGACACTTGACTGAAGAGGATGTTCAGGTGGCCAACAAACATATGAAGAAATGTTTATAATCATTAGCCATTAGGGAGATGCAAATCAAAACAACAATGAGATACCATCTTGCTCCAGCACTAGTAGCAAAGTTCAATAAAACAGAAAATAACAAATGCTGGTGAGGATATGGAGAGATTGGGACTCTCATACACTGCTGGTGGGACTGTAAAATGGCACAACCACTATGGAAAACAGTATGGTGATTTCTTCGAAAGTTGGAATTAGAAATATCATTTGACCCAGCCATTCCATTACTAGGTATATATCCTAAAGAAGTGAATGCCATGACAAGAACAAATATATGCACACCCATGTTCACCTCAGCACTATTTACAATAGCCAAAAGATGGAAAAAAATTAGGTATTCATCAACTGAGTAATGGATAACCAAACTATGGTACATACATACAATGGAATACTATGAAACCCTAAAGAATAATGTAGAAACTGCAAAACACCACATAAAGTGGATGAATTTGGAGGACATTATGCGAAGTGAAATAAGTCAATCACAGAAGAACAAATATTGTATTAGTCCATTATTGTAAAAAGTCAAAGAAAAGTTTATATATGGAAGGACATTTTCTCTCTTGGTTACCAAGGGTGGGAGGGGAGGGTAGTCAACACTGTTAGATAGGTAGAGCCCAATATTGATTTGGGTGATGAGAAGGGCAATGTACCAAATTTGAGTGATCAACACAATGGCATTAAGGAAGAGGAAGACATAGAGAGGTGCATGGGAAGTACAGACAACAAAGATGAGCCCTTTTGCACACACAGCAGTACATTGTCAGTAAAAGCAAACATGCATATATGGGTGGATAAATGGGTGGACAGGCGGAACTATTAGATATGTCTATGCAAGGGGAGGTGTGCCCAAGACTATGTATAGGGTTGGCAGACAATGTTTCTACAAGTGTATTTGTATGTTCTATATAAGAATTCCCAGATATATAGTAGAAGTGACAATGGGAAAGGTTGTAATCATTTCTTGGCCACAGCCAGCTACCCAGAGGGAGAGAATAGTTAGACCTGTGGGCTTAAGACCATAGTCGCAGGGGACATCAGGATCAATTGGCATAACATACTACACAAATAATTGTTCCACATCTTACTTTGTAGAGTAGCAATTGAGATCTTAAAAGCTTGCAAGTGGCCACCTAGATGCAACGATTGGAGTCTTCTTGTCCAGAGCAAAGAAGAATGAAGAAAAGCAAAGATTCATGGAAACAAGTAGTCCAAGGGACTGGTACCCCATGTGATCCTTAGCCTATACAACCATGAGACCAGAAGAACTAGATGGTGCCCAGCTACAACTGTCAACCACTCAGGGGGTGATCTATGTAGGCAATACAAGATAGAGTGGAAGAACAATGTGCAAGTAAACTCAAAATCATTAAAAAAATTAAAAAATAGGGACCAGGTTTGCTGGCCTGATAGAGCCTAATGGAACCACTGAGATTATGACCCTTAGCTGCCCTTCAGGTCTGGAATTGAACCCACTCCTGGGGCTTCCAGAAAAACAAAAGACAGGCATATGAGCTGAACATTTATATTAGGTAGACACACTCCTTGGAGAGATCAATCATGGGAGAACAGAAAGGCTGTGTATGCACAGGGAGACAGCTCAGGGGTCAGGACTGCATACTGCATGGAGGGAAGGACACAGAGAAGAGGTAACTGTGGGAAGGAAATGGGAGGGGAGCTGTTGCATTGTGGGAAATTGTAGTCAATGTCATGAGACAAAGTATATGTGAGAG
>NW_006921677.1:734220-736185 GCF_000298275.1 Orycteropus afer afer | reverse complement strand
ATATATAGTCCACAAATTAAATAATTAGCAGCACATTTAAAAAAAAAAAAAGTCAAAGGTATCTAGTACATATATCTTGCACATCTCTCAGGTTTAATTAAATACAGACCAAAAATGTGATCTTAATTCTACCATTTTGAGACAAGTTATTTTTCCTCATAACAGGTTAGCACAGAAGTACAACAGATGATAGATAATATGTCTTTGCTGTCTACGGAGTTTATCTAGTGTACGTTGGGACTTACTATATATATTTAACTCAAGATTGAGTTGTTGTTGTTGTTATGTGCCGTCAAGTCTGACCAACTCATAGCGACCTCTCCTTGGGTTGCCGAGGCAGTATCACTATGGAAGTAGACTGCCCCATCTTCCTTCTGAGGAGTGGTTGGTGGGTTTGAACTGCCAGCCTTCTGGTTAGCAGTCAAGTGCCTTAACCACTATGCTACCAGAGCTCCCCAAGACTGAGTAGGTTCACAATAATCTAGGAAAATGACAAAACTATTTTTGAGAAATCTAAAGCATCCCATGCCAGGATGAAGACTTTCTCTAACATATCCCTTGGTCAAGTGAGGGCAAGATGGATAGTCATCCTTTAGCCTAGTGCAAATATAGAGAGATAAATATTTCACTATACTGTAATGGCAGCCCTGCAAAGAATGCAGTGGAAATCCCCAAGTGAAAACTTACAATCCTGCATTGTCAAACAACTATTGGGAGCTCTGGTGGCATAGTGCCTAAGGCATTTGACTGCTAACCAGAAGGCTGGCAGTTCAAATCCACCAGCCACTCCTCAGAAGGAAGGTTGGTTAATCAATCTACTTCTGTAGTGATACTGCCTTGGAAACCCAAGGAGGGGTGGCTATGAGTTGGAGATGACTCGACAGCACAGAACAACAACAACAACAACAACAATAACTTGGGATCAATCTATTCCAGATGGATACATCAGATCATCTGATCGGAGGGGCAATGATTTTGTTTGTCTCAGAAATTCAAAGACTTAATTTACTCTATTGAGTTTTGGGAGGACTAGTGAAGAGAAGAAAGAGCAACAGCAATATCCATCCCTTCATTACCATATCTAGGAACTGAACGTGGGAACAGTAAGATCCCAAAAGCCCCAGGACTAGACACACCAAACAGTTTGGGAAACTGGTCAGTGGCCATTTAAGCACCTATAGGAGCTCTGGCAGGAGCTCTGGTAGCATAGTGCCTAAGGCATTTGACTGCTAACCAGCAGGTTGGTGATTCAAATCCACCAGCCACTCTTTGGTAAGAAGGTTGGGCAATCTACTTCCGTAGTGATACCGCCTCAGAAACCCAAGGAGGGGTTGCTATGAGTCAGATATAACTCGACGGCACATAACAACAACAACAACAACAACAGGAGCTCTGGCAGCATGGTGCCTAAGGCATTTGACTGCTAACCAGAAGGCTGGTGGTTGAAACCCACCAGCCTCTCCTTAGAAGGAAGTTTGGGCAATCTCCTTCTGTAGAGATACCACCTGGGAAACCCAAGGAGGGGTCGCTATGAGTCAGGTTCGACTCCATGGCAGTGAGTTTGTTTTTTGTTTCAAGACTCCAGAAGTTGAGGAGTTCTGGCAAGATGGCGTACTAGGCAGAAGGACTGCACAGATGCTCATCAACAAAGAAAAGGGAAACCAATTAACACAGATACAGAAGATAATCATGGACCCCTGAGCCTTGAAGGGAAGGATACAAAAGTGAACTAAACCCCAACTAGCAGAAGACTTTGTGTGAAAATAACAAAAAAGGAGACACACAGAGCTGCAGTCTGGCAGCGGCATGAGCAACACTGATGGCACAGACGACAGAGCTTGGAGATTCCCGAGTGGTGGTAGGACCTAAGAATTAACCCAAAAATCACCCTGCTAGCCAGGGACTGCACAGAAGACTGTGCATGGTGGCTGGGGAACAAACGGAGAAGGTGAAGAGAAAGGTGGG
>NW_006921677.1:726146-730465 GCF_000298275.1 Orycteropus afer afer | reverse complement strand
CCCTGCAATATATAGGTAAACAAACAAACAACAACAACAACAACAACAAAAAGACTCCAGAAGTTGATTCACATGCATAGAGGGAAGGTGATAGCACTTAAGTGTTGCTTTGCACACACCTTTGCAAGCATAACAGCTCTCATAATACAGCACCTATGTATTTTGTGTGGGAACTCACATTCTCAAAATTTAGCCCTAACATGGCTCTTCCTTAGAAACTAACCCAAATGTAAGGAGTTAAAAGTCATGATATAAAATGATTCTAAAATGTAAAATTTTGTCAATATCTAGACACTGAAAAGATTATTTATGACTGACTAGATAGTTATAATGTTTAATGCTAATCACAGCAAGAAAGGATTTTTACCTATAGTACTGGGCAAATCAGCTACAAAAGACATCTTTCAAGTGCTAAAGAGCAAAAATAACTCCTTGAAGACTAAGGTGTGCCTGACACATCCATGGTATTTTCAATACCCTCATATGCATGTGAGAGCCGGACAATGAATAAGGAAGACTGGAGAAGACTCGTTGCTTTTGAGTTGTGGCATTGGTGAAGAATGTACCATGGACAACTAAAAGAACTAACATCTGTCCTGGAAGAAGTGCAGCCAGAATGCTCCTTAGAAGCAAGAATCGCCAGACTTTGTTTCACCTACTTTGGTCATGTTGTAAGAAAGGACCATTCTCTGGAGGATAGCATGTGTGGTAAAGTGGAGGGTCAATGTGAAAGGGGAAGGCCCTCTCAACAAAAGGGATTGATACCGTGGCTACAAGGATGGGTTCAGGTATAGCAAGGATCATGAAGCTGGCACATGACTGGGATTGTGTTATTCTGCTGTACATAGGGTCTCTATGAGTCAGATAAAACTCTATGGCATATAACAACAACAAATTACAGCAGCAAATTCAATTCATTCACACCTTTGCTGAATATTTACTGAGTCTCTTCTGTCCATAGACAATAGTAAATAGATGCTTTATGGATACAAGGCAGAAGCAGAAATTTGTTCTAGTTTTCAAGGAGATTATTATATATAAGGTATAAAATTAAGTTATTTTAATACAAAGTGAGAAAATACTACGAGATGTAGTATTGCTGCAGAGGGTGGAAAGAGAAATTACTTGGAATGATAGAGAGGATTAAAGAAAGTTTCATCAAAGAGGTGACATTTGATTTCAACAATGATGAACAGATAGAGTTAGAATACACAAGACTATGAGAAAGGCCACACACAATAGAAGGACCAGCAGGAGCAAATGATCAGGGACAAGAAAGTTATAATGCTTTTAAGAAATGGTGCCTACTAGAGTTTGACTATCAGCATAGAGTGCTTAAACTGAAATAGTGAAAAATAAGTCTGGAAAGACATTAAATCCAAAATTTGGAGTTTTTTAATGCCAGGAAAGGGTTTTGAATTTATTTCTGTAAAAATTGATAGACCATTGCATGAATTATTTATGTAATGGTTGTCTCTAAGATGGCTAAGTTTATCATATTTACTGTGTTATAGTCTATTAGTTCCAGATTCACAGTTCAATCTCTTTTCAAAGAAATGTATTTTTAAGCAAATTTTTGTGGTGATTTACAAACCTTGGCTCATTGACAACAATTATGAGGTTCACATCAGTTGATAACTAACTTATTTAATAATACTTAGACTATTTGGATTTCTCTGAGTTTCCAAAATAACCAGAATTTTGAATAGAATTGAATTACTGTGCTGTCTTAATGGATTATTGGACTTTTCTAGATCTGTTGTAATCAGGCACTCATGTAATGTATACATACATCAGGAACACATTAATAAAGGGAACCAAAACCAAACCAAACTCACTGCCATTGAGTCAGTTCCGACTCATAGCAATCCCCATTGGGTTTCAGAGGCAGAAAATCTTTACGGAAGTACATTGCCCCATCTTCCTTCCACAGAGTGGCTGGTGGGTTTGAACCATCAACCTTCCGGTTAGCAGTCAAATAAATGCCTTAGTCACTATACCACCAGAGCTTCTTAATAAAGGGAAAGTGTTTTAAATTTTCTTCAATAAATGTTAAGTGTACGTAAGACTACAGAAAAATGGGCTACAAATATCTACAGAAATCATACTTCTTATTTACATAATATTTTGGAAGCTTCTAGGGACAACAGAAAATTGAAATATTTTATACGTGTAGTAGTTGTTGTTGTTGTTATGTGCTGTCAAGTTGGACCCGACTCATAACGACTCCTCCTTGGGTTTCCAAGGTGGTATCACTACAGAAGTAGATTGTCCAACCTTCCTTCTGAGGAGTGGCTGGTGGGTTTGAACTGCCAGCCTTCTGGTTAGCAGTCAAGTGCCTTAAAATGGGAGCTCGGGTGGCATAGTGCCTAAGGCATTTGACTGCTAACCAGAAGGCTGGCGGTTCAAACCCATTCCTCCAGCCATTCCTCAGAAGGAAGGTTGGGCAATCTACTTCCATAGTGATACTGCCTCAGAAACCCAAGAGGGGTTGCTATGACTTGGATCCAACTTGATGGCAGTGAGTTATTCAATAGATAATAAGAGTTAAAAAATAGCTATTGACTGTTTTACTGAATAGTCAAATAAATCTCTATTTCATATGTGTAGCGCCATGTCATCTTCCATCATTGGTG
This sequence comes from Orycteropus afer afer, assembly GCF_000298275.1. Taxonomy (NCBI): domain Eukaryota; kingdom Metazoa; phylum Chordata; class Mammalia; order Tubulidentata; family Orycteropodidae; genus Orycteropus; species Orycteropus afer. The sequence continues at coordinate 727,829 of NW_006921677.1, read as the reverse complement.
GGAAGACACATTTCTAGTAAGTCTTATATTTTAATTTATTTTAAATTAAATTAAATTAAATTTTAATTTACTTTTATAATTTGCATTTATTTCTAAGAGATTAGAATTTCTTTTCTTTTTTGTCCTAAATTTACATTCAACTTAGTCTGTAACAGGTCATTAATTTGCAAATAATGTAATTTCCATTTCATCAACCTGATTAATATTAACTATCTATACAGAGACATTAGCTTTGTGTAGTTGCCCTAAACAAACAAACAAACAAAAAACCTGTTTGACCTGCCTTGTGATGTCATCATTATCAAGTAACTTGTTAATCAAGGCCCTAATTAAAGGTCAACAAAACTTGTTCCTCTGCTGAGGATAGTGAGTAAATCTTCCTTTGGTAGAAATAGTCACTGTGTCTTTCTTTGTATTGTGTACATTGGGAAGTAACAACTGGAGCAGAGGGAAAGAAAGGAAACATGAGATGCTGTAACGATTAAATGAAATGATGTTTATGGGAGTGGTTAGAATAGGGCCTTAATTAGTCTAGGGCCTGGTCCTTAGTAGATGTCCAATATATTTTTTTTCTCCTTTTTCACAAGTAACAGGAAGAGAAAATCCTATTTTATATATATAACCAAACCAAAACCAAACTCACTGACATAGAGTTGATTCTAACTCATAGTGGCCCCCACATCATTTCTGAGGCTGTAAATCTTTACAGAAGCAGACTACCTCAGAAGGTGGTGGGTTCAAATAGTGACCTTTATACATTTCTGCTGTTGTTAGCTGTCATCGAGTCTTCTCTGATGCATGGTGACTTTAGGTAAAGCAGAAGAAAACACTGACTACTTTTGCATCATCCTCAATCATCAGAATGTTTTGCCCGTGATTATGGCAATTGTTCTAATCCATCTCACTGAGGGTCTCCTATACCCTTTTTGCCCTTTATATCACCAAACACGATGTCTTTCTCTTTCAATTGATGTCTCCTCACGATGTGTTCAATGCAAGTGAATTGTATGATGTTCTGTTATGGTGTGTAGGTTTTCATTGGCCAATTTTCAGAAGTAGATAGATACTTAGGCCTTTCTTCTTAGTCTCTCTCAATCTGGAAATCCTGCTGAAATGTGGATGACCCTACTGGTATTTGAAACACTGGAGGCATATAGCTTCTAACATCATAGCAACATGCTAGCCACCATTAAATGACCAATTGACAGATGGGTGGTGGGGAAAGATAAAGTTTGTTGGTGGAGATTGGTCCAGTTTGATGATTTGTTTCTTTTTTCAGAAATAATTTGTTAGTTAGGAGCTTTGGTGGTGTAGTGCCTAAGGCATTTGACTGCTAACCAGAAGGCTGGCGGTTCAAACCCACCAGCCACTTCTGGAAGGAAAATTTGGCAATCTACTTCTGTAGTCATACTGCCTCAGAAACCCAAGGAGGGGATGCTATGAGTTGGATCCAACTCAACAGCAGTGAGTTTGGGTTTTGAGTTTAAGAGTCACCTAGCCATAAGTATCACCCCATTGACTTTTCTTCCTGGCTGTGGTGCGATTCCCTTCATTCCTCAGGTTTTAGTTTCACTTTTTCCTAACAAGTGATCAAGGAAAGATGTTGTTGTTGTTGTTATGTGCCGTCGAGTCGGACCCGACTCATAGCGACCCCTCCTTGGGTTTCCGAGGCAGTATCACTAC
>NW_006921677.1:722720-726046 GCF_000298275.1 Orycteropus afer afer | reverse complement strand
CTTCCTTCTGAGGAGTGGCTGGTGGGTTTGAACCGCCAGCCTTCTGGTTAGCAGTCAAGTGCCTTAGCCACTGTGCTACCAGAGCTCCCCAAGGAAAGATAGTGACCTTTACAGATGAAGAGAATATTTGGAGGCTTTAAAGATATTCAGAAGTCTTGTGTCTCTGTTTGCAAATATTAATCAAACTCTCACGATTTATTTGTTGGAAACCAGAGGATGCCAAGTATCTAAGACTGAACCTTTTAATTTATCTGTTCTAAGTTCCTGTTTCCTCCTGAAGAGCTATTTTAAAATAAAATGTGTTCACTTGTCAGTTGAATTTATTTCTAACCAAATCACCTAATCAAAACACATCAATGGAGGATCTAAAATATTTATTTTGTTTGTGTTATTTTCAGTAGTCTAGAGCAAAGTATCTCCATTTCTTTATCATTCTAAACACAAATTTTCCTACCTGTAAATAGCTTAGTGGAATAATACAATTGTCTGATTTAGCTGGAAACTTGGCTTTTCTCTCATTATTCTTATGTGACTTCATTTTCCAGCAATTCTTGTTTGTACGTGTCAGATTTACTGAGCAAACTTATACGTTATGAGGAAAATTTTCATGGACCTCTGTGAATCCATATACTGGAGGCAAGAGGTAGAGCAAAGAGGTTGAGAAGGTTAGTTTCTCTTTTTGTCTCTAGGGATATAAGCATTTAGCATGCACCTCCGGGAGCTCCATAAATTATTATGCTACACAAAATTCTGAGAAATTTTGTCTGAGAAAGCATGAAAGTGCAAGAAGGGGAGAAATTCCTTTAGGTTCATCAAGCTTTGATGAGACTGTTTCACTGTGGCAAATGTTTGAACATAGTGAGTGTTTTGAAATTTAGAATACTAAGAATATAATTCAGACACTTGGTGATAGTTGAAATAACAAAAATTTAAAATAATATCATCATTGGCTAACAACAGCTCTTTGAGGTATGGCTATACTTCTTGATGCTAAAATATCTACTGTGAATGTGAGAAACAACTTGATATTTTTTCTCTGATCCAGAAACATGACCATGTTATGTTCTTGAACATGTCTTAAATATGTTTTTGAAGCCCTATTGTTGTTAGTTGTTGAGTTGATTCCGATTTATGCTAACTCCATGTGTATCAGAGTAGAACTGTGTTTCATAGAATTTTCAAGGGTCTGACTTTTCAGAAGCAGAGTGCTACACCTATTTCTGAGGTGCCTCCGGGTGAGACTGAACCACAAACCTCTTGGCCGATAGTCCAGTGTTAAAAACTGCAAACCTTTCGGCAAATAATCCAGTGCTAAGTGCTTGCTCCATACTGGAACTCTTACTCTTGAAACCCTAGTGGCTTCCAAGTGTGCTACAGGAAGTTATTTATCCCTGAGGCCATGGAACAGAAAGTCTCTCAGACCAAAGTAAGTTTCTTAAATCTGTGGTTTTCTAAGTAATACAGCAAAATGCAATGAGAAATTGAACCTACCCCTGGGGATCAACATTCAGCCAAACAACAGACAGACCTATGAAATGAATAACAATACTATGGAGGAATGTACTCCTCAGCATAATCAACCAGACCAGGCCAAAAAAACAGCATTCACACAAAAACAAAGATCAAAAGGCAGGAAGGGACAAGAAAGACAAGTGAATGAAAACGGTGAACCTAGGGAGAAAATGGAAGAGTACTATTAAATTGAGGGAATTGCAATCAATGGCTTGAACAAAATGTGCATAAATTGTTGAATAGAAATCTCATTTACTGTGTAAACTTTTACCCAACTACAATCAATCAATCAATCAATCAATCAATAAATGAATGAATCAATGAATATTTTCTGGTCAAATATTTTACAGTTAAAATAATACAATTGGTGTTCTGGTTACCTAGTGCTGCTCTGACAAGAATATATATCACAAATGGGATGGCTTTAACAAACAAGAGTTTATTCTCTTAGAATATAAGGTTAAGTCCAAGTTCAAAGTGCCAGGTTCTAGGGGCTGGGTGAAAGCCCCTCAGCCTTGGGCTTCAGCTCTGCCTCCAGCTCCCAGGCCACTGAAGCTAGAGGCTTTTCTTCACTCAGACAGCTGCTGGCTGCTGAGGCTGCCAAGCGCAAGGTTGACAAGTAATAAGGCACAGTCCCAATGTTACCAAACCACATGGCAAGCCATTAATTCAAGTCCTTTGTAAGTCCCCAGGTTAGCAGAGCATGGCAGACTGCTGAACAATGACACAGCTACCTGCAGGGTCCAAGCGTGCCATAAACTAGAGAACATTCCCAAAGCTGCTTCTTATATATGGGAAGCAGACCACATACCCAAAGCAACTACTCAGCTGCTTGTGGTAGATCCCATCATGGAGTTGATTGCCAGTCTCATCATGGGGAATAACTACCACCAGCTGCCCAGCCACTCAACCAGGCCCAGACAAGTTGACACAAAAACATAACTACCATAATTCCATCCCTTTTCAACTTGGCACCTGTACAGATCTTCAATGGGTGGTATCTGTACCGGTCTCTTCCACTGCGTGGCTCCAGTTCCCTAGTTCCTGAGTGGTGACCTCACACCCTTTACCCCATTCCTCTCCCTCTTGGCATGGCAGCCCTACCCCCTCACTCTTGGGCAGTGGCTATGGCTCCATCCCACTGGCTCACATGAACGAGCAGCCCCACACTCCAGAACCAAGTTGATGAAGTCCTGGCTCTTTGAAACCTATGGGGCTGTAGTTGTTCCACCCCCAAAAGCCATGGTCCTACCCTTTCAGGTTGAGGCAGCTCTGCTTCCATTTCCTTGGTTTCTCTGCTTCTGCAGATTATTGCTGAAGGCAACTCACTCTGCTAGAAATCCTCCTGCCCAAAAAGTACCCACCTTTCTTGCTCCGTGGGCCAGCCAACCTGCTACTCCATTCCATGCTGGTCTCTTCTACCAATTAATGGCTGAAGGCAACCCACTCCTCTAGGAAGCTGCCTACCCAATGGCACCCAGCTTTCTTCTCTGTGGGCTGGTAAGCATGTTGCTGTTTAATGCGGTCTCTTGGCTCTGCTCCTGCCAACTATCATGCTGCTCTCTCGGCTCTGCTCCTGCTATCTCTCATGCTGTATGCCAAGGTCCCTCTTCCAGGGTCTCAGGTCAAGGATGCACTCCACTCCTGTTTCCACATTTTAGGTATCTGTCAGAGCAGCACCCCACTCTCTTGGTACCATATTCTGTTCTGGTTACCTAGTTCCACTCTGACAGGAATATACCACAAATGGGATGGCCTTAACAAATAGGAGTTTATTCTCTTACAATTTGAGGCTTTAAGTCCAAGTTCAAAGT
>NW_006921677.1:709357-722495 GCF_000298275.1 Orycteropus afer afer | reverse complement strand
CGGCTACATGCAGGGTCCAAGTGTGCCATAAGCTAGAGAACATTCCCAAAGCTGCTTCTTATACACAGGAAGCAGACCACATACCCAAAGCAACTACTCAGCTGCTTGTGGTAGATCCCACCATGGAGCTGACTGCCAGTCTCATCATGGGCAACAACTACCACCAGCTGTCCAACCATTCAACCAGGCCCAGCCAAGTTGGCCCAAAAACATAAGCACCACAATTGGAAAACAGTGGATCAGGTTAATTATAGTGCCTAATGCACTTGACTGCTAACCAGAAGACTGGTGGTTCAAACCTACCAGCCCCTCCTTGGGAGGAAAGTTAGTCAATCTACTTCCATAGTGATAGTGCCTCAGAAACCCAAGGAGGGGTCGCTATGAGTTGGATCTGACTTGATGGCAGTGAATGAGGATCAGATTGGACAGAAAACAATACCTGAATCCAGTGTTAAACACATTTCCATATCCTGCCTTGGTCTTTGCATGGCTTAAAATCAGGAAAGGAGAGTGCCAGGGTTGTATTCTTTCACCATAATTACTCAATCTGTATGCTGAGCGAATGATTCGAGAAGCTAGACTATAGGAAGAAGAGCATGGCATCAAGACTGGAAGAAGACTCACTAACAACCTGTGATGTGTAGATAACACAATTTTGCTTGCTGAAAGTGAAGATGACTTGAAGCACTTAATGATGAAAATTAAAGACTACAGTCTGCTGTATGGATTACATCTCAACATAAAGAAAATGAAAATCCTCACAACTGAATCAATAAACAGCACCATGATAAATGGAGAAAAGATTGAAGTTGTCAAAGATTTCATATTACTGGGATCCACAATCAATACCAATGGAAGCAGCAGTCAAGAAATCAGATGATGTATTGTACTGGGCAAATCTGCTGCAAAAGACCTCTTTAAAGTGCTGAACAGTAAAGATATCTCTTTGAAGATGAAGGTGCACCTAACCCAAGCCATAGTATTTTCAGTCACCTCCTATGCCTGTGAAAGCTGGACAGTGAATAAGGGAGACCTAAGAAGAGTTGATGCTTTTGAGTTGTGGTATTGGAGAAGAATACTGAAAGTACCATGGACTGTCAGAAGAACCAACAAATCTCTCCTGGAAGAAGTGTAGCTGGAATACTCCTTGGAAGCAAGATGGTCAGACTTTGGTCATGTTGTCAGAAGGACCATTCCCTGGAGAAGGATATGCCTGGTAAAGTGGAGGGTCAATGAAAAAGGGGAAAGCCCTCAATTAGATGAATTGACACACTGGCTGCAGTGTTAGGCTCAGGTATAGCAAGGATTGTGAGGCTGGCACAGGACTGGGCATTGTTTTGTTCTGTTGTACATAGGGTAGCTATGAGTTGGAGCCAACTCAATGGCACCTAACAACAACACCACAACACCACTATCTTTGCCATATTATCCCCCCCTGTTGATGATGTGGTAGCAAGGACCACAGTGTAGGGTGAACAAGAAATTTCAAGAAGATGCTTAAAGTCAGTATACAGTTGCTCCAGTAGAGAAGCACAAAGTCAAGCATTTCTGTCCAGTAGTTGTAGCTCGCTGACAACTTGATGATCAGCTCTGGATTGTATCTGCATATCTCAGGTAGGAGACATACAAAAACAGAATCAGTATCATAGATAAACCAAAACCAAACGCACTCTGTCAAGTCAACCCTGACTCACAGTGACCCTATAGGACAGGATAGAACTGCCCCATAGGGTCGCCAAAGCTGTAAATCTTTGTGGAAGTACACTGCCTCATCTTTCTCCCATGGAACAGTTGGTGGATTCGCAACACTGACCTTTTGGTTTGTAGCTGAATGCTTTAACCACTGCACCACTAGAGCTTTTGTATCACTGATGGTTGACAAATATTTGATATTCCTTGACTATTTAGCACTTACTTCACCCTTTTCTTTCTTTCAACCTATATTCAACAAATTCAGGCTCTATTTACTTTATCTAATGATTCTTACAAGCTACTTACTATTTATACTTATTTTATAACTATCTTTCTATTTGTTTCTCCTGGGTACCAAAGAAAAATTTAGCAATCTTAATACAGTCATAATACCCTTTTAGGTTGGAGTGTCAAAATGTTTGTAGCATCAATGTAGAAGCATTATACAGTCAAAATTTGGGTATTTCCTGTTATAACTCTGAACTTACAAAAAAATGTTTTGTACATGCTTGTCGTATTCTTGGACTTCCCAGAGAGATTCTCTCCCCAGTCTTTCTCCATCATATGAATCGTGTAGCTAGAGGCTAGAATTACAGTGAGCAGCTCATCAGGAAAATAAATAGTTCTCCTGATCTCCTCTTCTTCCTTGTTTATTTCTTCCTAATACTTCTGATTTGGAAATTTTTAATCATATTCTTATAAATCATTTACTCATTCATTTTGTATCCAATTGTCACTTATTTTACCTCATGTAAGTAATGTTGTTGTTGTTGTTGTTATGTGCCGTCGAGTCGGCCCGACTCATAGTGACCCCTCCTTGGGTTTCCAAGGCAGTATCACTACGGAAGTAGGATTGCCCAACAAACTAATTAAAGTCCTCCTGTGAATTGAGAAGCAGCTGAAATATTGACTACTGAACATTGCTCTGGTTATGACTACTGCTATCTAGCATCAAGTAGGTGCTCTTGAGGCCTGCTCTGTCTACTTTTGATAGGACCAAACTTACGCAACCCTTCCTTAGGATAAAATGCACATCAAGTGATTAAGCACTGCCAAAATGTATGCTTAGTCACAATAAACATCTACGCAACTGGCTTATGTATGTACTGTACTGTGCTTTCTATCATTATTTTAATGTGAATTTTCCCTACTTAAAAATAAAAAAGTTTACCTTATAACAGTGTGTACTTTGCCTTGTAAGCAGCAGCATCCAATTGCATATATTGTGCCTGCCTTGAGTGTTGTAGCATTATCTCCCTGTTTAATTTTCTTTGGAAAATATTACTGTGAAGTAAATAATGCCAAATGCAGCAAAATAGTGCTAATGATAGCAGTAGAAAGAGGCAAAGGAGAAGTATTGATTTGAAAGTGATATAAAAGATTATTAAACAACATGAAGGTGAAAATCAATGAATGTTTTGCTTGTGATTTAGGCATGCCTGTTTGCTAGGTATGTAATATGATGTTTGCAGAATGTCTAAATAATATAATGCCCTATTTCACAGAACATATTGTGGATCTTAAGTGAATTTTACTTGTATATAACTTAGAATTGTGGCACATTTTTGGTATTTGTCAGAGCTCTGGTGGTATAGTGCCTAAGGCATTTGACAGCTAACCAGAAGTCTGGTGATTCAAACCCACCAGACACTCCTCGGAAGGAAGGTTGGGCAATCTACTTCCATAGTAATTCTGACTCAGAAACCCAGGGAGTGGTCGTTATGAGTTAGGACTGACTTGACAGCAGTGAGTTTGGCTTTGGTGTGTTTTTTGGCATTTGTAAGTAACAGGATCAGCAAATATGTAAGAATCTGGGAAAACACTTATGTATTTAGCAAATTAATGTGTATAGTGTGTAATAATTTCAGCTGGCCTAGGGGAGATAGCTTTTAAAGACAGGAAAGAGAGTGCAATGCCCTATTCTTTAATATATATACATATATTCATATATATATGTATATATATATATGTATATATGTATATATGTATATGTATATGTATATCATTGCCAATGAGTTGATTCCAACTCATAGCAACCCCCACTGGGTTCCCAAGGCTATAAATCTTTATGGAAGCGGACTGCCTTGTCTTTCTTCCATGGAATGGGCTGGTGGATTGGAACTGTCAACTTTTTGGCCAGCAGCCAAATGCCTTAACCACTGCACTACCAGAGCTATTTATATAATATATACAGAAGCTCTGGTAGCATAGTGCCTAAGGCACTTGACTGCTAACCAGAAGGCTGGCGGTTCAAACCCATCAGCCACTCCTTGGAAGGAAGATGGGACAATCTACGTCCGTAGCGATACTGCCTCGGAAACCCAAGGAGGGGTCGCTATGAGTAGGGTCCGACTTTATGGCGCATCACAACAACAACATAAAATACATACATATATATTTTATATATATATAAAATAAAGTGACTGCTATCAAGTCAATTCTGATTTATAACAATGCTTTCAGGCAGTGTAGAACTGCCCCAAAAGTTTTCCAAAGTTATAAATCTTTACAGAAGTAGACTGCTGCATCTTCCTCCCACAGAGCAGCTGATGAATTCAAATTGCTGACCATTTGGTTAGCAGCCAAGTACTTTAATCACTGTACAACCAAGGCACCTTATTCTTATGTAAATGCATTAATCTTTTTTCCGGGATGAGTTGCCAGTTTTATTTCTTAACTGAACATCATGCATGTTTGAAAATAGTTTTTCAAATTTCATTTTAATTTTACTTTATTCATATTTTAATTTACTTTTTACTAGACAAGAGGATCTTTGATTTTTTTTTAAAAAGGTCATATGTACACCCAATGAAACATCAAACTCTTTTAAATCTATTTTAGCTGAAATAGTAAACACATCTACATAAACTTATTGCGATTGTGATAAACAATGATACTGCCTCGCTTGTTGTTGTTATATGCCGTGGAGTCGGACGGACTCATAGCAACCCCTCCTTGCGTTTCCGAGGCAATATCACTACAGAAGTAGATTGCCCCATCTTCCTTCCGAGGAGTGGCTGGTAGGTTTGAACCACCAGCCTTCCAGTTAGCAGTCACGTGTCTTAGCCACTATGATACCAGAGCTTGGTTTCTTATTATTAGCCAACTAAAACACAGGCTTCACATACTCTAATTAGCAGCCACACAAAAGATTCTATTTCCTGCTTCAGGAGCAGAATAGTTAATTAAGTAATTAAACACAGTTTACAATTAAATATATTCAGTCATCTCTTTATGGTATACATTTATCTACCAAAGGGTAAATAAAGCTAGTTGACTAGATATTATCATCTTGAAGCTCAAAAACAGATTATTATCATCCTGATTATGGGAACAGGGCTCACTGTTCTTACCAATTATATTGCCATCTAATTTGAGCTGGCTAACCAACTTGAAATAAGGTAAGGTCTAGTAATCCATTCAAGTGGAACAGGAACTCCAATAGCTGTAGCATCTAGCACATATTGCTGTGCTTAACTGCCATTCACTCAGCCCACCAGTTATAGTAAGCCCATGTATAACAAGATCAATGATCTGAAATATAGTTTTCATTGGCCAGTTTTCAGAAGTAGATCATCAGACCTTCCAAGTTGGTTTTAGTCTGGAAACTGCTGCAACTTGTTCAGCATCAATCTCAGCAACATGAAAGCATCCACTGACAGGTGAGTACTGACGATGCTGCATGGAACACAAAAATTCTACCACTGAATCACCACTGCTCTCAAGCACATATAAGAGGTGATCAATAAGCATTGGACAGAAAGAAGGGAGGAAAGAAGGAAGAAAAAAGGGTATGAGGGGAGGGAAAGAGGAGGAGAGGAAAGAAAAGAAAACCAGGAAATAAGGAATCAAGTTAATGAATGCCAATTGATCTTTTCATTCTCCTGGAGTGTCTTCTGAATAAATAAATAAGCTGAAACAATGTTGGATTGTAAATTGAGCCCTGGGTTTTAGTGATAGTGTGTCGCAGGTAGTAATATAACCACGTAAGTCATTTTACCTTTTCTGAATTCAGTTTTTCACTGAATATTTCTGGATGTTTGGGTGGAGCCACAAATTGCAAATATTCAAAGATTGTCTTTCCCTTCATATCTAAGTCATTATCTTTTTATTAATGAATTATCATTCGTTGTAGCTAATTTGCAAAAATATCTCCAAATGCTGTCTTTCCCGAATCAGCAACAGTTTACAATGTGACTTGCAGCTATTTCCATCAAGAATAGTCTGCTGTGGCATCCTCTGAATATGGGCTGGTCTTGTGACTTGCTTTGACCCATAGGATGTGAAGGAAGACAGGGTGTCTTAGCTCAAACTGTAGTACTCATAGTCAATGCCTGCTTCTGTTAGCTGTCTTATGAATCTGTCTAGCCTCCATGGAAAAAAATGCCTGGACTAGCTTGCTGGAGTATGAGGATCTATATAGAGCAGACTAGTTATCTCAGTTGAGGCCTTCCTATAATTAACCCAGCTCCTGGTTGAGAACATGTGAGCAAACCCAGCCAACATCAGCTGAACCTGGCTCAGTTCAGCAGAACTGCCCAGTTGACTATTATTCACAAGCGGTAATAAATGATGTGTCTTTTAAGTAATTTGTTTTGTGGTGTTTTGTTACTTAGTAAAAGCTAACAGATATTTTACCTTTCTAGAAAGTTTGTGGGAGCTCTGGTGGCGTAGTGCCTATGACATATGACTGCTAACCAGAAGGCTGGCAGTTCAAACCCACCAACCACTCCTTGGAAAGAAGACTGGGCTATCTGCTTCCATACAGATACCACCTCGGAAACCCAAGGAGGGGTCACTATGAGTTGAATCAACTCGATGGCAGTGAGTTTGGGTTTTTTTTTTTTTTTTTTGGTTTACAAAGTTTGAAGTCATCCTTCACCCTCCCTTTCCTTCAGTCTCTACAAGTCAATAACTAAGTCCTGTGTATTTTACTTTAAATATCTCTCAAATACAGGCCCTCTTTAAAGTCTCTTGATGCTATTCTAATTCTGGGCTTCATAATCTTATGTCAATAGTTTCTTGCTCATTTTCCAGCTTCCATTCTCTTCCTTCTCCAATCCAGTCTCCAAAACACCATTTTTAGTTTTCAGATCTAATTATGTGACTCTCTTGTTTAATATCATCATTGATTCCCTTTTCATATTTCAAGGCAAGCAAGCACAAATTCTTAAAATGCTTTATAAAGTACTTCCCATTTCTATTTTGTTCCATCTTGCTCAATTTGTAGCTAACTACTGTCATCAGTGTACCTCAATCCCATGACACATGACCATTCATCACCCAACTTCACAGTCACAATTCTAAGCCTTTGCTGAAGTTGTTCTTTTTCCTTAAATCCCCATATCTACATTGTCCATCTGTCAAAGACCTTTTACTTGTCCTTCAAGGTTTCTCTTTGATATTATCTGCACTGGGAAGTTTTCCCTTTTTCTCCCAAGCAGAATGAATTATAGCTTTTTCTATGTTTCCGTGGAATGTTTGTCTCATCCAGCATGTCTCGTTTTCTATTTCATTCATTTGTATTTGGGCTTTTGTCACACAGAAGTAATGAGATTCTTAAACGCAAGGACTCTACCTTAATCATTTTTGATTCTCAGAAATGAGCATGGTGTCTTCCACTTTAAGACAGTCAATTGTTTTTAGTTGTACACAAGCTGAGAAATATTAAAATAACTCATGTGAAAATTGAAAATCTCAGTTTGTCAAGTTGATCATTTTTAAAAAGTTTAAAATCTACTTATAGTTTTTGTTGCCTGAAGGAAGGGCTTATTTACATTTCATTTCATGTAATAGTTAATGCATGTTCTGAAAATGACAGGTTTTTGTCAGGGATTTATTTTAGCTGAGTCTAGTTTAACATTACTTGTAATTCCAAGGCATTTTGTTTCACGAAATTGTAGGTAAAGAGAGGCTACCAATGTTGGAACTTGACATTAATTAATCAAAGCAAAGCATGTGTGGATAATAGGCCATAATAGTCTTTACATCTGGGGTTTAATAACAAACATATCTGTAATTATTCTGGAGGTAAAATGATAAACTGTAAGATCTTTGTTCACAGATGGTCATCCAGATCTATGGGATCTGGAGAAATTTATTCTTCTGATTTTCTGCTGAATCAGGTAAATCATGAGTACAGCATAACTGGATTTCATTCATAAGTAAGGTCCTTGGGTGGTGCAAATGGTTCGTACTAAACTACTCAAAGTTGACACCTTGACTCACCAAGTAGCACTGTGGAAGAAAAGCCTGGAGATCTGCTTCCATGAAGATTACAGTCAAGAAAACCCTATGCAGCTCATTTCTACTCTGGATGAAAGTCACCATGAGTAAAAATTGACTTAATGATAACAAGATTTTTGGGTTTTATGTACCAAGCACTGTTCTAATTGTTCAAATAAATTATTCTCTGAAATATATATTCCTACCTAAAATCATTTATAAAATAAACCACACATGTTTATTTGTTCTTCCTATATTTTCTTTTTTTCTCTGTTCTTTCCTTCCATCCTTCTCTTCTTTTCCTTTATTTTTTTTTTCATCCTTTTTATTTTTTAAGGAATTCCCAGGCTGTCAATTATTTTGAAGGAACTCAGGCTGTTTTCAGTTCCCTAGCTCTGTTTTACCTAGGATTTTAATGCACATAATTTTTAAGGAGAATAATTGCTTAAGAAATATTGATTCAGGAATTAGATGGTGTCTAGCTACCACTGTCAACCACTCAGAGGAGGATCTATGTAGGAAATCCTGGATAGAATGAAGAACAACATGAAACACAACTCAAAATCATTAAAAAAAAATGAGCTGAAATTTACATTAGGTAGATTGACTCCTTGGAGAGATCAATCACGGGAAAATAGAAGTAGGCTTAGGGAGACAGCTCAGGAAGCAGGAGTGCATGGAAGGGGAGGCCACAGGGAACTATGGGGAGGAAGTGAGAGGGGAGCTATTGCATTCTGGCATATTGTAGTCGGTGTCATGAGACAAATTATATGTGAGCTGCTGTCTAGAAAGTGAATTTGCTCTGTAAACTTTCACCCAAATTACAATAAATTTTTTTTAAATATATTGTTTCAGTAATTATAACTTATATCCACTGATCTTTTAAATATAACATCAATAATAATTTCAATGAATTTTAGAGAATTAAATTCTATAGGTTTGGTGATTAAATTGGACTTAATCATTGTCATTTTGGATTCTCACTAAGAGTATGAGTGTGTTCTAGAATGAAAAATACCATGTTTGTATATATGTTATTTAGAATAGATTAAAATTGTCACATTGAAACATTGTTGACTATATGTAATGTTTGTTTATTAATAAGTTACTCCAAACATTAGGGTTACATATTGATGAGGGAATTGTCAAAATTGTTCTAAAAGAAAATAATATTTGTATTTTTTAGAAAAGGAAATTAATGTATTTTAAAACGATTTAAAATAGAATGAAATATTAAAGAGAATAATCAATATGATTCAGTTAAGAACTAATGAATATAAATATTTTACTAAAAATAAAATTAATACTCTGAGCAGGTCTATCTGTTCAGCATTCTATGAAAGCAATGCACAAGATAATAGTTTAAGCTTTTACAAGGTTTCTAATTGACACAAAACTATATCAAATTTGTCAGAAACTCTATTCAGTTAAGCATACAAGCTTTTTTTAATTTATTTTTTCCCCCTCTTGAAAGTAAAACCAGAATGCTTGGTCATTTTAAGACCAGTAAACAAGCAATATGAACTAATTGTGATAGATGATTTAGTATTTCCTGAGCAAAATTTATTCTGAGTTCTACTTTATAACTTTGTTTAGTATGGGATAGAAATCAAGACCCAATAGTTTGCTTAATCTGTGAATGGAGTTTCAAAAATATAATTTTATATCAAGGTATGCATTTTAAAATATTTTTATAAAAAATCATACAATAATGCTACTAACACCTTTTATGTTTTTAATCTTCCAGAAGTAATTTGAAGATTTTTAAGTAGGAGAATAATCCAATCTAAATGGTTTATTCTCAAATTACAGTCGTTATGTAGCCTGAAGCCTAGTTAAATTTAATCTATTTCTGTAATTGTTATGACCCTTTTCTCAAGAACATCCACACACTCTGAGATTAGAGGAAGAATCCACTTCAAATCTGCATTTGGCCTGAATTGCACAGAGTTCAGACATACTCCTACCATTCTAAGGCACTAAAAACAAACAAATAATAATTCTCTTGTCCTTTTTGGACTCTCTTTCTTGGAAGCAGTGTTTAGGATCAACTGTTATTCTAAATTCCCATACTAGCTTGTTAAATTGGACAAATTTATCAGTGTTTGGCTCAGGGACAAAGTGACAAAACACCAGATGGAATCAATATTATGTTTTTACAAAGGAATGTCAAAAGAAAATCAACATTTCTTTGTAATGATTAATGATGATTGTGTAAATGTCTTTGTATGCCTTCAGCATTTTTTTTTTTTTTTTTTTTTTGAGAGAATCAGATGTCATAAGAGGTGGTTGTGAAGTAGCTCTAAATAGATATTAATTGAATTTCATTCTGGGCTGTGATCAACTGTAAATTAGTGCTTTTGTTCCATACTCATCCACCACCTGTTTGTTATCTCTCAGTTGTCTTACTGTGATGGCTTATATGTTGTTATGATGCTGGAAGTGATGCCACTGGCATTTCAAATCCCATTCTGCACAGGTTTCAGTAGAGCTTCCAGATGATGACAGACTAGGAAGAAAGTCCTGTTGATCTACTTCCAAAAATTAGCCAATGAAAACCCTGTGAATCACAGCAGAATATTATCTGATATTGTGCTGGAATATAAGCCATGTAGGTTGGAACCAAAGCAAAAAAACCAAACCCACTGCCAATGAGTCAATTCCAACTCATAGTGAGCCTATAGGACCTAGTACAACTGCCGCATAGTGTTTCTAAGCCTGTACATCTTCATAGAAGCTGATTACCTCATTTTTCTTTCATGGAGTGGCTTGTGGGCTGTAATCACCGAACTTTTGCTTAGCAGTCCAATGCTTTCACCACTGTGCCACCAGAGCTCTTATGTAGGTTGGAAGTCCTTGAAAATGCACAATGGTCACAATAATGGATTGGAGCTACCAATGATCATGAAAATGCCTCAGGACAAGGCAATGTTTCATTCTTTTGTACTTAGGATCACCTGAGTTGGAACTGACTTGACTACCACTAACAAGTACACCACCACCACCGTAGTTTAAAAGGAAAAGTTAAAAACAAGTAATTATCTGGGTATTTTAATTAATGTATGTAGAAGTTGAGAATTAACATTCTTACAATCTCTCCTCCTAACACGCATACACAAAGACACACCTACACACATATCATTTGCTCCCTTTTCTCAATTACTCAATATTGCTATTGTTGTTATTGTTGTTATGTGCCATCGAGTCGGCACTGACTCATAGAGACCCCTCCTTGGGTTTCCGAAGCAGTATCACAACGGAAGTAGATTGCCCCATCTTCCTTCTGAGGAGTGACTGGTGAGTTTGAACCACTAGCCTTCTGGTTAGCAGTCAACTGCCTTAGGCACTATGCTACCAGAGCCACGAAAGTATTATTCATAGGTAAACCATATAGTATACTATGATTGCATTTCCTTTATTATATATACCTATATGTTTTTCCACAGCTAATAATTTCATTTATTTGCTCTTTTTCTCTTTGATTCTAATGCTCTCTCATCCATCATTCTGTAAAAACTGTAATTTTAGTACTTGTTAAATATTTTAGTACACTTTGACTTATATGTAATGTTTGTGGTGTATTTAATTTTTAACATAGTTTTGTATCTTCCAAGTCATATGTATTACTGATTTATACATCCAATATTAATTTAGATACACCCACATATTAACTACATTTTTTTCTTGCTTTTTTATTTCTTCTTGTATCACTGATTATCCCTCTGACATCAGTTTCCATTTGTTGGGAGTATATCTTTAGAGTTACTTTGAACAAGGTTATGCCATTGGCAAACTTTGAGGTGTTTGTGTGAAAATGCCTTTTTTTCATTCTTATTATTGATATATTTTTACTGGGTATAGAATATCAGGATAACAAATATTATCTTCAGCCCGCTGAAGATATCTTAGATATCTTTCCACTGTCTTCTGGGTTCCTTTTTATTTTGTTAATACATTGGCTTTACCTACTCATCTTCTTTTTTAACACTGTTTCTTATCATTGATATTTTCTGTTTCACTATTATGGGTTAAGTGTGAATTTTTAATTTTTAAAGTTTATACTGTTTGAGATTCATTAAATTTACAGATTTTACTTTAGTCTGTGGTGCACTATATTACTTAATATGGCCCTTCCAGTCATAATCTAAGGTGCTCTGGTGGCACAGAGGTTAAAGCATTCAGCTCCTAACAAAAGATCAGCAATTCAAAACCATGAGCTCTTCTGCAGGAGAAAGATGAGGCAGTCTGCTTTTGTAAAGATTTTCAGGCTTGGAAACCCTATGGAGGCCATTCAACTCTCTCTTATAGTGTCACTATGAATCACAATCAACTAGATGGCAGTGGGTTAGCTGGTTGCTTGGTAGCCATAGTTTTTGTAATTCCCACCAAATGACTGGGTGGGACTATGCAAATGTGAGGTACTTGTGCTCACCTAGGGGTTTGGATAATTTGCTAATAATGTATTAGGTGTATGGCAGCATTATGGAGGTGGGAGCATACAAATAAGGTATGTGGAACACTAGGGTGGGGATTAGTCAATTTTGTCATCTTGCTAAGTTTAAAATGAGACATCCTAGGGGTGGGAAGAGGAATTTCATTACTGTCAAGAAAGAAGAGCCAAATATGGAATGTATCCTTTAGACCCAAGATCCCTGTGCTGAACCTTCTTGATCTGAGAGATAAGGTTATGATATCAGAGATGATGAGAAACAGTGGCAGAAAAATGGCAGTAGCAGAGGCAGCAGAAACAAGAGAATGACATGAGACAGAGAAGTGTGCTTCTAGGCGTTTATTGGAAGAACTAGCAGAGCTTTGTAACACTTGCCTGAACAGGATAGAGACCAGACTGAAAGGCTGAGGGCCAGAGAGAGACTTGCCTTTGAACATGGCTGAAGAGAAGTTGTCTTGATCAAATAACTATATCCTGAGAGTTCCTGATCCTGAATTGTACCTATAACTTACCTATAAAACTCATAACCATGAATATTGTCTGTGAGTTCTGTGTGGCCATTGCAGTGTATTATCAAACCCAGCAGAGAAGTAAAGAGTGTCCTGGGAGGGGCAGTTGGTTTCAGAATTAGTAAAAAAAGTTGGGAGATAGAGTCATATCTGATCTCTGCTTGATAGGAATCAGACTGGGGTTGTTGATCTTGATCCTTCTCCCCCCTTGTGAAGTTAGAGGAGGTCAAATGTCATTTCATGCATTTTAATACATATATAT
>NW_006921677.1:685308-709137 GCF_000298275.1 Orycteropus afer afer | reverse complement strand
TATTCTCCCATGATTGATCTCTCCAAGGAATGTGTCTACCTAATGTAAATGTTCAGCTCATATGCCTGTCTTTTGTTTGGCAGGAAGCCACAGGAGTGGGTTCAATTCCAGACCTAAAAGGCAGCTAGGGTCCATAGTCTCAGTGGTTCCATCAGGATCTATCAGACCAGCAAATCTAGTCTGTCTTTTTTTTTTTTTTTCAATGATTTTGAGCTTTGTTCCACATTGTTCTCCCACTCTATTCAGGATCTCCTACATAGATCTCCATCCCAGTGGTTGACAGTGGTAGCTGGGTATCATGTATTTCTTCTGGTCTCATAGTCGTATAGGCTGACGTTCACATGGCATACAAGTCAGTTGGACTAATTGTTTCCATGTGTTTTTGGTTTTCTTCATTCCTCTTTGCTTTGCAAAAGGAGAGACACATAGTTGCACCTAGATACCCACTTGCAAGCTTTTAAGATCCCAGTCGCTACTCACCAAAGTAGGATGTGGAACAATGTTTTGTGTAGTATGTAATGCCAGTTGAGCTTGATGTCCCCTGTGATTATGGTCCTGAGCCCACAGGTCCAACTACGCACTCCCTCTGGGAAGATGGCTGTGGCCAAAAAGTGACTACAACCTTGCCCCTTGTCAGTTCTGCCATATACCTGGGGATCCTTACAGAACATACCAATACACTTGTAGAGATATTGTCTGCCAACTTTATATGTGGCCTTGGGCACACTGTCCCCTGCATAGAGATACCTAATAGTTCAGCCTGTCCACCCATCTATCCACTCATATATCTATGTTTGCCTTCACTGATGACACAGCACTCTATGAGCAAAAGGGTTCATTTTTGTTGTCTGTACTTCCCATGTGCTCTCTAAGCCTTCCTCTTCCTCATTGTCACTGTGTTGATCACTCACATTTGGCACATCCCTTCTCTTCACACGAATCAATACTTACCTATCTAACATTGTTCCCTCCCCTTCCCTTCCACCCCTGGTAACCAGCAAAGAAAATTTCCTTCCATATATAAAACTTTCCTTGACTTTTTACAATAATGGAATGATACAATATTTGTCTTTCTGTGATTGACTTATTTACTCAGCATAATGTCCTCCAAGTTCATCCACATTATGCTGATCCTATGTTATTTTTTACGGTTGCATAGTATTCCATTGTGTGTATTTACCATAATTTGATTATCCATTCTTCAGTTGATGGACACCTAGGTTGTTTCCATCTTTCTTTTGGCTATTGTAAATATAGCTGCGATGAACAAGGATGTGCATATATCTCTTCTTACCCTGTCTCTCACTTCTTTAGGATATATACCTAGTAAAGAAATAGCTGGATCAAGCGGTATTTCTAATTCCAACTTTTTAAGGAATTGTCATACTGCTTTCCACAGTGGTTGTATCATTTGACAGTCTCGCCAGCATTGTATGAGAGTCCCAATCTCTCTGCATCCTTGCCAGCATTTATTATTTGTTGTGTTGAACTTTGCTACAAGAGCCGGGGTTAGATGGTACCTCATGGTTGTTTTGATTTGCATCTCTCTAATGGCTAATGAGGGAGCTCTGATGGAGTAGCTCCTAAGGCTTTTGACTGCTAACCAGAAGGCTGGCAGTTTAAACCCACCAGCCACTCCTCGGAAGGAAGATTGGGCAATCTACTTCTATAGTGATACCACTTCAGAAATCCAAGGCGGAGTCGCTATGATTCAGATCTGACTTGTTGGCAGTGAGTTTGATTCTTGGTTTTTGGAATGGCTAATGATTACAAGGGGACTCTGGTAGTGTAGTGCTTAAGGCACTTGACTGCTAACCAGAAGGCTGGCGGTTCAAATCCACCAGCCACTCCTCGGAAGGAAGATTGGGCAATCTACTTCTGTAGTGATACTGCTTCAGAAACCCAAGGAGGGGTCATTATGAGTCAGATCTGAATCGACGGCACATAACAACAACAACAATGATTATGAACATTTCTTCCTATGTATTTTGGCTGCCTGAAAATCCTCTTTGGTAAAATGTCTATTCATGTCTTCTGCTCATCTTTTAATTGGATTATTTGTCTTTTGGTTTTTGAGGTGTTGGAACTTTCTATAAATTCTAGAGATAAGTCCCTCGTCAGATATGTAATGGCCAAATATTATTTACCAATCTGTAGATTCTTTTTTTATTCTTTAGGAGAAATCTATGGAAGTACATAAAAATATAATTTTTAGAATGTCTTATTCATGTAGTTTATCTTCTGCTATTTGTGCATTTTGGGTTATGCTTGTTAGTCTATTTATGCCATATATTAGGACCCCTAAATTTGCCCCTATTTTTTCCTTGAGGGACTTTATAGTTGTAGGTTTCATATCAAAGTCTTTGATCCATCTGGAGTTAGTTTTTGTGTACAGTGTGAGGTAGAGATCTTGTTTCATTTTTCTGCAAATGGATATCCAATTTTGCCAGCACCATTTGTTAAGCAGACAATCTCTTGCCCATTTAATGGACTTTGGTCCTTTGTCAAAGATCAGCTGATCATAGGTCAATGGATCTATTGACTATTGTGGCTATATGGTAGGTTTTAAGATCCAGGAGTGTGAGACCTTCTACTTTGTTCTTCTTCTTCAGTAATGCTTTGCATATCCGATATCTCTTTCCATATAAAGTTAGCAATTGGTTTTTTCATATCCTTAAAAAATGTTGATGGCATCTGGATTGGATTGCCTTGAAAGTATAGATTACTTTGGGTGGAATTGACATTTCACAGTGTTCAATCTTCTTATCCATGAGCATGGTACCTTCTTCCATTTATGTAGGTCTCTTATGGTTTCTTGAAGTAGTCTTTTATAGTTTACTTTGTACAGGTCTTTTGTGTCCATAGTAAGATTTATTCCCAAGTATTTTATTTTATTTTATTTTTTTTGGTAACTATTATACATGGTATTGATTTCCTTATTTCATTTTCAGCAACTCTTTGTTGGTGTGGAGGAATCCAAATGATTTTTGTATGTTGATCTTGTATCCTGCCATGATGCTAAATCTCTCAATTAGTTTCAGTAGATTTATTACTGAATCTCTTGGGTTTTCTATGGATATGATCATATCATCAGCAAATAGAGACAGTTTGACTTCTTTCTTACCAATTCAGATGCCTTTGATTTCTCTTTCTTGCCTTATTCCACTGGCTAGGACTTCCAATAAATGTTGAATAGATTGGTGATAGAGGGCATCCTTGTCTAGCTCCTGTTCGCAAGAGGGATGGTTTCAGTCTCTCTCCATTGAGTATAATGTTGGCTCTTGGTTTTGCATAGATGCCCTTTATTATGTTGAGAAATGTCCCCTCTATTCCTTTTTTGCTAAGAGTTTTGATCAGGAATGGGTGTTGGATTTTATCAAATGCCTTTTCTGCATCAATTGAAATGATCATGTGGTTCTTCTCCTTTGTTTTATTTATGTGGCAGATGACGTTGATTGTTTTTCTAACATTGAACCATCATTGCATATCTGATATGAGCCCCAGTTCGTCATAGTGAATTATTTTTTTGATTATTGTTGGAGTATACTGGTTAGGATTTTTTTTTTTTTTGATGATTTTTGCATCTATATTCATGTTTCTTTTGAGTGATGTCTTTGTCTAATTTTGATATCAAGGTTATGTTTGCTTCATAAAATGAAATTGGAAGGATTCCATCCTTCTCTATATTTTGGAATAGTTTGAGTAGGATTGGTGTCAGTTCTTCTTTGAATGTTTGGTAGAATTCTCTGGTGAAACTGTCTGGGCCAGCCCTTTTTTTTTTTGTTGATAATTTTTTTGTGACCTGTTCAATTTCTTCTTTTGTTGTGGGTCTGTTCAACCTTTTCACCACAGTCTGTGTAGTTTGGGTAAGTAGTGTGCTTCTAGATATCTATCCATTTCTTCCAGATTTTCAAATTTATGGAGTATAGTTCTTCATAGTAAACTGATATTATCCTTTTTTTTTCAATTGGTTGTGTTGCAATGCTGCCCATTTCATTTCTTATTCATGTTATTTGTATTCTCTCCCTCTTTTCCTTTGTTAAATTTGCCAGTGGTTTGTCAATTTTATGTATCTTTTCAAAAAACTAACTTCTAGTCTTGTTGATTTTTTCTATTGTCTTTCTATTTTCTGTTTCATTAATATCTGCTAGGATCTTTATTATTTCCTTTCTTCTGGTGACTGTAGGCTTTTCTTATTATGCTTTTTTCTAATTCTTGGAGATGTTGGTTTAAAGTGTTGATTTTGGGTCTTTCTTCTTTTTTGATGTGTGCATTTATTGCTATAAATTTCTCTGATCACTGCTTTTGCTGTGGCCAAAACATTTTGGTATGTTGTGCTTTCACTCTTGTTTAATTCAAGAAATATTTTTATTTTGTTTTTTCATTTATTCTATTACCCAGTCATTTTCAAGGAGGGTGTTACTCAGTTTCCATGTGTTTGCTCTTTTTCCATTATCTTCCTATTGTTGATTTCTAATTTAATAACATTGTGATCTGAGAAGATGCTTTGCAGTATTTCAATGTTTTTAAATTTATTAAGGCTTGCTTTATGGCCTAACATATGGTCTATCCTGGAGAACATTCCATGTGCACTGTTAAATAATGTATGTTGTGTTGTTGTTGAGTTAAATGCTCTGTAGATGTCTATATGTTTAAGTTGGTGAATTCTATTGCTTAGCTCTTCTGTGTCTTTGTTGAGTTTCTTTCCAGTTGTTCGATCTTTCTTTGAAAGGGTGTGTTAAAATCTCTTACTATGACTGCGGAGTCATCTAATTGCCTTTTCAATTCTGTTAATGTCTGATTTATGTATTTTGGGGCTCTTTCATTGGGTACATAGATATTTATTTTCGTTATTTCTTCTTCTTCAATTGATTCTTTAATCATTATGTAATGTCCTTCCTTGTCCCTTATGGTGGTTTTTGTCTTAAAGTCAATCTGAACAGAAGTTAATATTGTCCCTCCTGTTCTTTTTTGATTGCCATTTGCTTGGTATATCTTTTTCCAACCTTTGATATTTAGTCTATTTTTGTTTTTGTCTCTAAGATGTGTCTCTTATAGACAACATATAGATGGGTTATGTTTTCCTATCCAGTCTGTAACTCTCCATCTCTTGAGTGGTTCAATTGACATTCAGTGTAATTATTGACAAATATGAATTAGTTGCTGTCATTTTGTTACATTTTTTTTTCATGGTAATCCTGGTTTCTTTGTTGTATATAATTTTCTGTGCTGAGCTCATTATGTTTATGAATCGTATTATCATTTCATTTGTTGCTATTGTTTTAGTATTTGCTAAATATTTGTGCTTGTCCTTTTTCTATTATTGTGATGTGACATTTTATCATTTTCCTTTGAGGTTATCCTGTGATTTATAATTTTCTCCCCAAGTTTAGAACAGTCCATTCTATCTTGCAACTCTCTTGACTTCCTCATCATTTAGAAGTTCTGTAACTACACTTTCTATCTTTTTGGTTTGTAATTGTCCTCATTTGCCAATTGTTGTCTCTGGTTCCCAGTTTATAATCTTGTAAGCTTGTTTTACTTAGGATATTTCCATAGTTGTGTAGGTTTCTGGGTTATGTCATCTTGTGTATTAATGGTCAGTTGTTGTTTGCTATTATTGGTTCTCTGTTCATAGGACTCCCTTTAGTATCTCTTGGAAAGTTGGTCTGGTTTTAACATATCCCCTGAATTTCTGCTTATCTGAAAATCTAATTTCACCATCATATTTGAGGGACAATTTTGCTGGGTACATAATTCTTGGTTGGAAAATTTTCTCTTTCAGGGTTTTATATATACTATCCCATTGCCTTCTCACTTGCATGGTTTCTGCTGAGAAATCAGAACATATTCTTATTGGTTGTCCAATGTAGGTAACTTTTCATTTAGCCTATACTACTTTCAGGATTCTTTCTTTGTCTTTGGTTTTGGTGAGTTTGATGAAGATATGTCTTGTTAATTTTCTTTTGGGATCTATCCTGTTTGGGGTTCATTGGACTTCCTGAATGGCTATAATCTCATCTTTCATAATATCAGGGAAGTTCTCTTCTAACAAATCTTGGACTCTTTTCTCAGTAGTTTTATTTTTCTCTTCCTGTTCTGGAATTCCAATTACATGTAGGTTATTTCTTTTGATGGCATCCCACATGAACCTTATGCTTTCTTCATTTTATTTTTATCTTGTTTCTGATTGATACCTTTTCAAAAAAGGATTCATTGTCTTCCATCTCATTAATTCTGTCTTCCATTGTTTCAATTCTACATCTTTGCCCTTGCAATGTGTTACCTATTTCTGAAAATTTAGTATTAATCTTCTGGATTTCTAACTGTAGATTTTGTATGATTTCTATTTTTTTGTTTATTTATTTATTTATTTATTTTTGTATTATCTTCCACATTTTTCTAGGGTTTTGTCTGTGTTTTCTTTAATTTTATCAGTGTTTTCCTTGATTGTCTCTCAATACTTTGTGGACACCTGAGTATAATTCTTTTGAAATCCATATCAGGGAGTTCCAATGCTGCTTCTTCTTCAGGGATGTGTTCTGGGTCTGTATCCTGCTCCCTTATTTCTACCACTTTATCTTGCTTCTTTGTGTGGACTGTGATGGTCTGTTGTGCCCAAGACATTGTGATGTTGTATTTAGATTTCTGTTAACTGTTTGTGAAGAGCAGTTAAGGGTGACTCAGGCTCCTCTTTGTGGTCATTTATCATTGGCCAGTTGGTGCAGAAGGAATTGATGGCTCTCACTCAGTAAGTGAAGCTCCAGGAGGTGCAGCCGTGGTTGAAGCATATGGGCATGATTGCTATCTCCCACTCAGTTAAACAAAAACAACAAGTGAAAAACCATCAAAAAAAGTAAAAGCAAGTGGACAAAAAACATACCACATAAACATATGGAACAATCACCCAAAAAAGTAAAAAGAAAAGAAAAAAAACCCACAATATCTGGGGAGGAATCAATAAGAGAAAAGAGTAGGAGGATAATGACGAAAAAAAGAAAAAAAGGAAAAATGCAAAAAAAAAAGAAAAAAAAAACAGGGAATGAGTTTAACCATAAGGAAGGAAAAAAAAAAAAAAAAAGCCATCAGGAACAGGAAAGAGAGTAAAAGCTGAAAACTAGAACCTGGGAAGGGAAGAATAAAGAAAGGACAATAATAATAAGAATAGTAATAATTTTAAAACAGCAAAAAGCAAACAAACTGAGGGACTAAAGGAAAAAAATAACTTAAAAACAAATCTGGGCAGGGTGGGGCAGAGCACCCAGACTCTGTGAGAGCACACAGACTGGAATGGAATTCTTGCTGGCCCAGAAAGTGGGTAGGAGTGAGGGATTACCTCACCTCCATTCACCAAGAGGGTGTGGTGTATGAGAGTAACAAGAGGAATGTCACCCTTTCCAATCACTGGTGTCCAGAATGTCTTTGAAGTTCCCAGCAAGTAGAGCCTATTCTTAGGTCCCTGGAATCTGAGAGGATGCTGTTGTTTTAATCTCCAAAATGGTGGAACCACTTGTCATCTTTCAAAATGGCTGCATCTTCTGGACAGGCAAAGTCCACAGCTCACCCCATCTCCCTCTTCACTGCTTCTTTTGTTTACTGGCTACCAATGCAGTCCTCCATGCAGCCCTTGTCTAACAGGGCTGATTTTCAGGTTAATTCATAGGTCCTTACACCACTTGACAATATCTAAGCTGTCTGTGCCGTCAGGATCACAGAAACACCTGAGCTCCGTATGTCTCTGTTTTTGGTGTTTTTATGCATGTTCTACTAGTTGAAGTTTAGTCCATTTCCATATCCTTCCTTTCAAAGTTCAGGGCTCCAGGATTATCTTCTGTATCTGAGTTAATTGGTACCCCTCTTCTTTGTTGAAGAGGGTCTTTGTAGTTTGTCTGCCTATTTCACCATCATACCAGAACTCCTCTATGTCATTTAGTCTTCCACCACTTCTGGAAAATTCTTTTTTATTATTTTCATTATTGCTTCAGATATTGCCTCTGACTGGTCTTTCTCCCTTCCTTTTTTTTTTTTTTTGATTTCCTGTTCATTGTATGTTAGATTTAGCCACTTTGTTCCTTAATGTTTCTTGATTCTTCTTTCTCTTTTCCTTATCTATGCTTCTTTATGACATTCTAGCTAATTTCTTCTAATCTATCATCAAGTTCAAAAAATCTTTCTACAGCTCCTTTGAGTAGGCTATTATATTTGTCCTTTGCAGTTTTAATTTTAGTTACTCAGTTTTTAGTACTTACAAGTTTTGTTTAGTCCTTTTACAAATTTTACCTAATATGATTACCCATTCTTCACAATTGTTTTCATATAATTTGTCTTTTTTTTTTTTTAAGCATAGTGAGGGTAGCTATTTTGTAATTTGTTTGATAATTTCAGTATCTGAAATCTTAAAGGATCAGTTTCAGTAGTATATTTTTTTCTGTTAATTCTTTTTTTTTTTTTTTTGCTTTTTTGTTGTTTTGTTTTATTGCTGTTGCTTATCATTGTAAGCAGATTATACTTTTCAAAAACTTTGTAGTAATAACTTGAAGAGTAGAGTGTGGTGAATTCCACAAGATAATATTTTATTTTATTTGGAGAAGTATTTATTATGGAAGTATATTACACAAAGTGCATAAATTGAGCTTTCTCTACTATCCTGTGATATAAAATTATTGCAAATCTATGCAAAGACTGAGTTGTAGCCATATATTTATAAGTAATTTCTCACTTGTTTTACCACTGCTTAGACAAAATTTATTTGCTTTCTATTTGTGGTAATATTCATAGAGATTCCATATCTGATTCACCCTTACTTTGACTGCATAGTCTTTTATTGTCCTAGTTTATTGTGGCCAAGTATTCATTAAATATTCTACTTTTTAAGGGTCGTGGAATTTGACTTTCTCTTCATAATTTTGAAAGAGTGTTAAAGTTGAAGTTTAAATTTTCCCTGGTTAGTAAAAACCTTCAAAGGAAAATTGATTGGAGCACTCAAGTTATTCCTCTTTAGGCTCTTAATCTGTTATTTTGGACTGGTAATTCCTAATGGTCTTCACTTTCCTTTAATATCTCTATCTCCATCTTTATATCTGTATCATGGTCTAGGTATGTTGTTGTTATGTGCCGTCGAGTTGGACCCGACTCATATCGACCCCTCCTTGGGTTTCTGAGGCAGTATCACTACAAAAGCAGATTGCCCAACCTTCCTTCCAAGGAGTGGCTGGTGGGTTTGAACCACCAGCCTTCTGGTTAATAGTCAAGTGTCTTAGGCACTATGCTATCAGAGCTCCTATGATCTAGGTATATTGTTTTTTGTTGTTGTTATTTGCCATTGAGTTGGACCCAACTCATAGTGACCCCTCCTTGGGTTTCCGACGTGGTATCACTACAAAAGCAGATTGCCCAACCTTCCTTCCAAGGAGTGGCTGGTGGGTTTGAACCGCCAGCCTTCTGGTTAGCAGTCAAGTGCCTTAGGCACTATGCTACCCGAGTTCTAGGTATATGTCTAGGTTAATCTATATTTTATTACTACCACCCCAAACCAAGCTGTCTGGTTTGTTATTATCTATGGGTGAGGAGAGAGTTGGTACCAATATTCTAGCCTACATTCTAAGAAATCAGTCCTCTTGGTATTGTATTTTGGATAAGTTGCTCCTTTCCATTCTCTCAGTCCCTTCTTCCTAAAACTTTTATTAGTCAGCAGTTGAACACTTAGGATTTATATTCTCCTTTTCTTCCAACTTTATGTTTTTTTTTTTTTTTTATGTGCTGTCAAGTCAGACCCAACTCATACAGAAATAGATTACCCAACCTTCCTTCTGGGGAGTGGCTGGTGAGTTTGAACCACCAGCCTTCTTGTTAATAGTGCTTTTATTTATTTATTTATTTAGCACGATGTCCCCTGAGACTATGGTCCCAAGCTCCCCTGGCTTGGTGATTTTCTCTCTCATAAGATGTTTAGTTGTCTCTGAGAAGTTACTCCAACCCTGTCTTGTATTGGTTCTGTAATGTATGGGAACAATTTGTAACACAAGTGGATATGTAAGATTATCATCAGACAAATCTATCTTTGGTCTAAGGTGTATTCCTGTTTGCCTACCCCCACCTAATTTTTCAGTGTTTTTAAACATTTGAAGTGTTCTGCTATTACTGCCTTGTCATGTTTTAATTAGAGTTTCTTTTCTTCTTCTTTTTGTTTTAATTTATTTGGCCAATGTCTTTATTTATATATTTTAAATTCTGTTGTAGCTTGGGTGAAATTTCACAAAGCAGATTCATTTTACATTCAAAAGTTCATATACACATTTTTTTGTGTGTGATACTGTTCACATTCCCCACAGTGTAACATCTTACCTCCCACTTTCTCCCTTTGGTTACCTTTTTCCTGTGTCCTTCTTGCTTATGCATTCCTACCTCCTCTAACTTTCACCCTGTGTGAATGCTGCCCTTCTGATCTTCCATAGTTGATTATCCAAAGGAGTGAATCTTCCTGGTGTAGCTGTTCAGCTCAGAGGTCTGTGCGTTTTTGGCTGAGAGTTAGGCCATGAGAATGACTTCAATTCTAGGCTTGAGAGTGTCTTGAGGCAATAGTCTGAAGGGTTTCACCAGTCTTTATCAGACTGGTAAGCTTGATCTTTTCTTATGATTTTGGGTTTTGTTCCACATTTTCCTCCCATCTATCCAAGATCTCCAATTTTGATCCCTTTCTGAGTGGTTGGCATTATTAGTAGCTTGGCACCATCTATTTCTGGTCTCTGGGTCTTATAGGTTCTCATCCTCCATTAGTCCTTTAGACTAATGTTGGCATGAGTCTTTGATTTTCTTCACTCTTCTTTGTTCCAAATAAAGAGAGACCAATAGTTGTCACTTAGATGGCTGCTTGAAAGCTTTCAAGACCCCAGTCACTACTCACTGAAGTAAGATATAGAACAATGTTTTTGTATACCATGTTGTGCCAGTTAAGCTTGATGTTCCCTGCCGCGATGGTCCCCAGCTCACTGACCCAGTGACCTACTCCCTCAAGGTGTTTACTTGAAGGTAAGAAGTTATCCTAACCTTGCCTCTTATTCTGTTTAAACTACACTGACGTTTTTGTAGCAGATACAAATACATAAGTAGGAATATAGTTTGTCAGACCTATGTATGATTGTGGGTATATTCCCATGTATCTATCCATCCTTCTCTGTCTATGCATCCATCCATAGATTAGTGTTTGCTGTTACAAATAATGCAGTATTGTATATGGAATAGTATTTGCCTTTATTGTGTATACCTCTTATGCACCTCTCTGTGTCTTCCTTTGCCTTAGTGATATTGTGGTAGTCTCACACTTCTGTTACACTGCTTTTCCCTTCACCCATATCAAATCTGTCTCTTAATTATACACCTATTTTCCTTCCCAATCTCTCCCCTCCCATCCCTGGTAACCAACACAAAAAATTTCCTTCATCGTGTAAACCTTTCCTTGACTTTTTACAGGAGGGATTCATACAATATTTGTCCTTCTGTGATTGACTTTTTTCATGCAGCATAATGTCCTCCAAGTTCATCCATGTTATGAGATGATTAGCTGCTTCTTCATTATTCTTTAATGTTGCACAGAATTCCATTGTGTGTATGTACCACCATTTTGTTATCTATTAATCTGTTGATAGACATTTAGGTTGTTACCATCTCTTTGTTGTTGTAAATAATACTGTGATGAACATGGGTGTGCATATATATCTATATCTATATCTATATCTATATCTCCATGTCCAAGATCTAACCTCGTAAGGCTATATTCCTAGTAATGGGATTGCTGGATAAAATGGTATTTCTTTTCCCAACTTTTTAATGGAAGCACCAAACCATTTTCCACAGTGGTTATCCCACTTTACACACACCAGCATTGTGTGAGGGTTCCAATCTCTCCACACTCTCACCAGCACTTTTTTTTTTTTTTTCCTGATCAATGTCTTTAATAGGAGAATTTCCTCAAATGCTAGGTGGATTTTTGGCTATCAATTCACCTGATCACCCTAGCTAACATTGTACTTTGCCTCCATTTCGCAAACAAAACATTTTGGCACTGCTCTACTCCTTTTTTGTGTAGATGTATTGCATTCTATCTTAGTATACACTTACTTATTCAATTTACTTACTATTCATTTTCTATTATCTTTAGAATGTGACTATCCTGAAGGAATACTGTTAATTACTTCTGTTCACTGATATAAACAAACCACTTACCAGAACCTGATAGGGAATATGGAC
Organism: Orycteropus afer afer; assembly: GCF_000298275.1. Classification (NCBI taxonomy): domain Eukaryota; kingdom Metazoa; phylum Chordata; class Mammalia; order Tubulidentata; family Orycteropodidae; genus Orycteropus; species Orycteropus afer. The sequence continues at coordinate 696,891 of NW_006921677.1, read as the reverse complement.
TCATACTTATTTAATTGAATAAATGAATGAAGTATAGACTGATACATTTTCTATACATCTGAGTTTAAATTAAATCTTTCATGGGATATATTTGCAACTTAGGAGAATTTTGTGATCAGTTATTTGAACTTATATGATAATATGTTTGTAATAAAGCCAATTAAACATGAGTTGAATAAATAAATAAACGCATTAGCAAATGAAAGACTTTTAGGCTCATCCATGATATAGATTACAGGGGCTGTGGTCTCTTTCATAGGTACACAAAACCAAAATAGTATCTTTAGACAGAGCATTGGAAACGTGAAAGTGATTATTACCTTGATTGGTATACTGTATTACAAAAGCATGTAATTAATATATACAAATTTATTTAAAAATAGTCTCTTTTAGCCTTTCAAGAATACTCACTTAATTAACTGCTAGAAGTTTTGATAAAGTTGACATAATTAAAGCCAAATTACCATCTCATTTATAAAAATGTAAACATCAGTAATATAATGAAATCTTGTGGAGTGATGATGCCTACTCTATACCAAATAATTTGCCCATTCTTTAAATTTGTTACCGTGAAAGCAAAGTTCACTTCAGTAACCTAGTTCTTTTCTAAATGCAAAGTGAAAAGCAGGCTTGGAATAATTTTTTCATTATATGTTGCTTCAAAACTGTCAACAAAGACAGAGATAGCATTAATTGCCTCATCATACTTGCTTATGATTTTACTTCTGATGAGCCTTGGCGGGGGGTGGGGGGGTGGAAAGAAAAAGAAAAGGAAAGAAAGTGTCGGTTTTATATACATGGAATTAGAACTATCTGGATTTGGCTTGTCAGGACACTGTTGGCTCAATTACAGTATTTCATGTTATTAAATGAGTCTTCTCTTGCTGCCAGTTTATTGTAAGCTTTTGCTAAGCCTAATGGAAACATTTTAATTGTAATCTGAACTCAAGTCACATTTTCTTTTAGAATCCATTTCCAAATGACCCTTTACTCAATATTAATGCTTATTGGAAATATTTTATAGCTTCTTAGTGTAATGAAGAGGCTTCTAAAAATACATAGAAATAACACACATCATTAACATTGTATGCAAATGTAGGCTCATTAGTTTGCAAATTGCTGTATAAAAACTATATGCATGTTGCTATTTCAGAGATTCTCAAGGGAGATTATATTCATACATTTTTTTATTTCATATATTTTTGCCATTTCACTGCAAGATCAAAGAAAAATTTAATCTTTAATTTTATATGATATATACAGATCATATTTATGAACTAAAAAGAGTATAGAAAAGATGCCTGATTTGTGATGTAATACTAAATTATAGAGGTGTTTTTGATCAGAAGTACTTACTCTTTAAACTTGTATGTTGTTAGCTTAAGTCCTCAAATATAGATCCCTGAATGCAATGATTATACTACATATATAATGGATGCACTTACAATATATTATTTTAAGTTAGGCAAGCACTAGTTTAGAGGGGTTAGATGTGTGTCAATGGATAGCTCTTTGTAGGGTCTTGATAACATTATAAATATAATAATATTATATTTATTATATAAATATAATAATCTAGGAGATAATTAATTTTAGTTCATTTCCAGTATATACACATGAACTTATCTCTTATATGTGAAAAATACCCTCTGTAAATAGGGAAAGAATCTATTAAATGAAATATATCATGTCAGTTAATATTTTTTTAAAAAATTGAAATTTCAACATTTAATAATGAAAATCAAATAAGCATGAAAAACCCATTCCATTTTACCTGTTTTGCAAGTAAATTATATTTAAAATACTGAATACAATACATGTGATTAGCATTTTTTTCTAGGCTAATTTCTTGAATTCCATGGTTCAAGGTTCTGGGCAATTATTGCACTCAGGATAGAATGAAAAGATTAAGATTCTTCAAGATGGAAATGATGAAAGCAGACATGAATGTAATGTCTGATATCATGAAGGTTGTGGGTAAGGTGAACACTTGTTCAACTAAATCATAGATTGTTCGAAAGAAATATGCTTTTGGAATTTATGGCAAAAGTCCACAGAATGATCCCAAACAGAAGTCCCTTTGTGTCTGTTACATTCAAACTCTGGTGCCACTGCCCAATGGGTGGAAGCTTTTCCCTTCTTTAAATTATGGCCTGAGAGCACTGCATACACCCTTTGTCCTCATTATGACTTTTACTCATTCATGGATCATATAAATCTTTAACACACTCTTAGCCAGCTATACCAATTGCTGTGGAGTCGACTCCAACTCATGGTGACCCCATGTGTGTCAGAGTAGAACAGTGCTCCACAGATTTTCCAATGGATGATTTTTCAGAAGTAAATCACAAGGCCTTTCCTAAGAGGTGCCTCAGGGTGGACAACAACCCCCCCCCCCGCAACTTTTTAGTTAACAGCTGGACGTATTAAGTATTTGCACCATCCAGGGATGCTTACCCAGCTATGCAAAATACGAAAACAACTTTGATTTCATGTTAGGAATTCTTGTCTTTTCATCTCTATTTCTTTTTAGAGATTGATTTAAGGAAGAAACGTGTTTCCTGGTTAGCTTTCAACTTAAGTTTCTGGTTCCAGTTTGAATTTGGTACTCAGCAAAAAATCATTTGTTTTCCAATTTCTTCTTGCAGAAGTCCTACATATTCTAAAGGGCTAGTCATTTGAGCCCTGAGTAAGTCATGATATGACTATCTAGCATTCACTCTAAAATATTTCTCAAATTTCTTTTTCTTTGCCACTCATTTGTGAGATGATCCAGAATCAGAGGAGCACAAGGAAGACAGTGTCCATGCTCTCATGACACTTGCAGCTAGTGAAGAAGACAGGAGTAATTCAGTAATTCAAATAAAATGTGATGAGAGCTATACGGGTAAGGTATAGTATGACATAGAAACATGTGTAAGAGAGCCCTCACCTTGGAGAAGGTAAGTGTTGTAGGCAAATAATGAATACTCAGAAGGTAATATTGTAGACTAAGAAAGATTAGGTGGAGTCCCTGGGTGGTGCAAATCATTAATGTCTTCAGCGCTAACAAAAATGTTGGAGGCTCAAGTCCACCTAAAGTCATTTCAGAAGAAAAGCTTGGAGATCTACTGAAAAATCTGCTGTTGAAAATCCTTTGAGCTTGGTTCTACTCTGACACATGGAGTTTCCATGAGTCTGGGTCAACTTAATGGCAACTGAAAGAAGAAAGATTATGTAGCTTGAAAAGCAGTTTGCCAAATACGAGGCTGAAGAATCAGCAAAGAACAGATGTGTTAAAAGTATGAAATTTATAAAAGCTATGGGAAGATACTGTTTTTGCTTCTTGGAGATAATGCAATTGTATTTACACTGTAGAAAAATTACATTTTCTCGGAAGGAAGGTTGGGCAATCCTACTTCCGTAGTGATACTGCCTCGGAAACCCAAGGAGGGGTCGCTATGAGTCGGGGCCGACTCGACGGCACACAACAACAACAACAACAACAACCACTTGGAAAATGTATTGGAGTAAGGAAGAATGTAGGCATTCACAGCAGTTTGGAAGCTTGATACAATAGTCTGAACAAGAAATGGTCTAAACAAGGGAGTAATCAATAGAAATAGAAAGGAATGGAAAGATATGGAAAAAAAATATAATGCAGAATTGTCAATATTTGGTTACTGATTCCACTGGTTTCACTTTCTGAGGCATATGAGTCATTTTCCAATGTCTTTGCTTGAAAAATCCAGAAATGGACTGGGTCAAAATGCTGCATTGTTTAGGGGAATGATTCTCAACTCCGTACGTATAAAAGACTGGAAACTGCTTTAAGGTATCTCATTAATAATTTCTCCCATGATTCTTGGAGCAGTAAAGTAGGAGATATTAAATTGTCCTCATGTAGAAACAGGAGAAGGCCAAGACTTGGAAAGAGTAACTATTTGGAATTAACAATAAGAAAATGAAGCAGATTAAGAAGTACTTTCATCTTCTGTAGTTTTTAGCACACATATAAATTTTTATCAAATAAGAAACAGAAAATATACTAGCAGTGGGCACTTTTGCTTTTTAAGAGACCACCTATATGGCCAAGTAAAATGTGTAATGTTTATTTTTTTTTTAGTTACTCAATGAATAGAAATTGAATAACAAGCTGAAAGATGCTTAAGGCAAGAAAGTTTCCATCCCTCCTCTCTTTTTTCTTCTATTCCCTTTTCTCTTTAATTCACATGTCATGAGTGAGCTGTTAAAAGAAATATTATATTATACTAGTCAATTTTCAAGGAATTAAACAGAGATGAAACATCAAAAAATCACAGCATAAGAGTGTGTTTTTTAGAGGCAAAAATGGAATTGGAAGGATTATCTTTGCCCTTCTTTTTCCCTCTGACCATCACCAGGAATAAATTTCTGGGGGTGGGTGGGAAGGAGGATGAAAGAAATAAAAAAAAGATAAAGAGGAGAAGAATAAGGAAAAGTAAAGCAGGAGTCCTGTGTTGTGGGAAGAATATTTCTTTCCCATTTTCAAAGATATAGCCTCTAAATAATAAATACACTGAGCCCTTAAAATGCCACTTTAACTTTGCACCAGCGTCATGTATGGTAATCTTTTGCTTCTGTTAAGGGTGGTGTGTAAACCCTTCTAGAACATCAGCTTAACCAGAGCAGATTGTATATCTCCTTGTGTATGTTCTGAAATAGCATAGGTAACTCATCCTGCTTCCTGCTTCTACCTCCTGTGGCTACAAATAGCTGCATTTGTAAAAACAGTTAAGTGTGCCCTCCCCTGTCTGTGTTGCAGTGATGGCAGGAGAGAAGTCCCTGGGAAAATTACAACTAGGCCATAAACTAATTATTTAGAGGGCTGCAATCACCTCTCTTTTATCCTCAGTGACTAAAAATATAAACATCTGTGTATGTATAATATATATATATATATATTATATGTACTGGCAAGAGTTTTTCCAGGGACCTGTAACAAGAAACTCAAATTTTTGTTACTGTAACTGCTGACAATATTATCTGTCCCAGCTATCTTCATTTTAATGGTGGTATCTAAAGACACCACATGTAAATCTCACTTTTGTTTCTTTGCAGAAGGTTTTCCCTAATTACCAGGGTAGATTAACTAGAAAAAGTATGGAAGTCTATTATTCATATCAGAAACATTACTATGAATGACTTTTTATTAGTATTTATCTAACATTAAAGGAGCTCTGGTAGCATAGTGCCTAAGGCACTTGACTGCTCACCAGAAGGCTGGCGGTTCAAACCCACCAGCCACTCCTTGGAAGGAAGGTTGGGCAATCCTACTTCCATAGTGATACTTCCTCGGAAACCCAAGGAGGGGTTGCTATGAGTCGGGGCCGACTTGACAGCAAACAACAACAACATCTAACATTAAAACAACAAAACAATACTCTGTTATCTACTTTGGAAATGCTTCATTTGTTTGGTATACTAACAAAGAATGTCCAAATTACTCCTTGAAATTTCCACCCAATATTTTGATGGTAGATAGATATGACCATAAACACTGTGTACTTTAATATTGTTAAAAAACTTCCTGAAGTGCTTACAACTTCTTATTTCTCAACTAGTGTTTGCTAACTTCATGTAAAGAGGAAATATAAATGCAAAGTTGTTTTGTTGGATTGTACTCTGACCCTTTATTTTAGTATCTGCAATTGACTTTTAGAAAATGAAACCCAGATGACAAAAGTTCCAATACACATTTCTTCTGCTCATGTCTGATGTCCAACACCTTACAGAATATCATCCATCAAAAGAATCCTAGCATTCCCATTTCATTCAAGCCAATTCCTACTCATATCAACGCTGTAGGACAATGTAGAGTTGTCAATTAGGGTTTTCAACATTATAAACTTTTACTTCTCCTTATGTGTCATGGCATATAAGCAAATGAAGGTGCCAAAAGCTTAATTCCTCCTATATCATTAAGGTTGATTCTAATTTGAGGAGACAGCTCTTCCCCAGTTGTATTTTTAATGCTTTCCAAACTGAAATGCTCACCTTCTGGCAATATATCAGACAATATTCTTCTACTATTCATAAGGTATTCACTGGCCAATTCTTTAGATGTAGATCACAAGGTCCTCCTTCCTAGTTTGTCTTAGTCCAGAAGCTCTGCTGAAAACTCTCAACCACAGGTGAACCTGCTTATACTTGAAATACCAGTAGCATAGTTCCAGTTATTACACAAACCATTACAATATAATTAAATGACAGACTCAAAATGAGAAGAAACAGGTTCAAACATCCGCTAATAATCAGAAATGGAATGTGCAAAATATTAATCTAGGAAAATTGGAAGTCATCAAAAATGAAATCTAATGGATAGAGATTGATAACCTATGCATTAGTGAGGTGAAATGAACTGGTCTACTATGGTAGACCATAGCATGGTCTACTATGCCAGGAATGATAAATTGAAAAGGAGTGGCATCACATTCATTGTCAAAAAGAACATTTCAAGGTCTATCTCTCACAAAGCTGTAAGTGATATCTATATACCTACAAAGAAGACCAGTTAATGTAACTATTGTTCAAATTTACTTACCAACCACTAAAACCAAAGAAGAAAAAGTTAAAGATGCTTTACCAATTTCTGCACTCTATAACTGATCATACATGTAATTAAAACACACTGATAATTAATGGAGATAAGAACGTGAAAGTTGGAAACAAAGAAGAAAGATTGGTTGTTGAAAAATATGGCTTTGGTGATAGAAATGATGCTGGAGATAGCATGACAGAATTTTGCAAGACTACTGACTTATTTTTTGGGAATACCTTTTTTCAACACCATAAAAAGCCAACTATGCACATGGACCTAATCTGATAGAATACACAGGATTCAAATCAACTACATTTGTGGAAAGAGATGATGGAGAAACTAAATATCATAAATCAGAACGAGGCCAATGGCCAATTGCAGAACTGTTCAAATTCACGTTGAAGCTGAACAAAATTAAAACTAGTCCACTAGAACCAACATTCAGCTTTGAGTATATCCCACATGAATTTAAAGACAATCTCAAGAATAGATTTGACATGTTGAACCTTAATGACCAAAAATCAGATGAGTTTCGGGATGACATCAAGGACAATAAAAATAAAGGAAAATTTCATTAAAAAGAAAGAAGAAAAAAAAATCAAATTGGATATCATAAGAGGCTCTGCAACTTGCTCTTGAATGTAGAGTAGCTAAAAATAATGGAAGAAATGATGAAGAAAAAGAGTTAAAGATTTCAAATGATCACTCAAAAAGACAAAACAAAGTAATATAATTAAATGGACAAAGACTTCAAGTTAGAAAAACAAAAGGGAAGAGTATGTATGACATCCCTCAAGCTGAAAGAACTGAAGAAAAAAATAAAAATCAATTCGAGCCTTGAGGTGCAATACTAAAGGATTCTGTGGGAAAAATATTGCAAGACTCAGGATGCATAAAAAGAAGATTGATGGAATATACAGAGTCACTGTATCAAAAATAACTGGTCAACTTTCAAACATGATGTTCAAATATGATCAAGAACCAATGATACTAAAGAAAGAGGTCCAAGCTTCACTGAAAGCAATGGTGAAAAACAAGTCTCCAGGAAATGAAAGAATACCAAGTAAGATGTTTCAAAAAATTGATACAATGCTGAAAGTGCTTACTTGACTAAGAGAGCTACCTGGTCAGTCAACTAGAAGAGATCTATATTTGTTCCCATTCCAAAGAAAGGTGATCCAACAGAATGCAGAAATTATCAAACAACATCATTAATTTTATACACAAGTAAAATTTTGCTGAAAATAATTAAAACTATTTGTTGTAGTATGTTGATGAGGAACTGCCAGAAATTCAAGTGAAAGTCAAAAGAGGACTTGGAACTAGGGATATCATTGTTAAACTCACATGGATCTTGGCTGAAAGCAGAGAATACCAGAAAGATGTTTACCCATGCTTTATCGATTACACAAAAACATTTGACTGTGTAGGTCATAACAGTTCATTATGGATAACATTGTGAAGAATGGGAATTCCAGAACACTTAATTGTGCACAGGAAGAATCTGTATATAGACTAAGGGGAAGTCATTGGAAAAGAACAGGAGGATACTGCATGGTCTAAAATCAGGAAAGGGTATGGTGTGTATCCTTTCACTATACTTACTCAATCTGAGTATGCTGAGCAAATAATCCCAGAAGCCGGACTATATGAAGAGAACATGGCATCAGTATTGAGAAAGACTCATTAACAAATCTGCAATATACAGACGACCCAAACTTGCTTACTGGAATTAAAGAGAACTTGGAACACTTACTGGTGAATATCAAAGACTACAGCTTTTGGTTTGGATTATATCTCAGCATAAAGAAAGCAAAAATCCACTCAACTGGACCAATTAGCAAAAATAAGATAATGGAGAAAAGATTTAAGGTGTCAAGTATTTAATTTTACTTGCACCCACAATCAATCCCATAGAAGCAGTAGTCAAGAAATCAAATGAAATATTGTATTAAGAAAATCTACTTCAAAAAGATTTCTTTAAAGTATTAAAAAGCAAATATATCATTTTGAAGGCTAAAAGATGCCTGATTGAGCCATGTTATTTTCAATCATTTCATATGCATGCAGACTGAACAATTTTTAAGAAAAACTAAAAACTAATTGATGCCTTTGATATATACTTTTGGCAAAGAATATTGAATATACTGTGGACTGCCAGAAGAACAAACAGATCTGTGCTGGAATAAAGACAACCAAAATGTTCCTTTCAAGCAAGGATGGAGAATTTTCTTCTTATGAACCTTGTACATGTTACCAGGAGGGACTAGTTCCTGAAGAAGGACATCATGTTTGGTAAATTAAACGTCAGCACAAAAGGGAAGGTCCTCAATGTGATGAATTGGCACAATGCCTTTAACATTGGGCTCAAACATAGCAATGATTGTGAGGATGATGTCCAATGGATAGTGTTTCATACACAGGGTGGCTATGAGTAAGAACTTAGTCAACAGCATCTAACAATAGCAATCAAATTTTATGGAACCTGACTATGACACCTACCTTTCATGGAATGGCTGGTGGGTTCAAACTGCCAACATGTCCGTTAGCATCTGACTGATAAACCACTGTACCACTATGCTGTTTATCTTGACATTAGGACTCTAATCCTCAGACTTGGATTCTAACTAGAATTTGTGTCATGCAATAAATGGGAGTTTCTTGTTATCAGCATTGCTAAGCTGAGTTAGGAAGCCTGGTAAGGCTTGATGTTAGTATCATTGTCCTAAAAGTAGAATCAATTGTGAAGTACCAGAAAAGGGAAGCATCCATAACATCATACTATAACATGTGTTTTTGTCTATCATCGTTCTGTTCTCTACATCAAAAACAACTGAATGGATACAATTATTCATTGAACATATTTTACTCCTCATTGTTGACTGAAATTGAAGTAGCGTCAAAGCAATAACTTACTTCATATTCCATTTGGCAATTAATTATTGACTGCCTTGTAACATTCCTCCTACTGTTGAGTCATGTTATAATTTAACTTTTGCATTATTCAACTTTCCATGATTTACTACCTGTCTCCCTAACTAAATTCCAACTAACTCACGGGCCCTGAAGATTTTTTTTTAATTTTTAATTCTTTATTTTCACCATATTCAGAAATTTGTCTGGTATTTGGTAGCTGTGCAAAATTGTTTGTTGGTTAAAAAAATAACAGTTATGTGATTTAACAGGAGTAGAAAATACATTAGAAGAAGAAACTAGTTCTCTACTAATGTAAGAAAAAGATTACAATTTAGAAAATCTATGGGGTAGTTCTACTCTGTCTTGTTTATAATAAACTCTGTCAAGTTTATTATAACTTGGAAGTTATTGACAGCACAGAACAATAATAGCCTCCTCTTAGAGTAGGTGTTACACTTAAGTGTTTTCCTTCCTTAACAAGCGAAGCTCTTCCTGATTCTGATTAAGCAGGTCACTCTTTGAAATAGCTGAAAATTTAAACTTATTAGACCTCCACACTGCTACTCATTTCTCCCTATTCCAGAAATGAGACTTGCTTTGTTGATGTATTGTAACAGTCAAGTTGGATGATAAAATGGCATTTAATTACAACTTTAATTGCAGGTAACAGCACAGCACCCAGCCAAAGTGATGATAGATATTTTAGTATTCATTTGGTCCATCAATTATAACTCTTGTGAATTGGCTGAATTTGGCATTGTGAGGTGAAGTTCCCTAGCTATAACAAAATCTTGGTTGGCAAGGACTATAACAGACCCAAAATGAACAATCATCATCATAACCTCATTTCAATGGTTCAAATGGGCACCAGGAACCCAACCACAATAGCTAGCAAGAAAAAAGCAGTTTCAATTAGGCCGTTAGCAGCTCTATAGCAGCAAAGAGCAAGACAACATCGGTGAATCAATCTCTATATGGAGTCATGCCACAGCACTATTCAAATGAAAAGAAAATGTATGTTCAGTTAGGGATTCAGTTCCAAACCACAGACTTTCTAGAAGAGTTATACAATCAACCTTAAGAAGTGTGTTTATGACCAGAGAGCAAAGGTCAGAAGTGGAAGTCTAGGAACTGCTGAAAATTTACTTCGTAATATCAATTAAAATTGGTTCCATTGAGGGAAGAGAGAATGGAAAATAGTTTTAATTTCCTCTTTCTCACTTGAAATTATGGGGCGAGATTTACTGTCCTGTCTTATACAACTGACAACAAAGCTATTCCTAAAACTGCAGAATGGTTCCTCAATTAAGTGAAGAGAATACATTACAGGACCACATGGAGTAGAGTGAGAGTATGGAACATTGAAGGAAAATGCTTCTATTGATACTAGCTCATGACAAGACTTGATGATATGGCCATAAAGCAAGCTCAAGAATTGAAGTATTTAACTCTGGAATCCCCTGAGGCCCAACACATGAACTTGCAAAGTGTGAAGCTTTAGGATCTGGTGACACATGCAGTCATCAAGACATTTTCTCATTCAGTAAATTCTGTCAACATGGCTTCTATGTGAGGGTTATGCAAACTTGAGATATTGATTTAGTACAAGACTATACATGTTAGGAATTGTTATGTTAAGAACAAAGGGCCATTAAAACTTTGAAGAGGGTTTCATTTTCTCATTTCAAAATGAGAAGAGCTGCAAAGATCAATTAATAATCAAAATGTGGAACGCACAAAATATGCATTCAGGAAAATTGGAAGTCATCAGAAATGAAATGTAATTCATAAAATCCATTATTTTGTAATAGTGAGCTGAATTGACTGATATTGGCCATTTTCAATTCAAAAATGATATGATCCTCTGCCAGGAATGACAAATTGAAGAGGATTGGCATCACATTCATCATCAAAAAGAGCATTTCAAGAGATCTATTCTGTAGTATAACACTGTCGGTGGTAAGATAATACACATACATCTACAAGGAAGCTCTGTTAGTATGACAATTAGTCAAATTTATGCACAAACTACTAATGCCAAAAATGGAAAAAAAAAAAAAAAAAAAAGGAAGGTTTTTACCAACTTCTGAAGTCTGAAATTGATAGAA
>NW_006921677.1:684407-685063 GCF_000298275.1 Orycteropus afer afer | reverse complement strand
TGCCTGATGAAATGCACACAGATCAAATCAACTATATCTGTTGAAAGATACAATATAGAAGCTCAATATAATTTTTCATTACTAGGCCAGGGGCCAACTACATATCTGATTATCCATTATTCATGTGCAAGTTCAGGATGAAGATGAAAAAAGTTCAAACAAGTCCATAAAAGCCCAAGTAATATATTGAACATCTCACCTGTGTTTACAGATCATCTCAAGAATAGATTTGATGTCTCGAATACTAATAACTGAAGATCAGATGAATTGTAGTATGACCTGAAAGACATCATACATGAACAAAGTAAAAGGACATTACAAAGAAAATAAAGAAGGAACCAAAATGGATGTCCAAAGAGACACTGCAACTTGTTATTGAACATAGAGTAGCTAAATCAAATGAAATAAATGATAAAGTAAAACAGATGAACACAGTTCAAATGACTGTTTAAGAAGACAAAGTAAAGTACTATAATGAAAGGTGCAAAGATAGAAAATCTGGAGTTAGAAAAAAGGGAAGAACATACTCAATATTTCTCAAGCTTAAAGAACTGAAAGAAAAATTTAATTTAAGCCTTGAGTTTTAATATTAAAAGGATTCCATATGGAGCTCTGGTGGTGTAATAGGTAAGGTATTTGGCTGCTAACCAGAAGGT
>NW_006921677.1:679588-681124 GCF_000298275.1 Orycteropus afer afer | reverse complement strand
TTGAGAAATGCTGAGCGTGTTCTTCCCTTTTGGTTTTCTAACTCCAGGTCTTTGCACATTTCATTATAGTAATTGACTTTGTCTTCTCAAGCTGCTCTTTGAAATCTTCAGTTCAATTATTTTATCTTGTCATTTCTTCCATTTGCTTTAGCTATTCTCTGCTCAAGGGCAAGTTTCAGAGTCTCTTCTGTCATCCATTTTGGTCTTCTTTTCTTTTGTTTTCTTTTTAGTGACCTCTTGCTTTCTTCATGGATGATGCTTTGATGTCATCCCACAATTCATCTGCTTTCTGGTCATTGGTGTACAATACATCAAATCTATTCTTTAGATGGTCTCTAAATTCTAGAGGGATATATTCTAGATCATATTTTGGCTCTTGTGGATTTGTTTTAATTGTCTTTAACTTCAAGTTGAACTTGCATATGAGCAGTTGATGGTCTGTTCCACAATCAGCTCTTGCAAAATTCTACCATGCGAGTTCTAGCATTATTTCTTTCACCAAGGCCAAATTTTCCAAGTACCAGTGATTCTTCTTTGTTTCCAACTTTTGCATTCCAATCACCAGTGATAATTAACACATCCTGATTGCAAGTTTGTTCAATTTCAGACTGCAGAAGTTGATAAAAATCTTCAGTTTCCTCATCTTTGGCTTTGGTGGTTGGTCCATAAATTTGAATAATAGTCAAAATGGCCAAAACCAGTCCATTTCAGCTCACTAATACCTAGGATATCAATCTTTATGTGTTCCATTTCTTTTTTGACAACTTCCAATTTTCCTAGATTCATACTTCGTACATTCCATGTTCCAATTATTAATGGATGTTTGCTGATATTTCTCCTCGATTTGAATGGTGCCACCTCAGCAATGGAGGTCTCATAAACTTTACCATATCCATGTGAGTAAGGCTGATTTTACTCTGATAATGCAGCTCTTTCCTAGTCCTGCTTTGAGAGCTTTCTAAGCTAAGTGACTCATCTTCCTCCTCTGTATTGGACAATGTTTCTGGACTATTCATAAAGTTGTGCAGTAATGTATCAGACAGTGTTTCTCTGCTATTCATAAGGTTTTCCCTGGCTAATTCTTTCAGAAGTGGATGACCTCCTCCTTCTTCCTAGTCTGTCTCAGTCTGCAAGCCGGGCTGACACCTGTGCAACAGGTGCATCCCACTGTGTTTGAACCACCAGTGGCACAGCCTCAAGACTCACAGAAACATGTCACCACTATAGGACAAACTGACAGACAAGTTTGTCTCTCTTAGCTGTTGGAAACCCCTCCAACCACCCTTACCTGGATCCCTGCGGCTAACTCCTCGATCTGTTGCAGTCCCCTTTGCCTTTTCTGTCCTCTCCCTGCTTTCTGCCTCGCTGCCTGTTCTTAGGTCCCTTTTTTTGTCTTGGGTTCCCTCTCCTCACCTGGCTCCTTGCAGTTGACTCCTCGATCTACCCCTATCCCCTTTGCCTTTTCTGTCCTCTTCCTGCCTCGCTCCTTGTGGGGCGTGGCCTGTGTTCCCTCTCTTCACCTGGGTCCCTGCAGCT
>NW_006921677.1:670723-679488 GCF_000298275.1 Orycteropus afer afer | reverse complement strand
AACTCTATGGTAGTAAGTTTTTTTTTTTTTTAATATATATAAGCCAAATATTGAACAACATAGGATGCATCAAAAAAAAGATGGAAGGAATATAGAGAGTCACTGTACTAAAAAAATTGGTTGATGTTCATCTATTTCAGGAGGCAGCATATGATCAAGAACCAGTGGTTTTGAATGAAAAGGCCAAGCCAAACTGCAGGCATTGGCAAAAAACAGGGCTCTAGGAATTGACAGAATACTAAATGAGTTGTTTCAACAAACAAATGTAATGCTGAAATCATTCACCCTTTGTAATACTGAAATCACTCGTTCATTTATGGCAAGAAATTTGGAAGACAACTATCTGGCCAATTGACTGAAAGAAATCCATTCCAAAGAAAGGCAGAAATTATTGAACAATGTTATTAATATCACATACTTAAAATTTCAATGACAATAATTAAAAATATTTGTAGCAGAACATCAACACAGAATTGCCAGAAATTCAAGCCAGATTCAGAAGAGAATGTAGGACAAAGTGTATCATTGCTGAACTCAGATGTATCTTGGCTGAGAGCAGAGAAAACCAGAAAGACGTGTACCTGTGTTTTCATGACTTTGCAAAGGCATTTGACTGTGTGGATAACAAAAAATTATGAAAAACATTGCAAAGAATGGGAATTCCAGAACACTCAAGTGTGCTCATGTGGAATCTGTACACACAACTCATAGGAATCCAAAGCCAAACAATAGTTGTTCATTATGATAGGCACTTGACTGGTAACCAGAAGGCTGGTGGTTCAAACCCACCAGCCACTCCTTGGAAGGAAGATAAAGCAATCTACTTCCATAGTGATACTGTCTCAGAAACTCAAGGAGGGGTCGCTATGAGTCGGGTCCGACTCGACGGCACATGACAACAACAACAACATTCAAGACAGAGGGTTTTATTTAAGCTAGCCAAAATGGAAGCTCACATCCAGCTGGAGGAATGTTACAAGGAAGTCCTGGTGATCTGCTTCTGGTAGGTCACAGGCATGAAAACCTTATTGAGGGTAATTCTACTCTGACATTCATGGATTAACATGACTTGGAATCAATTCAGTGACAACTATTTTTTTTTTTCCTTTTCTGGTCATGTATGATTAAATTTTATATATTTTATATACTTAATACAATATATAGAAAGGCCATTATTTTAAAAAGAATATCTTGTTCTTAACAGAATTATGAAATCATATTCTTTCACTAAAGAATCTTGCTTTCTCAAAGTCTTTAATGTACATAGTTTGCTTGTATAAATTATAAGCCAGCTTCCTATCATTGCAGTTGTTAAGTGTCCTCAAGATGGTTCCGACTTACATAGACCCTTAGTATACAGAGAAAAAAACTACCTTTTCCTGTGCCATGCTTACCATCATTATTGTTTCTGATTCCATTTTTGCAGCTACTGTGTCAATCCATCTCATTGAGTCTTTTCCTCTTTTTCATTGATCTTCTACTTTTCCAAGCATTACGTGCTTCTCCAGGGACTGGTTCCTTCTGATGAAGTCCAAATTACATGAGACAAAGTAAATTACATGCTACTATGAGTCAAGTCGACTCTATGGCACCTAGCAACAACAACAAAGGGATCTGCTGACTCTACTTCCAAGACAGATATTTTTGTCCATTCTTCTGTCAATCCATGTTGTTGTTTTTGTTGTTATGTGCCATCGAGTCGGACCCAACTCATAATGACCCCTCCTTGGGTTTTGAGGCAATATCACTATGGAATTAGAGTACCCAATCTTCCTTCCGAGGAGTGGCTGGTGGATTTGAACCGCCAGCCTTCTGGTTAGCAGTCAAGTACCTTAGGCACTATGCTACAAGATCTCCCTGTGAGTCCATAGTATTCCATAGTATATTTAATATTAGTTGCCAACCATAATTTAAAGTCATCAGTTCTTTCTTTTTTCTTTTTTTTTTTTGTTCGTTGTCCAGCTTTTGCATGCGTATGTAGCTATTTAAGGTATCATAGCTTGAGCCTCATGTACCTTACTCCTCAAAATGACATGTTTGCTTTTTAACACTTTAAAGAGATCATTTACAGCAGATGTGCCCAATGTGATATGTCATCTGATTTCTTGACTGTTGCTTCCATGGGCTTCAATTGTGGATCCAGGTAAAATGAAATCCTTGACGAATTCATTCTTTTCTTCACTTATCATGATGCTGTCATCAATACTGAAGACTGTAGTCTCTGATCTTCATCAATAAATGCTTCAAATTTTCTTAATTTTCAGCCAGCAATGTTCTCTCATCTTCCTATTACAAGTTGTTAATGAGTGTTTTTCCAATCTTGATGCCATATTTTTTATAGAGTCAGCTTCTTTGATTATTTAATCAGCATGCAAATTGAATAAGTATGGATACAATCCTGATTCACACCTTTCCTTATTATAAACCATGCACTATCCCCTTGTTCTGTTTGAATGATTCCTTCTTGATCAATGTACAGGTTACTCATGAGCACAATTAAGTTTTCTGCAATGTAATCTATAATTTGTTATGATCCACAAAGTCGAATTTCTTTGCATAATCAATAGAACACAAGTAATCCTCTTTCTGGTATTCTCTACTTTCAACCAAGATCTAGCTAATATCTGCAATGGTATGCCTCATTCCACATCTTCTCCACCACTTATTTGTCAGTTTGTCATACTGTGGTGCCTTGTGTATTGCTGTGAAGCTGGAGGCTATGCCACTGGTATTTCAAATATCAGCAGGGTCACCCATGGTAAACAGGTTTCAGCACTGCTTCCAGCCTAATATAGACTCGGAATAAGGAAGGGAGCCAACCACTTTTCAAAAAATTGGTCAATGAAACCCTTATGAATAGCAGTGAAACACTGTCTGATATATTCCTGGAAAATTTTATTAATAGCCCTGAGCCATTATCTGATACAGTGCTGGAAGCTGAGGCCCTCAAGTCAGAAGGCACTTAAAATGTGACTGGAGAAGAGCTGCCTCTGCAAAGTAGAGTTAACCTTAAGGACATGGATGGAGTAAAGCTTTTCAGACCTCCATTTGCTGATGTGACATGACTCAAAATGGGAAGAAAGATTTGCAAATATCCATTAATAATTAGAACATGGAATATATGAAATATGAATAAAGGAAAATTGGAAATTGTCAAAAATGAAATGAAACACATAAAGATTGATATCCTAGATGTTAATGAGCTAAAATGGACTGGTCTTGGCCATTTTGAATCAGACATCCATACAATCTACTATGCTGACAATGACAAGTTGAAGAGGAATGGTATGGCATTCATTGTCACAAAGAATGTTTCAAGATCTATCCTGAAGTACAGTGCTGTCAGTGATAAGATAATATTCATACACCTACAAGGAAAGCCAGTTACTACTACTATTATTCAAATTTATGCACCAACCACCAAAGCCAAAGATGAGGAAACTGAAGATTTTTACCAAGTTTTGCAGTCTGAAATTGGCCAAATGTGCAATCTAGATGTGTTGATTATTAATAGTGATTGGAATGCAAAAGCTGGAAACAAAAGAGAATCACCAGTAGTTGGGAAATATGGTGTTGGTGATGTAAATGATGCCAGAGATCATATGATAGAATTTTGCAAGACCAATGACTTATTCATAGAAAATACCTTTTTCAACAGCATACTAATCTCACTGCTGCCAAGTTGATGCAACTCATAGTGACCCCTTCTTGGGTTTCTGAGGTGGTATCACTATGGAAGTAGGTTGCCTAATCTTCCTTCCAAGGAGTGCCTGGTGGATTTTAACTGCTAGTGTTCTGGTTAGCAGTCAAATGCTTTAGGCACTATGCCACCAGAGTTCCCTTCAACAATGTAAACAGCATCTATCCATGTGGACTTCACCAGATGGAAATCAGATCGACTGTGGAAAGAGGTGATGGAGAAGCTCAATATCTTCAACCAAAACAAAGTCACAGTATGCAAGTTCAAGTTGAAACTGAAGAAAATTAAAAGAAGTCTAAAATATGACCTTGAATTTAGAACAATCTAAAGAATAGATTTGATGCAATGAACACGAATGACCAAAAACCAGAGGAATTGTGGGATGACATCATCCATGAAGAAAGCAAAGGGTCATTACAAAGATAGGAAAGGAAGAAAAGCCCAAAATGGATGTCAGAAGACATCCTGAAAATTGCCCTTGAATGGAGAATAGCTAAAACACATGAAAGAAATGACAAGATAAAAGAGTTGAACAGAAGATTTCAAAGAGAAATTCGAGAAGACAATGTCAATTATTATAAGGAAATGTGCAAAGATCTGGAGTTAAAAAACAAAAAGAGAAGGACATGCTTGGTATTTCTCAAACTGAAAAAACTGAAGAAAAAATTCAAGCCTCAAGTTGCAATATTGGAAGTTTCTATGGGCAAAATATTGTATGATTCAGGAAGCATCAAAAGAAGATTGAAGGAATACACAGAGTCACTGTACCAAAAAGAATTGATCAATGTTCATCCATTTCAGGAGGGGGCATATGATCAAGAAACAATGATACTGAAAGAAGTTGAAGCTAACTGAAGAAATAGGTGAAGAACAGTGCTCCAGGAATTGACAGAATACCAATTGAGATGTTTCAACAAACAGATGCTGCACTCGAGGCACTCACTTGCCTATGCCAAGAAATTTGGAAGTCAGCTCCCTAGGCAACTAACTGGAAGAGATCCATATTTGTACCCATTCCAAAGCAAGGTCATCCCACAGAATGTAGAAATCATCAAACAATATTATCAATATCACACACAAGTAAAATCTTGCTGAAGATGATTCAAAACCAGTTGCAGTAGTATATTGACAGGCAAGGAGCTCTGGTAGCATAGAGCCTAAGGCAGTTGACTGCTAACCACAAGTGTGATGGTTCAAACCCACCAGCCACTCCTTGGAAGGAAGGTTGGGCAATTTACTTTCACAGTGATACCACCTTGGAACCCAAGGAGGGGTCGCTATGAGTCAGTCCGACTCGATGGCACATAACAACAACAACAACATTGACAGGGAACTTCCAGAAATGCAAACTGGATTCAGAAGTGAAACGAGGGATGTAATTGCTGATATTGGATGGATCTTGATTGAAAGCAAGGAATACCAGAAAGATATTTAATTGTGTTCCATTGAGTATGCAAAAACATTTGATTGTGTGGATCATAACAAATATAGGTAACATTAAGAAGAATGGGAATTCTAGAACATTTAATTGTGCTCACCAGGAAGCTGTGCATAGACCAGGAAGCTGTTGTTCAAACACAACAAGGGGATCATGCATGGTTTAAAATCAGGAAGGGAGTGTGTCAGGGTTGTACCTTTTTACCATACTTATTCAATGTGTAGGCTGAGCAAATAATCCAATAAACTGGACTATATGGAGAAGAGCTTGGCATGAGGATTGGAGGAAGACTCATTAACAACCTGTAATATGTAGATGACAAAACTTTGCTTGCTGAAAATGAAGATGACTTGAAGCACTTACTGATGAAGACTAAAGACTACAGTCTGCAATATAGATTACATCTCAACGTAAATAAAATGAAAATCCTCACATCTGGACCAATAAACTCCATCATGATATTCTGCCAATTCCCGGGGCATTGTTCTTCACCTATTTCTTCAGTGCAGTTTTGACTTCCTTCCGTACCATTTTCTCTTGATCATATGTCACCTCCTGAAATGGATGCACATCGATCAACTCTTTTTGGTACAGTGACTTTGTACCAAATTGAAACTGTCAAGATTTCATATTACTTGGTTCCACAATCAACACCAATGGAAGCATTAGTCAGGAATTCAGATGACATATTGCACTGGACAAATCTGCTGCAAAAGGCCTCTTTCAAGTGATAAAGAAGTCTCCTTGAAGACTAAGGTGCACCTAACACAAACCACGATATTTTCAATTGCCCCATATGCATTTGAAAGCTGGATACTGAGTAAGGAAGACTGAAGAAGAGTTGATGCTTTTGAGTTTTGGTTTTGGCAAAGAATACTGAAAGAACAATGGACTGCCAGAAGAACTAACAAATGTGTCCAGGAAGAAGTGAAGCTGGAATGCTCCTTGGAGGCAAGAATGGCCAGACTTCATCTCACCTACTTTGGTTATGTTTTCAGAAGAGACCATTCCCTGGAGAAAGATGTCATGATTTGTGAAGTAGAGGATCAACAAAAAAGAGGAAGGCCCTCAATGAGATGGATTGACACAGTGGCTGCACCAATGGACTAAGATATAGAAAAGATTTGAGGCTAGCACAGGACCCGGCAGTGTTTCATTCTGTTGTACATAGGATCACCGTGAGTCGAAGCTGACTCAACAGCACCTAACAACAACAACAATAACATATCCTCTTCTGATTATGCCTTGAATTTCTGGCAGTTCCTTGTTGATGTATTGCTGCAACTGTAAATTTTCTTCAGCAAAATTTTACTTATGTGTAATATTAGTGATATTATTCAATAGTTTCCACATTGTGTTGGATCACTTTTCTTTGGAATGGATATAAATATAGATCTCTTCCAGTTGGTTGGCTAGCTAACTGTCTTCCAAATTTCTTGGCATAGATGAGTGTGCAGGTGGGTGCAGTGTTGCATCAAGTTAACTTTATGTTTTTCAGATTTCCTAGTAGTTAAGGTTATGACTGTTATTTATATTTTACCAATGTGTTTGATATAATTGAATTCAGAATGGAATTAGCCAGAGAGAAGCAGGAAGGTCAAAAAGTAGCCATACTGAGAAAAAAAGATAATTGTAGAACAATTATGGATTTGTAACCAGAAGCTTCTTGCATTGGTAGTTTCTGCCAGTGGCTGCTTTGTTTTTCACAAAGGCAGTGTTAGTGCAGGCCATAAGAGCCCTCCTGAACCAAGCATAAGTCCTATTACAGTAGGCTTCCTATAACTTTATATACTGCCTATGATCTGATAATAAATCCTTGTCTAGCAAAGTAATTAGAACCATGTAAGTTATCTGTAAATAAAGCTGATTTCCATAATACCTTCAAATTACAATGGCTGGACCAAATTTGATCCTATTCATTCAGTTATTATTGTTGTTGTTGTTGTTAGGTGCCATCGAGTAGCTTCCAACTCATAGCAACCCCATGCACAGCAGAATGAAACACTGCCTGATCCCACACTAGCTCCATAATCCTTGCTATACTTTAGCCCATTGTTGCAGCCACCATGTCACTCCATGTCGTTGAAGGCCTCCCCCTCTTTCATTGACCCTCCACCTTACCAAGCATGACATCCTTCTCCAGGGAATGGTCCCCTCTGACAACATGACCAAAGTAGGTGAGATGAAGTCTGGCCATCCTCGCTTCCAAGGAGCATCTCAGCTGCACTTCCTCCAGGACAGCATTCTTCCTTCAGCATTCTTTGCAAGCACCACAACCCAAAAGCATCAACTCTTCTTCGGTCTTCCTTATTCATTGTCCAGCTCTCACATGCACACGAGGTGATTGGAAATATCATGGCCTATCTCTTAATCCTCAAGGAGACATCCTTGCTCCTCAGCACTTGAAAGAGTTCCTTCGCAGCTGACCTGCCCAGTGCTACACGTCATCTAATGTCCTGACTGCTGCTTCCATTGGCCTTGCTTGTAGAACCAACAATGTGAATTCTTTGACAAACTCAGTCTTTTCTCCATTTATCGTGATTCTGCTTATTGGTTCAGTTGTGAGGATTTTTGTTTTCTTTATATTGAGATGTAATCCATACTGCAGACTGTGTTCCTCAATCTTCATTAGTAAGTGCCTCAAGTCATCCTCACTTTCAGCAAGCAAAGTTGTATCATCAACGTATATCAGGTTATGATTCTTCCTCCAATCCTGATGCCACGTTTTTCTTCATATAGTCCAGCTTCTCAGATTATTTGCTCAACATATAGATTGAATAAGTATGGGGAAAGGATACAACCCAGATGCACTCCCTTCTTGATTTTAAACCACGCAGTATCCCCTTGTTCTGTTCGAACGACAGCCTCTTGGTCAAGGTACAGGTTCCTCATGAGTACAGTCAAGTGTTCGGGAATTCCAATTCTTCTCAATGTTATCCATAATTTGTCATGATCCACATAATCAAATGCCTTTGCATAGTCAATAAAGCACAAGTAAACATCTTTCTGATATTCTTTGCCTTGAGCCAAGATCCATCTGACAACAGCTATGATATCTCTTGTTCCACGTCCTCTTCTGAATCCAGCGGAGTCTGGAAGTTCTCTGTCAATATACTACTGCAACCATTTTTTATTTACCTTCAGTAAGATCTTACTTGCATGGGATAGTAATATTGTTCGATAATTTCTACATTCTGTGGGATCGCCTTTCTTTGGAATGGGTACAAATATGGATCTCTTCCAGTCAGTTGACCAGGTAACTGTCTTCCAAATCTCTTGGCATACCGAGTAAGTGCCTCCAGTGTGGCATCCATTTGTTGAAATATCTCAGTGGTACTCCGTCGATTCCCAGAGCCTTGTTCTTTGCCAATTCCTTCATTGCAGCTTTGACTTCCTCCTTCAGTACCATTGATTCTAGATCATATGCCACCTCCTGAAATGGATGAAGATCAACCAGTTCTTTTTGTTACAGTGACTCTTTGTATTCCTTCCATCTTCTTTTGATGTTCCCTACATCATTCAATGTTTTGCCCTTAGAATCTTTCAATATTGCAGCTCGAAGCTTAAATTTTTTCCTCAATTCTTTCAGCTTGAGAAATGCTGAGCGTGTTCTTCCCTTTTGGTTTT
>NW_006921677.1:639596-669358 GCF_000298275.1 Orycteropus afer afer | reverse complement strand
CTTTTTTTTTTTTTTTGTCCTGTCCCTGCTTCCTGCTTCACTACTTGTTCTTAGGTCTCTGGAATCTGAATGAGAAATTCTCATTCGGATTCTCAGTTATTATAGCACATGAAAATATTAGCACAAATGAAGACTATATTAAAGTGGAAAAACACTTATTTAAAAAAAAAAAAGTAAATTCGTTTTTGAATTGTGACTTTTAAATTAAAAAGCATAGAGAAAAATGGACACAACTAAATTAAAATATATGTAATTCAAAGATTCTTTTTGATGGCTTACTATATAGCACGATTTAGGGTGAGGTGACTCTTAAGTAAGTTTCACAATTGACTGGAACTTTCCTTCTTCAGTTTCAGTGTTGTATTTCAATTTTTTTTATTTTCATTTTTTATTGTGACTTCAATGAAAGGTTACAGAGCAAATTCATTTTCCATACAATAGTTCATATACATTTTGTTTCATGACATTGATTATAGTCCCCATAATGTAACATCTCTCTTCCCACTTCCTCCCTGTGTTTACCTTTTTCCTGTGTTCCTCTTTCCTATGCGTTCCTGCCCTTGAAGATATCTCTTTGTGAACATAGTGCCCTTCTGATCATTTATGGCTGACTGTAGCAAGGAGTGTACCTACTTGGTGTAAATTTTCACCTTATACTCCTATTTATTGGCTAGAAGCCACAGGAATGGGTTCAATTCCAGTTCTGAAGGGTTACTAGGGGCTGTAGTCTTGGGAGTTTTACCAGACCCTATAATACCAATAAACCTGGTCTTTTTTTATGATTTTGAGTTTTGTTCCACATGTTTTTCCCATTCTGTCCAGGATTTCCTATGTCAATCCCTTTCTGAGTGTTTGACAGCAATAGGCAGGCACCACCTATCTTCTTGTCTCAGGTTCATGTAGGCTAAGGCTCACATGGTCTACCAGTCCCTTGGACTAATTGTTCCCATGTGTCTTTGATTTTCTTCATTTTTCTTTGCTCCACATGAGACCAATTGTTGCATCTTAGATGGCCGCTTGCAAGATTTAAGATCTCAGTCATTACTCACTAAAGTAGGATGTAGAACACTAGGTAGTATATTATGCCAATTGAGCTTGATGTCCCCTACAACCATAATCCCAAGCCCATGGGCCCAACAACTTCCTACTTCAGGGTGTTTGGCTGTGGCTAAAAAGTTATCATAACAGCCCCCTGTAAGCTCTATTATATATATGGACATTTTTATAGCAAATCCAAATATGTATATAGAAATATCACCTACCTAACATATATATGGTCATGGATATATTCCCTTTTGCCTAGATATGCCTGGTCATTTAGCCTATCTATGTATCCACCCATAGATTAATATTTGTTATTACTGATAATGCAGTATTGTGTATGTAAAAGTGTTTATCTTTGTTGTCTATAAACCCTGTGCACCTCTCTGTGTCTTCCTTTTCCTTAGTGTCATTGAGTTGGTCACTCACTTTTTGTATATTGCCTTTCCTTTCACCCAAATCAATACTTGTCCCTTACCTATTTAGCAATTTTCACTCCCTTCTCATCCCATCCTTGGTAACCAACAAAGAAAGTTTCCTTCTATATGTAAACTTTTCCTTCACTTTTTACTATGTTGTACTTGTTATGTGCCATCAAGTGGGACCCGACTCATAGTGACCTCTCCTTGGGTTTCTGAGGCAGTGTCACTATGGAGGTAGATTGCCCCATCTTCCTTCTGAGGTGTGGCTGGTGGGTTTGAACAGCTAGCCTTTGGTTAGCAATCAAGTGCTTTTAGGCACTATGCCACAGAGCTCCCCACTTTTTACTATAGTGAACTAATATAATATTTGTCCTTCTGGGATTGACTTATTTCACTCAGCATGTTGTCCTCTAATTTCATCCTCATTATGAGGTGTTTTGCAGATTCTGCAATATTCTTTAGTGCTGCATAGTATTCCGTTGGGTGCATGCACCATAGATTTGCCATCCGTTCCTCCTTTATGAACACATAGGTTGTTTCTATCTCTTTTCTATTGTGAAAAGTGCTGCAATGAACATGGGTGTGAACATACCTATTCCTATCCTGGCTTTCACTTCTTTAGGATATATACCTAGTAATTGGATTGCTGGATCAAATGATATTTGTCTTTCCAAATTTTTAAGGAATCACCATACCATTTCCACAGTGGTTGTATCATTTTACAATCACACCAACAGTGTATGAGAGTCCCAATCCCTCCACATGCTTGCCAGTATTTGTTATTCATTTCAATTTTTTGATGAAAATATTTCTGATGTTTATTACAAATATTTCTAACTTTTTAAAATACATCAAAGTGCTCTTAATCATTCATCAAACAGTAATATAATATGTCTTATGTCTAAAATATTGTTTTATCATCATGATATTATTGACTATGTTTTGCAATATTATCCACCCATTGGGGGATGAGGAGGCATAAAGTACCTTTCTGGAAAGAACATTTTTACAGGAGAGCTGCACACTTCTGGATATTTCCTCAAACAAATATGAACAAGATAGGTAAAAATTATTTCGGAGTGGGTAAAAATATTTATATGGTTGAATGCTCCTTTGCTTCATGAAAAAGCAACCCAAGGCTCAAGAGACTTGAGGATATGTTGTAGCAAAGCACCAGTCTTACACACTGTTAAAAATGAGAGCAAAGTTTTATTAAATGGTAGAGAAATTCATGAATCAGAAAATACACTAGTACCTGGGCAGGTTACAATAGTGCTCAAAAATGGTTGGAATAGAGTCAAGTTTTTATCAGAGGGAGTAACAAGGGCTTATGTGCTCATAGGCATGAGGGTTCCATGACAAAAATATTGTTATGTGCTGTCGAGTCAGACCCAACTTATAGCAACCCCTCCTTGGGTTTCTGAGGCACTATCATTACAGAAGTAGACCTTCCTTCCAAGGAGTAGCTGGTGGGTTTGAATCACTAGCCTTCTGGTTAGCAGTCAAGTGCCTTAGGTACTATGTTACCAGAGCTCCTGACAAAAGTATTACAAGGGGATTTTTAAGCTAAAATCCTTTTAATATTATCATTTCTATTTTTTAACCTCCTGCAACATGTTGACCAAGGCATTCTTCTTTCATCAATCCATACAAACACTCTTGACAAACATCTTTTAACAAAGAATTCCTCACCTAAGCTAAAATCTTGATCCTTGGTCCTTTTGTGTCACAAGCACTTAACTTTTATAAGAAGTTGAATTATCTCTCCAGAGCAGCAGAAGGAGAGATTTTAGACCAGGTTACAATTTGATTCAAGGTGGAGTTTAAATTAGATCTGAGGTAGCCATTTAGTCATGCCAAGTGCTTTGGTTTTGGGGTCTGCTTACACATTCTTCCCCTTAGGTCGATCATCCACCATGAGGGAGTACAGATCACCCACAAAAGAGTTACCTATCTTCTTCAAGGATTTAACATTTTGGGGATGGTGGCTCTATTTTAGCTTTTTATGATACTAGATGAAAACTCTCTCTAATAGAGGTGACTAAGCACCATCCAGGAGTTCTGGTGGCATAATAGTTAATGCATTTGGCTGCTAACTAAAAGATTATAGATTCAAACCCACAGCAACTCTACAGTAGAAAGATGAGACAGTCTCCTTTTGTAAAGATTTATAGTTTAGAAACCCTGTGACACTATGACAGTGGGTTTGGTTGTTTTTATGGTAGGCACTGTCAGCTTACCTTGCCACTGTTACAAGTCTCACCTTCGGGGGAGTTGGTTCTCATTGGGGAAGGTGTTGCAAACAAGGTCACATTAAATGAACAACTTGACATTACAAAAAGTTTGATCCCAAATTAAACTGCATTCTTCTTACCAAAATTAGTTTCTTTT
The DNA here is from genome assembly GCF_000298275.1 of Orycteropus afer afer. Classification (NCBI taxonomy): domain Eukaryota; kingdom Metazoa; phylum Chordata; class Mammalia; order Tubulidentata; family Orycteropodidae; genus Orycteropus; species Orycteropus afer. The sequence goes on along the minus strand of NW_006921677.1, from coordinate 665,504 downwards.
AAATACTTGATTTGTTGTATAACTGTATTTCTTGAAACTTGACTGTGACAATGAGAAATAGAGTATATAATACATGTAACAATCTCTATAATAACAATTAAGAAGCTCTGGTGATGCAGTGCCTAAGGCAGTGGACTGCAACCAGAAGGTTGGTGATTCAAGCCCACCAGCCACTCCACAGAAGGAAGACCAGACAATCTACTTCTGTAAAGATTTACCACTTCAGAAACCCAATGGGAGTTGTGCTATGGGTTGGAATTTACTCAATGGTTTTTATAATAACAATTAAGAGCTCTGCTGGTGTAGTGCTCAAGACATTTGGCTGTTAACCAAAATGTCGGTGGTTTAAACCTACCAACTGCTCCAAGGAAGAAAGATGATGCAGTCTACTTCAGTAAAGATTTACAGGTTTGGAAACCCAAAGGCTTCTCTATGAGCTAGAAATGACACAATGGCAGTAAGTCTGATTTTTGGTATAATAACAATTACAAATTATTAAAAGGAATAGACAGGCTTTAAAAAAGCATATTTCAGATCCAATCCTTTGAGGTAATCAACTAAAAATATCAATGAAGGAAGGTATAATCATGAAAGGAACAGTATGTAACCAGGAGGTCTTTTGACATATTTTAGTAATGTCTTGTTCTACTTCTCCAGAGGTGTTTATCCATGAACAGCAAAAGGTATTAGCAATAGCATGAACTCTTCCTTGTTGACCTAGTAAGAAATCAAGGAATTTTACATTATCTAAAACAGTTTTAGCAAAGAATTCTAAGGCCATCTATCAAGCTGGCATTCCATCAGCAACATTATCAGCAATCTGAGCCACAGTGGCAGATAGATTTCAAATAGATCTTTCTAATTATAATGTACCAGGAGTGGGAACAGATGCTCAGAGAAATGACCAGTCTCATGCAAACATATCTGCAATGGGATTATGTGATTGGACAAGCTCTCTTTTGTTCCGTAGTAAGCTGTCATTTTATGAATAGACATTTATGGATACTCCAAGGGTATCTAATGTGTATGGCCCATCATATTTCAATCACCCAAGCTTGGCAAGGCCCAAGTATAGGGTGAATATCAGACTTTTCTCTTAAATAAATTCATCCTCCACACACAAAAAACATGTCCAAATAGGACACATAAATTACATGCCCCAGTATAAGTATTAAGAAATTGAATAGATTGGCTTTTTTTGAGTCAGTCTACAATCAATGAAGCATCACAAATGGATAATTCTCCAAATTCTAGGCCATTCCAGAGTTAGGCACAAACTACAGAATTTTGATAATCCATTATAAAAAAACTACTTATTAAAACCAAAAACCAAACTCACTGCCATTAAGTTGATTCCCACTCATAGTGACCCCCATTGGGTTTCTGAGGCTGTAAATCTTAACAGATCTAGATTGCTCCATCTTCCTTCCATGGAGTGGCTGGTGGGTTTGAACTGCCAACTTGCTTGTTAATAGTCAAATGTCTCAGGTGCTGTGTCACCAAAGCTCCTTCAACTACTTATTAGAGAGGAGTAATAAGTAATGTTATTAACAAAAACATTACATCATGTAGAAGGAAGAGAATGTCCATCAGGACCTACTTAGGCATGAAGAAGGTTGAAACATGGAGCTGATTGATAAGATGGTAATTCTGGAGGTAATCATAATTTGACATGAATGATCTTAATAAGTGTTTTTTTTTTTTTTTTTAACCAATAATCAAGTTAAGAATGAATTTACATTGTAAATGAAGAGATCAATACAATATCATGTAGACTGAGGCAAAAGGTGATATAACCAAACATTCAGTCAAATTACTGGCACTGGCTACTAATTGAGTTAATTTGATAAAACATTTTCATTCCTAGCATCACTGATTGTTATAATAAACAGAAAAATAATGTTATAAAAATTTCATAATGCAGAAAGGTTAATTAAATAAAGCAATATAACAAAGACAAAAATAATGAGTATAAAGTATGTTATTTTTTTTAATAATTTCTGGGAGATAAGCCCAAATTGGTAAAATAAAGCTAATTTTAGAGGCTGTAATTATTAAACAGAGTACTATGACTTTAATTTCTATCATAAGGAATACGAAGTTTAACTTAGTAGGTTAGGGTTAAAGGTATTCAGTGATTGCCAAAGCTTCTAAAAAATAATTCCACAACTGTGTAAATACAGCTAAAACTGTTAAAATACCACCAGTTAAAATACACAGTCCAAAAATTTCGGCAGCTGGCATGTAATCTTGTTCTGTGTTTCTTGGGATCAGCTTCTTGCTTTTGAAGTTGACAGCTTCTGACTGTTAGGGTGTTTCAGACTGAGTTTCAAATCTCCACTTGGCTGACAAGTCCAGATAGGTGCTTTAGCTTTCTTTAGCTATGATAAATGAATCCAGTGGTAAATTCCTTCTTGTTTCACTGCACAAGAGCTAGTAAAGTGAACTAGATATTCCCCGTTTAGTGTAATTCTAAAGAATCTTTTAGTTGGTGGCTTTCCAGTAAACATAATATCCTGGGGTAATATTAAGTAAAGGAAGAGAACTAGATTTTTGCTCCTCAAATGCTTCTTAAATTTGTGAAGGATATTTCTTAGAGTATTGCATTAGAGAATGACAATAATTTCAACAATTAAGATTATACTAATTTAGGGTTTGTAAAGGCAGCATGGAGAAGGATCATAGAAGTAAGTTTACAAAATCCAAAAAGAGTGCTTCTTAAACGTAAAAGGACTAAAGGGAGAATTTTAGTCAAAAGCAAATCTAAAATTCAGAAAACAGCAAATTTTTTTTTTTTTTTTTTTGTTATACCATTTATTCTTTCTATACATCCAGAGGACTGAGAATGATAAGGGCTGTGTGATCTCTGGTACATGGAGAAAATTCAACATAATTCTTGGATAACCTGTCCAGTAAAATGAGTTCCCCAATCACTGTGAATAATTTTTGGTGCTCCCCAGACAGATATTATGTTTTGAAGGAGTCTTTTTGCTAAAAAAGAAGCAGTAGCATTTTGGCAGGAGAAAGCTTTTACCCAATGTGAAAACCCACAAATCATTACTAAGACATATTTATAACTGTTTGAAGGTAGAAGCTGGAGAAAATCTAATTGCCAGTCAAACATACATCCAAAGGGCAAAGGATGTTTCCTTGATAACATTGTAAGATGTTTTCAATGTTTATAGTGAGGGGAAATAGGCCACATACTCAGATATCTCAGAAGATTTTCTGCACCAGTATTTCTTAAAATTTCAACCATTTCATCTTTTTTCTAGATGAGTATTCTCATGTAGAATTATCATCATAATGACATGCAAATATTTAGCAAGAACAATTTTAGTATAGCCTTCTAACCATAAATTACTGTTAGGATCTTAATAGCTTTCTGACTTTTTCCACATCTCAATTTCATCTGAATTATTACTGATGTCTTAAAAGCATTTCTTTGATAGGTTCAAAAATATGAGTTATTTCTTAGGAAAAGATCTCTACGTTGTCTTCTAAAAGCTCATCTATAAACTCCTGTGTTCTACCAGGGACAATAACAATTTGGGAAAGCATATGTTTAGCAGCAGCATTGTTTTCAGGTGTCATCAAGTTGGTTTCAACTCATAATGACCCCATGTACAAAAGTAAAAACTGTCTGATCCTGCACTATTCTAGCAACCATTGCTATGCTTGAGCTCATTGTTGCAGTCACTATGTCAATCCATCTCATTAAGGATCTTCCTCTTTCTCTCTTACTCTCTACTTTACAAAGCACAATATCCTTCTCCAGTGATTGGGCTCTTCTGATAACATGACCAAAGTATAAGAGAAGAACTCTAGCCATTCTTGCTTCTAGGAAATGTGGTAGTTTAGGTTGTTGTCAACTTGGCTGGGCCTGGTTAAGTCACTTGGCTACTGTATGTAGTTATTCCCCATGGTGAGATTGGCAATCAATTCCATAGTGGAATCTACTGGAGCAACTGAGTAGCTGCCTAACAGATGTGGTCTACTTCCAGTTATAAGAAGCAAATTTGAGGAAGGTCTCTAGCCTTTGGCATGCTTGAACCCTGCATATAGCTGAGTCTTCATTCAGCAGCCTACCATACTCTACCGATCTTGGACTTTTAATTGATTTGAATCAATGGCCTATCATATAGTTTGGTAATATTGGGACTGTACCTTTTCATTCGTCAACCTTGGGTTTGTCAGCCTCAGCAGCCAGAGCTGCCTGAGTGAAAAGATGTCTCTAGGTTCAGTGGGCAGGGAGCAAGAGGCAGAGCTGAAGTCTAATGTCAATGGGCTTTCACCCCACCCCTATAACCTGGCACTTTGAACTCAGACTTCTAGCCTGAAGAACTGTAAGAGAATAAACTCCTGTTTGTTAAAGCCATCCCATTTGTCATATATTTTGGTTAGAATGGCACTAGGTAACCAAAACAGGAGCTTCAAGACTCTACTTCTTCTAAGATGATTTGTTCATTCTTCTGGCAATCCATGGTAAATTCCAATATTCTTTGCCAATACCTCAATTCAAATGCATCAATTCTTCTTCAATCTTCCTTTCAATTTCACAAGCATATGAGGCTATTGAAAAGACAGTGGCTTAAGTGAGGTGCGCCTTAATCTTCAAAGTGATATTTTTGCTCTTTAACACTTTAAAGAGGACTTTTGCAACAGATTTCCCCAATGCATAAAGTCATTTGATTTCTAGACTGCTGTTTCCATTGCCCTTGATCATGGATCTATGTAAAATAAAATCCTTGACAACTCCAATCTTTTCTCCGTTTACATTGATGTTGCTTACTGGTCCAGTAGTGAAGACTTTTGTTTTCTTTATGTGAGGATGTAATCCATACTGAAGGCTGTAGTTTTTGTTCTTTGAGAATAAATGTTTCAAGTCTTCTTCACTTTCAGCAATCCAGGTTGTGTCACTACATATTGCAGACTGTTAATGAGTTTCTTCCCATGTTAATGCTGCATTCTTCTTCATATAGTCCAGCTTCTTGGATTATTTGCCTAGTATACAGACTGAGTAAATGTGGTGAAGGGATATAGTCCTGACACATACTTTTCCTGATTTGAACCATGCAGTATCCCCTTGTTCTGTTTGAACAACTGCCTCTTTGTCCATGTACAGGTTCCTTGACACAATTAAGTGTTCTTAATTCCCATTCTTCACAATGTTATCCATAATATGTTATGATCCACCCATGCAAATGCCTTTGCATAGTCAAAAATAACACACTTTCTGGTATTCATTATTTTCAGCCAAGATCCATCTGACATCAGCAATGATATTGCTCATTCTACGTCCTCTTCTGAATCCAGCTTGTATTTCTCACAGTTCCTTGTCAACGTACTACTGCAATCATTTTTAAATTATTTTCAGGAAATTTTACTTATGTGTGATATTGGTGCCATTGTTTGAAAATTTTCCCATTCTCTTGGATCACCTTTCTTTGGAAGGCACAAATATGGATCTTTTCCAGTCAGTTGGCCACAAAACTGTCTTCCAAATTTCTTGGCATAAACAAATGAGCATTTCCAGAGTTGCATCTGTTTGTTGAAACAGCCTAATGAATAGTCTGTCAATTCCTGGAGCCTTGATTTTTGCCAATTCTCTCAGTTCAGCTTGGACTTCTTTCATCAATACCATTGGTTCTTCATCATATGCTACTTCTTAAAATGGTTACCATTTTTTGTTAGTACAGTGACTCTTTGTATTCCTTCCACTGTCTTTTGCTCTTTCCTGAATTGTTCAGTCATTCTTCTCTCAGTCTGCTGTACTGTGGTGGCTTGTATGTTGCTCTGGTGCTGAAAGCTATGCCACTGATATTTCAATTATCAGCAGTGTGACCCAGAGAGGACAGGTTTTAGTAGAGCTTCCAGACTAAGCAGACTAGGAAGAAGGAAGACGTGGTCCACTTTGGAAAAAAAATTAGTCACTGAAACATTATGAGTAGCACTGAAATATTATCTGATATTATGCAGGAAAATGAGGCCCTCAGGTTGGTAGACACTCAAATACAAGTGGGAAAGGACTGTCTCTTCAAAGTAGAAGTGACCTTAATTATGTGAACAGAGTAAAACTTTTGGAACCTTTGTTTGCTGATGTGGTATGATTCAAAATGAGAAGAAACAACTGCAAACATCCATTAATAATCAGAAGGTGGTATGTATGAAGTAGAATATAGGAAAATTGTAAGTTGTCAAAAGTGAAATGGAGTGCATAAAGATTTATATTGTAGGCGTTAGTGAACTGAGATGGTTTAGTATTGGCCATTTTGAACAGGGCATTGATATTAGCTACAATGCTGGGAATGACAGATTGAAGAGGAATAGCATCACATTCATCATCAAAAAGAACATTTCAAGATCTTTGCTGAAATACAATGCTGTCATTGATAGGATAATATCCACATGCCTACAAGGAAGACCGGTAGATACTACTAGTATTCATATTTATGCAAAAATGAAGAAATAGAAGATTTTTACTAACTTCTGCAGGCTGAAATTGATTAAATATGCAATCAAGATGAATTGGTAATTACTGGTGATTAGTGCCTAAGGCACTTGACTGCTAACCAGAGGCTGGTGGTTCAAATCCACCAGCCACTCCTCAGAAGGAAGGTTGGGCAATCTACTTCTGTAGTGATTACCACCTCAGAAACCCAAGGAGAAGTCACTATGAATTGGGTTCGACTCAATGGCAGAGTTTGGTTTGTTTTTTTTGAGTATGCAAAATGATTAGTACTTGGAAAATTTGACATCAGTGATAGAAATGATTATGGAAACTGCATGATAGAATTTTGCAGTAGCAATGACTCATGCATTGCAAATACCTTTTTTCAACAACACAAACAGTAACTGTACACATGGACCTCACCAAATGGAATACACAGAAATCTAATCAACTACTTCTGTTGAAATGGATTATGGGGCAGCTCAATATCATCAGTCAGAGCAAGGCCAGGGGCTAACTGTGGAATGGAACATCAATTGCTCATATGTAAGTTTAAATTGAAGCTGAAGAAAATTAAAGCACGTTCCCGGGAGCTAAGATACAACCGTGAGTACATGCCACATGAGTTTAGAGATAATATGAAGAATAGATATGACACATTGAATAAAAATGACAATAGATCAGGTGAGTTGTGGGTTAACATCAAGAAAATCATACATGAAGAAAGTAAGATGTCATTAAAGACAAGGAAGGAAGAAAAGACTAACATGAATGTCAGAATAGACTCTGAAATTTGCTCTTGAATGGAGAGCACTGAAAACAAATGGAAGAAATGATGAAGAAAAGTATTTGAACATATTTCAAAGGATAGCTTGAAAAGACAATATAAAATATTAAAATGGAATGTTCAAAGACCAGAATTCAGAAAATCAAAAGGGAAGAAATTGTTCAGAATATTTCAAGCTGAAAAAACTGAAGAAAAAATTCAGACCATGAAGAACTGAATTTTGTTGTTGTTGTTGTTAGGTGCTGTCAAGTCAGCTCCAACTCATAGCAACCCTGTATACAATGGAACAAATCACTGTCTCATCCTGTGCTATCCTCACAATTCTTGCTATGCTTGAGCCCATCGCTGCAGCCACTGTTTCAATACATCTCAGTGAGGGACTTCCACTTTGTTTGCTGATCTTCTGCTTTACCAAGCATGATATCTTTCTCCAGGGAATGGTCCCTTCTAAAAACATGACCAAAGTAGGTGGGACAAAGTTTGCCCATTCTTGCATCTAAGGAGCATTCTTGCTGCCCTTCCTTCCAGGACTTCCTTCTTCTGAAAGTCCATAGTATTTTCAGTATTCTTCAACAACACCACAATTCTAATGCACCAATTCATTTTTGGTCTTCCTTATTCATTGTTCGGGAGTTCTGGTAGCATAGTGGCTAAGGCACTTGGCTGCTAACCAGAAGGCTGTTGGTTCAAACCCATCAGCCACTCCTCAAAAGGAAGATGGGACAATCTACTTCTGTAGTGATACTGCCTCGGAAACCCAAGGAGGGGTCGCTATGAGTCGGATCTGACTTGACGGCACATAACAACAACAACAACAACAACAATTCATTGTTCAGCTTTCACAAGCATTTGAGGTGATTAAAAATACCATGGTTTGGGTCAGGCATACCTCAGTCTTCAAAGTAATATGTGTGCTCCTTAATCCTTTAAAGATCTTTTGCAGCAGATTTGCCCAGTGCAATATGACAGTTAATTTCTTAACTGCTGCTTCCTTGGAAGCTGATTGTGGATAAAGAAAAATGAAATCCCTCCAGTCTCTGTCTTTTCTCCATTTATCATGATGTTGCTTATTGGCCCAGTTGTGAGGATATATTTTTTTTTTTTCTTTATGTTGATGTGTAATCCATCCTGAAGGCTGTCGTCCTTGATCTTCATCAGTAAGTGCTTCAAGTCTTTCTTCATTTTTACCAAGCAAGGTTGTATTATCTATATATTGCAAATTGTTAATTAATCTTACTTTAATTCTAAGGTCACATTCTTCATATAGTCCTTCATATATAACTATGGGTAATATTGCTAAGAATGGGAGTTCCAGAAACCTTAAGTGTGTCCATGAGGAACCTATAAATAGGCTCAGAGGCTGTTGTTCAAACAGAACAATGGGATACTGCATGATTTAACATCAGGAAAGCTGTGTTTTAGAGTTGTATCCTTTCACGATAACAGTTGCATAAGCAAGGTTATTTACTCTAATTTCTTCAGTTTGGGGTTCAGTGTGGTTGGTATGCCTGTATTTTAATTACAGCAGTTTCAGAAGGGAACAAAAAGATGTCTGCAAGGTCTACTAATAGTCTCAATTTTAATAGCATGTGCAGAAGGTTTAAAAATGATCTTTTGTCATAATATGCTTTATCATAAATACCTCTAAATGCATATTTTGAATCAAAAAAAAAATATTCACAGTCTTCCCTTTAGGAAGTTTACAGGCTTTAGTAAGAACAATAATTTCGCCTTATTAGGCTGAAGTAGCTTTGGAAAGTGAATTTGTAGAAGTTGGAATAGTTTTACAAGCCTGATAATGAGAGTTAGGGTTTCTTTTTAAATAAGAGTTATCTGCGATAATATTGTATCAGGATTTGAAGAGTTTCCTTTAATTAATTATGAAAATTCAAATGCTGCTCAGTTAAGTCTAAACAATCTTTGGGAGGACAATTGTATTCATCACTTACAAGGAGAAGAGTGGCTGTATTTAAAATAGCCATAGAATGTAGTCTAATATTTTGCATTGCCAGAAGAAGGACCTCGTGGGAGGTGAGTCTGCTGGCAGATAAATGTTGTGTTAAAGATGAACTAGGTTAAGCAGACATATGGGGTACATACATATATAAAAGTTCCCAAAACTATATCTTCACCAGTTTCTAACAATTTTCCAGTAGCAAAATCCTGAGCCAAGGGGCCCAGGCTCTAGTGATAGGAGCTAGTTGCAGGCTGTAATAACCTACAAGTCTATTTTGTCCTCCATGTTTGTGTGTAAGAGCACCTAATGTATTACCAGAAATTTTATGTAAAGATATAATCTTTGTTGTAGTTGTCTGTTACTCACAGAGAACTTACGTACAACAGAATAGAATGTTGCCCAGTCCTGTGTCAACCTCATGGTACTTGCTACACCTGAGCCCATCATTGCAGCCACTGTGTCAATCCATCCTGTTGAGGGCCTTCTCCTTTTTTGTTGACACTTCACTTTACCAAGCATGATATCCTTCTCCAGAGAATTGTCCCTTCTGACAACATGACCAAAGTAGGTGAGATGAAATCTGGCCATTCTCACTTCCAAGGAGCATTCCAGCTGCACTTCTTTCAGAACAGATTTGTTAGTCCTTTTAGTAGACAATGGTACTTTCAGTATTCTTTGACAACACTATGAAAAACATCAACTCTTCTTTAGTCTTCCTTGTTATTGCTCAGCTCTCACATACATATGAAGTGATTGAAAATACCATGACTTGAGTCAGGTGCACCTTAGTCTTCAAGGAGCTATCTTTGCTCTTCATCACTTGGAAGAGGTATTTTGCAGCAGATTTGCCCAATGCAATAAATCTCCTGATGTCTTGACTGCTGCTTCCATTGGTGTTGATTCTAGAACCATGTAATATGAAGTCTTTGACAACTTCAATCTTTTCTCCATTTATTATGATGCTGTGTATTGGTCCAGTTGTGAGGAGTTATTTTTTTATTATTATTTTTTTTTATTTTGAGGAATAATCCATACTGCAGACTGTAGTCTTCAACCTTCATCACTGAGTGCTTCAAGTCATTCTCACTTTCAGCAAGCAGAGTTGTGACATCTGCATATCACAAGTTGTTAAAGAGTCTTCCTCTAATCCTGATGCCATATTTTTCTATAGTCTATTTTCTCAGGTTATTTTCTCAGCATATAGATTGAATAAGTATGGTGAAAGGATTCAGCCCTGACACACTCCCTTCTTGATTTTAAACCATGAAGTATCCCATTGTTCTGTTTGAACAACAGCCTCTTGGTCTATGTACAGGCCCATCATGAGTACAATTATGTGTTCTGGGATTCCCATTCTTTTCATGTTATCCATAGGTAGTCATGATCCACACAGTCGAATGGTTTTGCATACTCAATAAAACACAAGTAAACATCTTTCTGGTATTCTTTGCTTTGAACCAAGATCCATCTGACATGAGCAATGATATTCCTTGTTCCACGTCCTCTACTGAATCCAGCTTGCATTTCTGGAAGTACTCTGTCAATATACTGCTGCAAACGTTTTTGAATTATCTTCAGTATGATTTTACTTGTGTGTGATATTAACGATATTGTTAGATAATTTCCACATTCTGTGGGATCACCTTTCTTTGGAATGGGTACAAATATGGATCTCTTCCAGAAAGTTGGCCAGGTAACTGTTTTCCAAATCTCTTGGCATAGACAGGTAAGTACCAACAGTGTGGCATCTGTTTGTGGAAACATCTCAGTGGGTACTCCATTCAATTCCTGGAGCCTTGTTTTCACCAGTTCCTTCAGTGCAGGTTCAATTTCTTCCTTCAATACCATTGGTTCTTGATCACATACCATCTCCTGAAATGGATGAACATTGACCAGTTCTTTTTGGTACAGTGACTCTGTGTATTCCTTCCATCTTCTTTTGATGTTTCCTGAATCATTCAATATTGCCCATAGAATCATTCAATATTGCAATTCGAGGCTTGAATTTCCTCTTCAGTTCTTTCAGCTTGAGAAATGCTGAGTATGTCTTTCCCTTTTGGTATTCTAACTCCAGGTCTTTGCACATTTCATTATAATAATTGATTTTGTCTTTTCGAACTGTTCTTTGAAATCTTCTGTTCAGCTATTTTATCTTGTCATTTCTGCCATTTGCTTTAGCTATTCTCTGTTCAAACACAAGTTTCAGAGTCTCTTCTGACATCCATTTTGGGCTTTTCTTCCTTTCCTATCTTTTTAAAGACCTCTTGCTTTCTTCATGGATGATGTTCTTGATGTTGTTCTACAATTCCTCTAGTTTTAAGTGATTAGTGTTCAATGCATCAATTCTATTCTTTAGATGGGATCCAATTTCAAGAGTCATATTTTGGCTCTCATGGAATTTTTTTAATTGTCTGCAGCTTGAACTTCAACTTGCATATGAGCAGTTGATGGTCTGTTCCACAGTCAGCTCCTGGCTTTGTTTTGGCTGAAGATATTCAGCTTCTCCATTGCCTGTTTCCACAGATGTAGTAGATCTGATTACTGCATACTCCATCTGATGAAGTCCACATGTGTAGGCACTCTTTGCATTGTTCAAAAAAGGTATTTGCAATGAATAAGTCATTGGTCTTGCAAAAGTCTATCATGGGATCTCCAGCATATTTTTATTACCAAGGCCATATTTTCCAACTACAGATTATTCTTCTTTCTTTCCAACTTTTGTATTCCAATCACCAGTGATAATCAATGCACCTTGATTGCATGTTTGGTCAATTTCAGACTGCAGAAGTTGGTAAAAATCTCCAATTTCCTCATCTTAGCTTTAGTAGGAACTCTGGTGGTGAAGTGTCTAAGGCATAAGTGATTGCTAACCAGAAGGCTGGTGGTTCAAATCCACCAGCCACTCCTTGGAAGGAACATTGGCCCATCTACTTCTGTAGTGATATTGCCTCAGAAATCCAAGGAAGGGTCACTATGAGACAGATCCGACTTGATGGCAGTGTGTTTTTTGGCTTTGGTGGTTTGTGAGTAAATTTGAATAATAATACTATTAACAGGTCTTCCTTGTAAGTGTATGGATACTGCAAGTACAATGTCAACATTGTACTTCAGGACAGATCTTGAAACAGTCTTTGTGATGATAAATGGTACACCATTCCTCTTCAGTTTGTCATTCCCGGCATAGTAGATCATATGATTGTCTGACTCAAAATGGTCAAAACCAGTTCATTTCAACTCACTAATGCCTAGGATATTGATCTTTATGTATTCCATTTCATTTTTAACAACTTTCATTTTTCCTAGATTAATACTTCACACATTCCACATTCCAATTATTAATGGATGTTTGCAGCTGTTTCTTCTCATCTTGAGTCATGCCACTTCAGCAAATGGAAGTCCTGAGAGCTTTACTCAATCCACATTATTAAAGTCAGCTCTACTCTGAGAAGGCAGCTCTTCCCCAATCATATTTTGAGTGCCTTCTGATGTAAGGGGCTCATTTTCTGGCACTATATTGGACAATGTTTCAAGGCTATTCATAAAATTTCCCACTAGTATATCAGACAGTGTTTCACTATTCTTCATAAAGTTTTCACTGCCCAATTATTTGAAAAGTGATGACCTCTTACTTCTTCTGAGTCTGTCACAGCAACCACCACAGTACAACAGACTGACAGACAAGTTCATCTCCCTTAGCTGTTCCAAACAGCTCTGCTCACTTCCTGGTCTCCCTCGGCCACTCCAAACCTCATCGCCACCTTGTTTCCTCCCTGGCCTCCCTCAGCCAGTGCATACCATGTGTAAATAAAGAGAATGCCAAATGATAGTTAAATCTGAAAAAACAAACCCACTGCCATCAATTGATTCTGACTCATAATGATCCCTCATTGGGTTTCCAAGACTGTAAATCTTTATGGAAGTATATTGCCTCATCTCACTGAACAGCTGGTGGATTTGAACCACTGACCTTTGAGTTAGCAGCCAAATGCCTTACCAACTATGTCACCAGAGGGAACCCTAATGTAGGCATGTTAGTCAAAGCTTCTTTAACTTTAGTTGTTGCCCCCTTGATCTTCTGGGGTAAGATAGAATGGATCAGGCTCTGAGATTTTTAAATAGTTGTATAACAATTGAGCCATGAGAGAAAAGTTAGGAACCCAGCTTAACAACAGTCAGAGAGCTCTGAAAATCTTATTTGTTTCTTTATTTTAGGTAAAGTTAAGGCTGCAACAGTTTTTTGCTCTTGGGGACAATAGCCGTGTCTTGTACAGAGGCTAAATGACCTAAATATTGAACAGAAGGCCGAGCTAATTGTAACTTTTTTTATATAGAAAAATTATGTTCACCAGCAGGTATAATATTTTAATGAAATAATGCTGTCTTCTAGGCAAGCTTTAGAAGTGGAGCATGTTATTAAGTCATTGGCATATTGACAAGATAGATTCATTCAGAAATTTTAAAGGTTACAAATCTGCATGCAAATATTTACAAAAATAAAGGGAAACTTGGTGAAAATTGAGGCATAACAGTTCAGGTGGATTGTTGGTTGTCTCAAGTAAAGGTAAATAAATATTGACTTCCAGGTTCTACAGGAATACAGGAAAAAGCATTACAAAATTCTACCATAATAAAGTATACTGCTTCAAGGAGAATATAGGAAAGGAAAAATGTGACTTTGGGACAACAATGAAACTCTTGTAGTTAATTGCACATACATCCTGAAAAAATCTCCAACCTACTAGGTATGGCTTCTTAACAGTACAGGAGTGTTGTAAGAGAACAGCTCTATTCTTTGGAAGAAAATTCTGAATCACAGGAGTCATTTCTTCTTTTGCTTCTCATTTAAATGAGTATTGGGGAAATTTGGGTAGAGTTTTAAATGTGTCCCCTTGAATTTTAATAGGTTTAGCCAACAATACTTGGCCTATAAAATTTTAAGAATCTGATCAATAACTTCAGGAGTAAGGGACCCAAACAAGCTGCTTTGAAAAGGTATGGTAAGTGTTTTCATCTGACAAAGAGCCTCTTCTTTTTTAATGATATTTATCCCTAAGTTCTGGTTTGCAGGCAAAATAAATATTTCTTCCTTTTCTTTAATTTTTAAGTGGCAGTTGCATACCTCTTCCTATTACATTAACAGGGGTGTCAAGGCAAAGCAAAAAAAAAAGGGCACAGATCCTCAATGGAGGGCAGAGACACTTGCACAGGTTGAGAATGAGCTAATATTTGTTATTTATCAGTAACTAACCACTATTTTTGATGTTCTTTTTATTATGGAGCAAGAACTTTTGTAAACATGTGAGGTTAATGGCAGTTAGGGTAGCTCCTATATCACTTAAAAGTTGGAAGTGTTCTCCATTAATGTACATCATTGTTTATCTTTGAGTGTTTAAAACTACTATGGGAAAAGTCCCTATGGTGCCCTCAGTCTTTCATTCTGAATCAAAAGTCAAAGGAGAGTTGGAGTGGAAACCTTCTCTTTACACTTCAACTTAAAATTCCCATTTTTCCAATGACCAGATTTTTTACAATAGTGGCAGAGACTTGTTTTAGATCTATTGGAGTGTTTAAATTTCTTTTCTGGGTAGACACTTGCTGCTATAATTGATGGGATATTAATTTGTTAATCTTAGAAGTTTGCTTTATTTCTAAAGTTTGGACGAGATTGTGAGACAATTTAATTTGGCCATATGAGCAGAATTGTAATCTAACCAATGTATTTTAAATAAGCCTGAAATGTCATGCATGAGTATAGATATAAATTCTGCACTAAAGTTCCCCATAGTTCCTTCAAAGGTATCTCCTTAAAGGTGCACCTAACCAAAGCCATAGTATTTTCAATCACCTCATATGCATGTGAGAGCTGGACAATGAATAAGGAAACTGAAAAAGAGTTGATGTTTTTGAGTTTTGGTGTTGGCCAATAATACTGAAAGTACCATGAACTGCCAAAAGAACAAACAAATCTGTCTTGGAAGAAGTGCAGCCAGAATACTTCTTGGGAGTGAGAATGGCCAGACTTTGTTACATGTAGTTTGGTCATGTTGTTAGAGAGACCATTATCTGGAGGAGGAAATCATGGTTGGTAAAGTGGAGGGTAAGGGAAGAAGGGGAAGGCTTTCAGTATGATGGACAGACACAGTGACTGCAACAATGGGCTCAGATATAGCAAGAATTGTGAGGTTGGCACAGGATCAGACAGTGACAGTGTTTCATTCTGTTGTACACAGGGTCACTATGAGTCATAGCTGACTTGATGCCACCTAACAACAACAACATAGTTCCTTCACCTAAAGGGTCTAACTCAGAATGTTCAGAACACATCTGGAATAATTGAGCTTGATAATCATATACACTTTCTTCCTTATTTTGTATGCAGGAATTGATGTTTGTCCAATCAATTATTGTGGGCAGGACCTCAATAAGGTTTGCTTTAAGTACTTTTTCACCCTTATTTAGAGCTGTTGTGAAGAAGATTTCAGCTGTTTTCCCTATGTGTCTTGGAGATCTTATTATTTAGCATATTCTAACCATAACTTGACTTCCCCAGGGCCAAAGTATATATGGACTAATTGATATACATCAGGCAGTGTAGCCTGATTAACTTCAATGAGAACTTTAAATTCTTGAGTACATTTGTAAGCCTCTTCATGTACTTTTTGGAAGATCTTTAACAATGCTATGAGATTCTGTGTGAAACTAGGGACTAAAAGGAATTTGTTAGACTAGATTCTCTGTTGTTGTTGTTATGTGCCATCGAGTCAGCCCTGACTCATAGCGACTCATGGTTTCTGAGGCAGTATCACTATGGAAGTAGTATTGCCCAACCTTCCTTCCGAAACAAAACCAGTAAAGCTGGTTTATATATATAAAGAGAAATTTATCTTAGGAAAATGGCTCACACACTTATAGAAGCTGGAAAGTCCAAAGTTTCTGTATCAAACGTCAAGCTGGAGATTTTTCCAAACTCACGCAGCTGCAGAGGCTGAGAAGCTCAAGATTGGTAGAGAGTATCCTGGCTGTTGAGTCCAACAAATGACGAATCCAAGATCTCCAGGCTGAATGGTAGATTGTTCGCTCACAGACAGTTGTAGGCAGCACCACAGATTCCTGATACACAGAAGAGTGTCTCCCTTCCCAGGATGTCCATAAATATACTATAAGCAGGCCACAATCCTAGGGAAAATCCCTTTCAATGGATTGGCTGCTCAAACCATACACATCTGATCCCATCATGGGAATAACCACATCACAACTGCTTAAAGCACACAGAATTGTGGTCCAGCCAGGTTGACACACAGCTCCAACTATCACAGTCTACCCCTTGTCAACTTGGCAGTTGTACTATCTTCTTAACCATATATAATCTCTAAATAAGGAAAATTATGAAGTCATATTTGCACCTCACATAATATGCTAACACACGTACAACCAAAATGCATTAACCTTATTTACTTTTCACAGTTCATAACAGAAGGAAACAAAAATATTGATGCAAATATACAATGAAGAAATATAACAATCACAGTCCTTGTTTCTGCAACTTGTCATGTAGTCATAGCTGATATTTAGAACTACTTTCTTCCATCACCCATTCTGTATTTCTCTTGCCTTCAGCAAGCTCCTCACCTGATCGTGGTTCTTTGCCTGGTGGGATGACCCAAACCTTCGTTCCTGAAGGGTCTGGGACATTAGTAGTCATATCAGAATTGGGTTGCTGTAATTTTCCATTTACTTTAATCATAGGGCATGGTAATACTAAGAGAAGTCCTAAATATTCTCCTGTATTCCAGACATATTCTTCTTTACCTCCATTATGTAATGTCAATCCAATTTCTCCTTTGTAATCAGGATCTATCATACCAGATAGTACAGTAATGCTCTTCTTTGTCTGTTGATCCAGAGGCATGAGGAAGCCAAAATGTCTGGGTGGCATTCTTAATTGCCAGTTCAATGCAATCAGTATTGTGTCTCCAGGTGGGAGTGTTCCACCCTTTGGGACTAAGATCTCCAGACCCACAGAGCACAGGGTAGCAGAGACAGGAAGCAAAAATTTTTTGAGTGGGTCACTAGAGGTAATAGTGAGTGGTACCACTCCCATTTCCACCCCTTGGTTCCTGGACCCATGAATCCTGGCCATTGGAGAAACAGCATCATATATTTGACGCTGGTTTAGAGCATATACTGCCTCCTGGAGAACATTGCCCCAACCCTTCAAGGTATTGCCACCTAGCTGGTACTGTAATTGTTTTTTCAGTAGGCCACTCCATTGTGCTATCAAGCCAGCTGCTTCAGGATGATGGGGAACATGGTAAGACCAGTGAATTCCATGAGCATAGGCCTGTTGCAGCACTTCATTTGCCATGAAGTGAGTCTCTTGATCCGAAGCAATGCTGTGTGGGATACCATGATGGTAGATAAGGCATTCTATAGGTCCATCAATGGTAATTTTGGCAGAAGCATTGAATGCAAGGAAGGTGAATCCATATCCAGAATAAATATCTATTCCAGTAAGAACAAAATGTTGTTCTTTCCATGATGGAAGTGGTCCAGTGTAGTCAATCTGCAACCACATTGCTGGCTGATCACCCCGAGGAACGGCTCCATATCACAGACTCACTGTTGGTCTATGCTGCTGGCAGATTGGGCACTCAGCAATGGCAGTAGCCAAATCAGCCTTGGTACATGGGAGTCCACATTGCTGAGCTAATGCATAACCTCCATCCCCGACCACCAGGGCCACTTTGTTCATGAGCTCATGGAGCAATGACAGGTGTAGCTGGGGAAAAAGGATGGCTGGTTTCCACTGAATATGTCATCCTAACCACTTGTTAAAGTCCTCCTCTGCTGAGGTCACCTTTTGGTGGTCATTCACATGAGACACAAATATCTTTACTCCTTTGGCCCATTCATAGCAATCTATCCACATACCTCTTCTACATACATCCTATCACCAATCTTCCAATCATGCTCCTTCCAAGTCCCAGACCATCTAGCCAAGCCATTACCCACAGCCCATGAATCCATATATAATTGAACATCTGGCCATTTCTTATTCCATGCAAAGTGAACAGCCATATCCACAGCTCAAAGTTCTTCCCATTGCAAGGATTTCCCTTCACCACAGTCCTTCAAGGAAGCCCCAAAAAGGAGTTTCAGTTCTGTTGCTGTCCACTTTCAAGTGGTGCCTGTGTATCACAAAGAACCATTTGTAAACCAGGCCTGAGTTTTTTCTTCCTCAGTCAACTGATCATAAGGAACTCCCCATGACACCATAGGTGCAGAGTGGGACAGGGAAGGTAATGTGACTGGAGTGGAGACCATAGGCTTTTGGACCACTTCCTCATGCAACTTACTTGTGCCTCCAGGTCCTGCTCAAGCCCAATCTCTGATATACCACTTCCATTAATGATGGAGTGCTGCTGTGCTTGTCCAACTTTATGACTCTGTGGGTCAGACAACGCCCAGTTCATGATGGGCAGCTCAAGCCTAATAGTGACTTGGTGGTCCATGGTTAGGTGTTCAGTCTCTGGTAAAGCCCAATAACAAGCCAAAAGCTGTTTCTCAAAAGGAGAGTAGTTATCTGCAGAGGATGGCAGGGCTTTGCTCCAAAATCCCAAGGATCTGCATCACGATTCGCCAATAGGGACCTGCCAAAGACTCCAAACAGCATCTCTATCTACTACAAACACTTCAAGCACCATTGGTCAGACAGATCATATGGCCCAAGTGGCAGAGCAGCCTGCATGGCAGCCTGAACCTGTTGGAGAGCTTTCTGTTTTTCTGGATCCCACTCAAAACTAGCAGCTTTCCGATTCACTTGATAAATAGGCCACAGCAACACATCCAAATGAGGGATATGGTGTCTCTAAAACCAAAAGAGGCCCACCAGACATTGTGCCTCCTTTTTAGTTGTGGGGGAAGCCAGATACAATAATTTATCCTTCACTTCAGTAAGAAAAGCTCGACATGCCCCACACCATTGGACCCCTAGAAATTTCACTGAGGTGGAAGGTGCCTGAATTTTTGTTGGGTTAATTTCCCAACCTCTAGTACACATATGTCTCACCAATAAGTCTAGAGTCATTGATACTTCTTCCTTACTAGGTCCAATCAGCATAATGTCATCAATATAATGAACCAGTATGATGTCTTGTGGAAGGGAAAGGTGCTCAAGATCCCTAAGGACTAAATTATGACATAGTGCTGGGGGTTTGCTATACCTCTGAGGAAGGACTGTGAAAGTATACTGTTGACCTTGCCAACTGAAGGCAAACTGCTTCTGATGGTCCTTTAAATTGGTATTGAGAGAAAGGCATTGGCCAGATCAATAGTGACATACCAAGTACCAGGAGCTGTATGAATTTGCTCAAGCAGTGAAACCACATCAGGAACAGCAGCTGCAATTGGAGTCATCACCAGATTAAATTTATGATAATCTACTATTATTCTCCAAGATCCACCTGTTTTTTGCACAGGCCAAATAGGTGAATTAAAAGGGGATGTTGTGGAAATCAACACCCCTGCATCCTTCAGATCCTTGATGGTGGCAGTCATCTCTGCAACCCCTCCAGGGATGCAATATTGCTTTTGATTTACTATTTTTGTAGGTAGAGGCAGTTCTAATGGTTTCCACTTGGCTTTTCCTACCATAATAGCCCTTACTCCACATGTCAGAGACCCAATGTGGGAATTCTGCCAATTGCTTAGTATATTCCAATTATGCATTCTGGAACTAGAAAAATCACTACTGGATGGGTTTGGGGCCCAACTGGACCCACTGTGAGACACACTTTAGCTAAGACTCTGTCAGTAACTTGACCTCCATATGCCCCCATTCTGACTGGTAGGCCACAGTCATGCTTTGGGGAATTAGTGTCATTTCAGAGCCAGTGTCAAGTTATCCTCAAAAAGTCTGATTATTTCCTTTTCCCCAATGAACAGTCACTCTCTTAAGAAGCCTCAGATCCCTTTGGGGAAGGCTGGGAGAAAGATTGACATTGCAAATTTTTGGTAACATAGTGGGGTCCTTCCTCAAAGGGACCCAGCCTCCCCTTCATTCAAGGGGTTGTGAGTCTGTAAACTGACTCAAGTCTGGGAATTGATTGAGAGGCCATGACTCTGCATTCTGACAATTCAATCTAGGCTGCTGTTCAAGTGACCTAGAATTCTTCTGTCTATACAGATCAAGTAAATATTTAGTAGGTTTGCCATGTATTTCACTACTAGGAACACCACGTACAAGTAGCCAATGTCATAATTCCACATGAGTCAGACTATTCTGATTACTGTTCTGACTCTGCTGTTCATATGGTAACCACACCCACCTTGCCTTTGTCGAGTAACTGCTGCCACTGAGCCCCTACTACCATGGGGTCCAATCAGCCTCATTGTAGTTAAGTGTCTTAGTTCAATTAGGGCATTTTCCACTGTCAAATCCAGCTTACATAAAATAGCAATCACAGCAATCTTTAAGGATGCTGGAGCTCCCTTCACAAATTTATTCCTCACCATACTGGTGAAAGACATATCATCTGGACTCTCCATTTCTGGCTCTAGAGGTCTAATCTGGTAAATCCATTTTAACAGGCCAATTTTCCTAAGCCTCTGGATACCTTCTACATTATACCAAGGCAGGCCTATTATTTCAACTTCACTTAATGTAGGCCACTGCATAATCCATGCTTCAGTAAGCCAACCAAATAAACTATTAGATCCTTTCCTAACCCCTCGAGCTGAAACATTGAATGAAGAATCCATACTTTGTGGGCCTAAATCAATAAACTCAGACTGATCCAATGTTACATTCCTTGCACCATTATCCCACACCCTCAGTAGCCATTCCCATACATAATCTCCAGTTTTCTGGCTGTACATGTTAGCAAAATCAAGTAAGTCTTTTTGGGTCTAGCATACCACCTCCTTGGTCACACTTTGTATTTCACCTTTTGGGGTTCACTTGGACTTCACTTTAGTTATAGGTCTAGCAGCAACAATGGGTGGTTGGGGCATTTCCTGAGAACATTTAGCAATGTCTTCCATGGGCTCTGCCTCAGGCAATGACCCAGCAGGAAAAGTTGGGCTAATTCCATCAAACTGAGGTTGAGCAGTGGTGGTTTTACAGTAATCCCTTCAGATGGGAGGGAATCAACAGAATTTACAGACTCTGTATCCTGATCTTCCTGACTATCTGCCCATATGTTCCCATTTCATGCTTCAGGATCCCATTTTCTCCCCGATCAATACCCTCATTTTAACTTCAGATACCATTCTGGGTTGGCAATTTAATTGGCATTCTAATTCAGCCACCCTTACAATAAGACTCTGGGTTTGGTTTTCAGCAATATCAGCTCTGCTACTAGAAGAAACAAGGCTTTCTTTCAGAGCACAGTTGGAAACACTGAGATCTTTTGTGCAATGCTTAAGCTGTGACTCAGCAGCTCTGAGCTCATCTTGCTCTTTCACCACTTTGTCTAGTGTAAGTAGGACCAACCAACCATCTTCCTTATACTTCTCATGCTGACAGAATTGCAGGAAAGTATCAAATACGTGATCACTCAGAGCCTCATTTCTCAAAAGTACTTGGTGCCATTTTGCATATTAATGGTGCCACCTCATGCCATGGATTGGCAGGCCCCTCTTTACTAACAGAGGCAGGGTCATTAGTGTCTTTACCATTTGAGGAAGAACCAATTTAGGAAGTCCATCCTTATGATTTTGTCTCTCTAGAACCACTCCTGGTACCAAATGTGTATTAGGCTGGCTTCTCTAGAGAAACAAAGTCAGTAAAGCTTATATATATATATATATATATATGTATATATATATATATAAAGAGAAATTTATCTTAAGAAAATGGCTCACATACTTATAGAAGCTGGAAAGTCTAAAGTTCCTGGGTCAAACGTCAAGCTGAAGGCTTTTTCAACTCATGTAGCTGCAGGGGCTGAGGAGCTCAAGGTTAGCAGGGAGTATATTGGCTGTTGACTCCAACGAATGACTTATCCAATATCTCCAGGCCGAATGGTGGATTGTTCGCTCATGGAGAGTTGTAGGCAGCACATCAGAATCCCAATCCACAGAAGAGTGTCACCTTCCCAGCATGTCCATAAATATACTGGAAGCAGGCCATACCCTTAGGGAAACTCCCCCTCAATGAGTTGACTGCTCAAAACATAAACATCTCAGCCCATCATGGGAATAACCACATCACAACTGCTTAAACTGCACAGAATTGTCGTCCAGCCAAGTTGACACATAGTTCCAACTATCACAAGGAATAATAGGATTCTTTGGATTTTTTCTGGTACCCATTTAAGATTCTGTGGGGCAAATATTTAAAGTCTTTTCAAGAATGATGTTTGGACAGTCTGGTCATGGATTTTTAGTGATTCTTTAGGGAAGAAGGAAGTTCAAATAGTGCTTACAGAAGTTTAAAAAGGTAGAGGAAGGTGCAGAGGAGGGGGAGTTGGCAGAAGAGCAGAGAAAACTGTAGTAGGGGATGTAAGCATAGCAGAGTTCTGACTTTGTCATTCCTTTTTTTTTTTTTTCTTTTAGTTACTTCAGAAATTGTGATCTGCAATTCTTTATTCTATTTAGTCAATTAAGAAATAGCATCTTGCAGAGAGGTTATTTTGCTATTTTGATATTTTTGAGAGCCCTCAAGGTATCAATTTAAAAAGATTTCCCATTCCAGTTTCTCAATGTGGAAACATTTATTTTCTATTTTACTGTGTGAAAAATTAACTTAGAGAGATCAATGTTTCCCCAAAGTAGCCACTGATCATCTGAGCTGCCTTTGGTTAGGTCATGTCAAGCAGATGGAAACAAATATGTTGAAGAAACCAAATGCTTGTTCATGTAATAAGTGGGAGTTTCTAAAGGAGGCTTAATGTTGCCCTTAGATTTGGCATTGTCCACGTTCCCAAAGGCAAAGCAAAGTTAGCTTCAGAAGCTTTACACAAAAGATGCAAGCTTTCAGTGCCTCAGAAGCAGATAACATCCCTAATTAAGGAGTGTTACAAATTTTTTTTGACAGTGATTTTTTGACAGGGATTGTGCCCTCTGTTTTAAGGTTCTGAGCTTCTTAAGCAATGATTTAATAGAATTTAAAACCATATTTATTTTCCATTTACAAAACAAAAAAGGAAATAGAAAGGCAAATTCTACAATAAAACCCTTGGAGCTTCTATGCAAAGATAGTGGAGGCTTAGACCCAAGAAGTTTTTACCTTGCAGCAACTTTCAAACCTTTCATGGAAATGAAGGGCTCCAAAATAACCCAGCCAGACACCATTGGCTCAAATCCCCAGAGTCTTGTTAGTTGCAGAGGCAAATTCATTGTCAAATCTCTTTGTGGTAGTCAAAAAATGTCATAATGAAGCACCAGTCTTACACTTTTTTAGAAGTGAAAGCAAAGATTTTAGTGAAAGGCAGAGAGATTTGTGCATCCAGAGCCACACTAGCACCTGGGAAGAATATTGTAGTGTTCCAAATTTCAAGAAGAGTGTGAAGTTTTTTTAGATGGAGTAACAAAGGACTACATGCTTGAGGTACAAGGAGGTGCAAGACAAAAATTACAAGGGGATTGTTAAGTTACAATCCTTCTTAACATTGTAATTTCTGTTTTCTAGACTGGAACATTTTGATCAAGTTATTCTTTTTGGATTAATCTGTGTAAACATTCTCAACAAAACATCTTTTAATAAACAATATTTCACCCAAGCTAAAAGTTTGACACTTGCTCCTTTGGATCATAAGTAGTTAAACCTTTACAAGAAGGTGAGTTGTCTCCTCAGAGTAGCAGAAGGAAAATTTTAGACCAAAATGGAGCTTAATTTAAATCTGTGGCAGCTATTTTAGTCATGCCAAGAGCCTTTGTTTTGGGATTCACTTACACTCTAAGTATATGACTATCAAATGAAAGTTTTCTTCTGACTCTAAGTCCAGGGATCTCTCCAATACACTATGGTGCTCCCTTCAATAGTTTATCCTTACAACAGAGCAGAGCCCATGGGTCCTATTGTTGTTAGGTGCCACTGAGTTGAATTCCAGTCATAGTGACATCATGCAACAGAATAGAAATGCCCCCATAGGGTTTTACATGCTATAATCTTTACAGAGCAGATATCCAGGATTTTCCCTCATAGAGCTTCTGGTTGTGTTTAAACCACCAACCTTTTGGTAAGCAGTCAATGACATAACTGTTGTACTTCCAGGCATCCTTCTTTTGATCCTATGAGATGCCATTCCTGTACATGGTATTAGGTTGTGCTCTGTCTAATTCATATGAGATAAATATTGACACTTCATTTCTGTTATTACATTAACACCTAGAATCTTTATAAAATTTATCGTATAATTGTCTTGATGAAGCTGATGATGATGGTGATGGTTGAGGCTTGTTGCCAAGTTGGCTTGGCCATGATTTTCAGTGATTTGACAGTTATGATGTAGTTTGACACTTACATAATGATTTAGTCATACCCCATGATGAAACCTGATATAATGTAATCACCTCTGTTAATGAAATCTGCTGTGAGCAGATCAGGTGAAAAGGAGCTTCCTCAGGAGTGTGGACTGCACCCAATATATATAGAGACATTTTGGTAAAGTTCTCTAGTTTTTTGCTCAATCTGGATCCTGCATCCAGTTCATCACCATCTGACTTTTACTTCTTTGAACTTGAGCTAGTGGTCTGCCATATTCCCTGCTGATCTTGGGTTTGTCAGCCTCTGCAGACAGCAGCCTGACATCTGACCTATTTTGAGTTCTTCAACCCCTGCAGTTACATGAGTCCGGAGAAGCCTCCAACCTGACGTCTGACCTGTGAAAGTCTTGGGATTTGCCAGCTTCTACTACCACGTGAGCTATTTCCTTGAAATAAATCTCTCTATATATACATATATAAGCTCCACTGATTTTGTTTCTCTACAGAACCAAGCTTAAGACTGCAACCTTGACTAGTTACTTAATGTGATAGGTGGAGCTGTCTGCCAACTTGTCTGGACCACAATTCTGTGTGGTTTAAGCTGTTGTGATGTGGTTATTCCCATGATGTGATCAGATGATTATGTTTTGAGCAGCCAATCTGTTGAAAGGGAGTTTCCCTAGGGGTGTGGCCTGCTTCCAGTATATCTATGGAAATCCTGGGAAAAGAGACATTCTTCCATGGATCAGGTTTCTGTTGTGCTGCCTACAACTGTCCATGAGTGAACAATCCACCATTCAGCCTGGAGATCTTGGATTTATCATTCGTTGGAGTCAATAGCCGGTGTACTGCCTGCCAGCCTTGAGCTCCTTAGCCCCTGCGGTTGCAAGAGTCGAGAAAAGCCTCCATCTTGACATGGAAAAGCCTCCAGCTTGACATTTGATCCAGGAATTTTGGACTTGCCAGCTTCTATAAGTGTGTGAGCCATTTTCCTAAGATAAATTTCTCTATATAGATATATATAAACTTTACTGGTTTTGTTTCTCTAGAGAACCCAGTCTAACACACTTAACTTCTATAAACCTCATTTTTTTCATCTCTAAGTTGATTGTGATAACTATACAAACCTTCTGAGTCTGGTTGAATGACATATATATATATATTGCTTTTGTTATGTGCCATTGAGTTGGCCCTGACTCATAGTGACCCCTTCTTGGGTTTCCAAGGCAATATCCCTGCAGAAGTAGATTGCCCAACCTTCCTTCTGAAGAGTGGCTGGTGGGT